>NC_082708.1:35194530-35532863 GCF_030144855.1 Hypanus sabinus
TGGAGACTTTGATGACAGCCACATGATCTAGATTTTAGTGGATACGCAGATTGTTGTATGTCAGAAATGGGAGAGTGCCACTGGTATTATAGAGTTAGAAGGTCCTGTCCTCTCTCAGTATGTCAGCATCTCTCTTCCCACCACTAGTTCTCATGTAATCCACATGGTCCCCATAACTACCTGCTTCAGTCTGCAACCCCTCGGACTGAGAGACTGCAGTCACCAGTTGACCATTCATGACCCTGAGCTGCTTATAAACATCCATCACAGCCAAGTGCAGACCACCCAAATAGAAGAGAGGAACCTTTCACAAGCCTGGCTGCAGCTACAATTGCACACTGCAGAGAGGTATCCAGATGAGCAAACTCCAGTTGAACATTTTTCTATAAAGGGCAAATTAAGAATTTATTATAGAAAAGAACAGTACAGGCCCTACAGCCTATGGTGTTTTGCCAACCTCAAACTATTCCAAAGTCAATCTGTCCTTTCCCTCCCACATAGCCCTCCATGTTTCTTTCATCCACGAGCCTATGTAAGAGGCTCTTAAAAGGCCCTAATGGATCTGCCTCTATGACCACTCCTGGCAGTGCATTCAATGCACTTACCATTTCCTGCGTAAAAAAAGACCTAACTCTAATATCTCCCCTAGACTTTCCTCTAATCATCTCAAATTACGCCCTCTCATATTAGCCATTATCCATTTCAGACTTGGGAAAAATGCACTGGCTGTCCAGTCTATCTATGTCCCTTATACAACTACATTAATTCTCCTCTCTTTCTCCTTTGCTCCAAAGAGAAATTAACTAACTCACTCAAACTTTTCTCATAAGACATCTTCTCTAATCCAGACAACATCCTGGTAAATCTTTGAACTCTCTCTAAAGCTTTTACGTTGTGAAAGAGGGCTGTCACTGCCCTTGGGCAGCACTGCAATAATTTTACAACCTTGTAGTAACACACACAAACACATACAGGGAATAATAGCTAAGTTTATGAATACATAAATGTTTATTTGTTTTACGTTTGCTGTTTGTTAAGTGCTTCATTGGTCTGCTTGTCTGTTCATTTGTTTGCTGTTTGGCAGTTCTGGGTACGTTTCAGTGAAAGCAAGGCACTGCTTTAAGGCAGGCATTATTTGTGAGTTTGCAGCAGGGACATTCTATGAGCTACTGGGGAGGAGGGCTAAAGGTACAAAATGGGCCTCGGTGTATTCTCCAGTGTGACTGGAGATAGACCCTAAATTGTGGTAGGTGCTTGTGAACTAAGTTGAGGAAGGAGGTGAATATTGATTGATCTGTGTAAATATTTATCTTGTATATCTGTGTAGGTTTATATTATATTGTTCCTTCCTGTACAAATATTTTATGTGGACTTTGTGTGGGAAATTGGGAGCACTTAGTAAAATGCCTGCTTTTATGGCGAATCAAGTTTTATTCAAGAGACATACAGCCTATGGAATGCCTTTACATTACACACATTCTTCCAATAATGAGGCAACCAGAACTGAACACAATAATTACATTTAGAGCTACAGTGCAGAACAGGTCCTTCTGGTGCACAGAGCTGCACTACCCAGCAACCCACCTATTTAACCCTAGCCTAATCAGGGGACAATTTGCAATGACCAATTAACCTACTGACTGGTAGGACTTTAGACTGTGGGAGAAAACTGGAGCACCTGGAAGTCACAGGAAGGACATGAACTTTTTACAGAGGATGCTAGAATTGAACTCTGTATTCCGATACCTCAAGCTGTAATAGAATTGTGCTAACTGCTACACTAGTGTGGCACTCCACTGTAGTAGGATTATATGATCTGGCCTTAAGAAAGCACAGAATAGTTGAAGTAATTGCACACAATTTTGCCTGCTGAGCATACTGCCTGTGAGGAGTGGAGCATGAAACTACTCAGCATCAAGATGTGAGGTTCAAAACTGCAACCTGGCCAATGCAATGAATACAGATGATCACTGGCAACTGGCAGCATTTTTCCATATTTTGATAGACTGTTGGATCCTATGGTCTTACATCAATCTTGAGCCAGGCATTTTGGGGTGAGGTACTAAATGAATACTCTTTATTTGTATTCAGCTGATAAGAGTTTAGGGAGGGGGATATGGATAATCTGGTGGAGAGGGTCAGTATTAAGGAGTGGGTGGTGTTAGGTGTCATAGGACACATAAGGGTTGATAAATCCTTATGATTAGATGAGATCTATCCCACATTGCCATGGGAACGAAGGAAGGAGATTACAGAGAATTTTGCATCTTCATTCACCAGAAGACTGCAAGGAAGTCATAGTTTTTTTCCTTCATTTAAGCAGGAAAGCAAGAATAAGCCAGGTTACAGATGTTACAGGTCTTCTTTTGCTGGTGGGGAAATTATTAGAGAAAGTCCTAAGGGATATAATTTAGGGTCATTTTGAATAGCAGGGGCTAATCAGAAACATCAGCATGGCTTTTTGTGGGAGAAATCCTGCTTCTCTAATTAGTTTTTGAGATGGTAGCTAAGAAGACTGATGAAGGCAAGGCAGTAGACATTTTTCCTCATGAAAGGCTAGTCCAGAAGGCTGAATCACAAAGGATCCAAGACAACCTGGCTACTTGGATCCAAAATTGTCTCAGTGACAGGAAGCAGAATGCAATGGTGAAAGGTCGTTTTCTTCAATCAAAAGTCTGTGACCAGTAAAGCTGAACAGGGATTGACGCTGGGACCCAGTAGATGTATATAAAATTAGAAGGGACATATATCAGGTAGATGGTCAGAAGTATATAATCAAAAACAAGAGGCCCCAGGTTTTAGGTGAGAGCAAGGAGTTTTAAAGGAGATTTAAGACAATTTTTTAACAGAGAGTGGCTAATGTCTAGAACTTGCTGTCAGAGTCAGATAAAATCTCCAACTTTAAAAGATATTTAGACAGGCACTTAATTAAACATGGCATGGAAGAATACAGACCATATACAGCAATGGGATTAGAGTAAATGGGCAAAAAGGGTGGCATGGATGGGATAGACCAAAAGGCCTATTTCTGTGCTGTGCAGATCTATGATTCAATGTTGGTGGTGATATAAGATGTCTCTCTCTCTTCCTTTATCTGTTTGTTTCCATGGAAATACCACTGGGGGGGGGGAACAGTATGCAATCTTATAAAGGGAGAGAGAGATGGAAGGCCCTGCCTGTGAAGATAGCAGTCTTCACAGATAGTTCCTCAACACTGTGTCATTCTTACAAGAGTACCAAGGGATGGTAGGAATTTGTACCAGATTTATAGCACAGCAGCACTATGTAATAATGATCGCTATTAGCATGAATTCCATTAGCTTTTTCATTCCTGAGAATGCATTTTGTGTGATATGTGAGATATTAATGTGTTATGCACTCTATTGCCAATCCATATCTCAAAGTGTCATTGGAGGTGGAGGAGGAATTCTCATCCAGACACATCTTGCAACGGTGCAATACTTAGTCATAAAGGACAACATGGTGTACTTCCACAATAGGTACAAAAATTCTTTCTCAGATCCTCTCCAGAACTGTCACTCCTTATCCTAAGTCTACGTAGTTTCAGATGTCACTGCTAAGGAGAAAATTTCTTACTATCTTTTCTATCTATACCCTAAACAATTTTGTGCTTCTTGATCAGGTACACCGCCCCCCCCCCCCCCACCAACCTCCTTATTTCCTTATTCCAAATGGTCTCTTCTCATAATTGAAACACTCCATCCTTGGCAACGTCCTGGAGTATCTCCTAAAAACTCTCTTCAATGCAATCACATCTTTCTCTGTTATGTGGCAACCAGAAATTCCCATTCCAATATGTCTATCCATGGCCTCCACCACTGTCATGATGAGAGCACACTTAGGTTGGAGGAACAACACATTATATTCCATTTAGGTAGCCTCCAACATGATGGTATGGACATCAATTTCTTGATTTTCCGGTAATGCTCCCATTACCCTCACCACCATTTCCCATCCTCTTTTCCCTCTCTCACCTTATCTCCTTGTCCACCCATCGCCTCCCTCTGATGCTCCTCCCCCCTTTTCTTCCTTCCATGGTCTTTTATCTCTTTTACCAATTTACTTCCCAGCTCTTTACTTCATCACCTTCCACTTCAGGTTTCATCTATCACCTTGTGTTTCTCTCTCCCCTCCCTCCACATTTTAAATTTACTCCTTAGCTTTTTTTCTCCAGTCCTGCCAAAGAGTTTCAACCCAAAATATTGACTGTACTTGTTTCCTAAATGCTACCTGGCCTGCTGAGTTCTTCCAGCATTTTGTGTGTGTTGCAGTGAAATGCATCATTTGTATTAACTTCTATCTGCCATTGCTCTGTCTATCTTTGTCAACTGTTTGATATCATCCTATAGCCTAAGACCAATCTTCTCATTTGCAGTAACACCATCAATTTTTGTGTCTCCTGGGAACAATTCACACCTCCAAGTTATTTGCAAATTGTTAGTGCAGGTAACAAACAATAAGGGTTCTAGAACCAACTCCTCATGTGCTTCAGGGCATCAAAACAACCCAGCACCATCATCCCTTGCCTCCTGTTGTCAAGCCAGTTTTTGCTATAACTTGCAAACTTGTCTTGCATCCCATTAACACTAACCATTTGAACCAGTTTCACTTATGGGTTCTTGTCAAAGTTCTTACAGAAGCCTATGTAAACTACATCAACTACATTATCTCTTGTGTTAATGATCAACTAGACTGCCCTCATCAAAAAATTATAATTGATCAGATTAAATCTCTTACCAGCAAAGCATTGATGACTATCTCTGATTACCAAAGACCTCTGTAGCATACAGTTACAAATTTTCGGAACCCTCCCTAAACAATTTGCAAATTTTATTGAAGAAGATGAGACTGAACTGTACCTTTATTCAAGAAGGATACAACGGATAATTACAGGCCTGTGAGTCTTAAGGTCAGTGGTACAAAAATTATTGGAAAAGATTCTGATGAGGTATGATTAACCAACACTTGGAAAGGTAGGGGTTGTTAAAGTTAGCAAGATAAGAAGCTGAAGGTGAGATAGTACTGGGTTGTTTCAGTGACTAGAAGCTTTTGGCACAGAGATTCATGTACAATTCGAGTGCATAGATTCATTTGAATTGCTAAAAAAAGACAGTCCTTTTAAAGAACCGCTGGTTACAAAGAACATAATTTAATATCTGAAATTAAACTACAAAGATAATACTAAGATGAGTAATTTTATTGTTAAAACTCTGAATTAAAATTGTACGCCAAAATACTTTTGTTTAAGCTTATCAAAAATATTGACAAAACTCTTTTCATTTTCTAGTCAATTTATTAAATTTTGCTGTTATGTCTTTAAGTTACTGCCTTTGCCGTAAAGAAGCAAAAATTAAGAAAAAATCATAAAGATCTAATCTTAAATTGAAACACCATAATTAGCTACAATGGATTTACCAATCAATGGATCCATTTCAATTGGCAAATGATGGGCCTGTTCCAGAGAGTATCCTGGAGCTCCCCTAAGACCTGTAGAGAAATAATCAGAAGTGTCTTACAATGACTGAACTGACTTTATTAAGTTCTAAAATACAGTTGCCATTGCATTAGTAATATTATTAAAAGTAATTAACACAAAAATTGCATCTGGATGCAGATTTTAGAACTCGTGTTCTCAACTATTTCACCTTTTACTTCCAAGAGCATTCTTAAAGCATTTCTTTGGCCAAGCTCTCAGTCACATTACCTAATTAATATCTAATTCTTTGGCTACCTACATTTGTTTTCTTTTAAACCGCATCAAGCAATTTAGGTTTTTTTCCTCTACATTACTATGTAAATGCCCATTGTATTTAAGGGTTTATTTAATTGACCAATGCAAATTGTGTTTCAGTGGGCTGAAGCACTCTCTAACATAACTTGTTTGTAACTGTGAACATGATGACATCCATTTGTTTCGTTGACTGTCAGCACATTTTGGTGAAAAGGACCTCACAGAGCCCATAATTATGGAAACTATTTCACATGCAGACAAAACAACTTTTTTAAATATATCAAAGCACTAATTGGGAATTTCTCAGAACAAGGAGTAGATGGTTATCTTCATCACCTGTTGGTAATCTGACAATCATATGGAACGTTCTTTATTAAACTTGTCTGCTTTCCATTCACTGGAATCGATAGAATTACAATCTGACTCTCAGGATGCCTGCCAGGCAATAAAGATCAAATTTATTTCATAGTCCTTTACCCTTATTTACAGAATTTGGCCACTAGAATAATTGTGGCATTGAAATTAGTTTCACTTTTCTCGGGTCAGTGAACAGAATATTGAACTAAAAAGTATCTCCAGATCCCCTGGGATGAGAGCCTAAATGGGAAATAGAAAAAAAATGGCAGAGAAACCACTCTCTTTTTTGTAACTTTTAAAAAGTTTTTCGCCTCAAATAATATAATTCACTTACTATTACATATACACTACTTCTCTATTTACTAATAACAAAAATAGCAAAGGATCTGGCTGAAAAGAAAAACCAGGCAAAATTAGTTACAGCTTTATATTTAAAGCCAATATATTACTAATAGTCCTTCTGAAATACCAACAGGTTTCAGACACATGTAATTAATAATTCACTGTTCATCAACTATTCAGGCTTTCAAGTTAATGCAGTATTTTATGAATTTGACATTATTTGGATCTTTGATAAATGTAAGTTTTGCTTGTAGTATATTATTAGATTTCTTATTAAATATTTCTATTTAGCAAATGGCTTTGAAAATTAGCCTTAAAACTGTTAAGTGCTTAAAAAAATGCTGCAGCACCACAGGCAAATTTCACAAATAGGATAAAAAGTTTAACATTAATGAAATTGCATACCAGCTGTCACTTAGAAACTATATGTACTTTATAAGTTTACATACTCTACATGTTGCTACCTGAGTAGACTAAAATGATCAATATCTACTTATGATGAAAACTAAGTTCTGGAATGTACAGTGGCAAAAAGGAACAGTACATTTTTCTTAAACTATTGAAATAATTCATTGAATTTATTGCTACTTAATCAAGTCATCTTCTAACTTAAAAGGGTAAAAGACATGAATTACTATTTGCAGGAACTATTAATAACAATTATAGCCTTCAGACATATTTGTGTGAAGCCTGGACGGGACAGTGTTGCTACTTTAAATGCTGTTTTAATGATAGTTTGAATATTAAAGAGTATCACAGATGATCACATAAATTAGTAACATTTTATTAAAATAAAACCAAGCCTACTGTAAAATTATACAAAAACAGCACACAGAACATATCATGTATTTTGTAATTGTCAATCCAAAGGTATAAATCAACAATACTGGAACAATGGCTTGCAGTCTATAACAACCTATACAAATGGTGGAAGACAGTAATAATCTCCTATCTCATCACGTATCTATTTTGCTACCCATTTAATAATTTATTCCACCCTGTGAAAACAGAAAATAATCAGGAAGTAATTGAGGAAGCTATACTCACTGCTATTTAAGAAAACATGAAAAATATATTTATCACATATATACTTACAAAATAAAGTTATTTCATATGTCAAATTCTAATAAAATGATTATTTGGAAAGTTCTGAATTCAGTGCTGATCAGAAATTTGTATCATACCAGTCTGGGGAACAAGATGTAGACACACTCAACCATTGCGCAACCATAAAATCACTGTCATTTTTTTGTTATCCTTTGCACTGAATGTCAGGAATACTGAAAACAGCAGTGATAAAAACAAAATTTCACACCATGAATATTAAAAATATTCAAAGATAGTGTTTTCACTTACCTACTGTGTTATGCCACCTATTCACAGCAAACAGCCTGCTACAGGTCACAGTGACCACAGCAGGGGTGCTTAGGTGAGGCAGCGTGTTAGCTGCCACATGGGTAACAGGGGAGTTGGATGGAAATTTTAGCACCATTATAACATCTTGCTGCATCTGATCCTTAAACATGAGTGGGCTCTGTGGAAGGAAACACTGTTGAATAGAAACAAAGAGGAGAAAACAGAAGAGGCAAAAGGGAAACACAATTAATGTGAAGGTCTGGTAAAACAGGGAAAAAACAGTAGGTAAAGTATTTACATGCATCAGGATAACGTACTGCATTTTTGGTAAAACAAACATCACCTAGATCTAAGTGGTTTAGAACAATAGGATAGGTATTAAGGGTTCATGTTGGGAATGGTTTTATGAGGTGGTGCAGAAGGAGTTTTAGGTAAAAGAAACATTCAATACAACCTTTTAAGTTAATTCTATTAACAAATAATAAAACAAAAAATAGATTTAAAATAAAATTTTGCATTTGCCCAATACAGTTAAACGTCAAAAAATGGAAACTTGAAATAGAAAACAGAAGAAAATGTTAGAAACAATCAGCAGGTCAAGGAACCTCAATAAAAAATGAAATAGAGTTAATGTTTTAGGTGGAAGAGCCTTTGTCAGAAGAGGCCCTGTTCTGCTGTACGGTCTTCAATCGGAAACTCTGTTTAACTCTGTTTCTCTTTTCACAGATGCTGCTATATCTGCTGAGTGTTTTTATCACTTTCTGTTCAATTTAGAGTTAAATGAATATTGTTTCAGTAAACCAGCTATGAAGATCATAATTATTTGATACGTAACAGTATTAAAATATATAATGCAATATAACTGTTTTCATGATAGTGAAGTTGCTATCACCTATACAAAGCCTGCAAATAGACATGTACTGCCAATTATTGTGTAACACGATGCTGCAAAATATCTACTTTCTTCCGTGCACTCTCAGCACAATTCTACTCTTAGGATGCTGGAGGAGCTCCAAATCAAGCAGTAAACTTTATACGTCTGGTCCTGGAAGCCAGAGATTGTGGAATTCCCTGTTGGGATGGTTGAAGGTTCCATTGAAGGTAACAGGCATGTGAGAGACCCTGAAGTTCGTGCTTCCTTTCACTTTCAGCAAGGTCAATGGCAAAATTCATATATATATGCTCAATCAGGACATGCCATCAAATTTTATGGGCTTATAATGCTAACTCTTCAAAGTACATAATATAAAACTAAAGGCTCTCCAGAACTAAAGCCTTTTCCGAGATATACATCAGCCCTGCCATTGCCTCTCTCTCTTTCAATTTTGGCAAGACAATTTGGATCTTGTTGAAATTATTGCAGAAAAATAGCAGCTTCAGTTTGAGTTGGTTTAGTTTTTTGAAATAATACTTTCATTGCAATGATTGAAAAATGTAATATAATATCATCATGAGTATAGAGTATAGGCCCTAAATGATTTCAAAGGCAATTCTCTACAGCAATCTACTCATTTATTATGCAGTAAAACTCTATTAATCTAACATGCTCAAGATTTTGGTGTTGGACTCACAGATTTTCCAAGCTATTGAATGTTATTTCAATTAATACTGTACACAACTATAATTTGCCTTATTTTTAAGATGTTAGTGCAATAATACATTCTCCAATAAACGTAATAAATTTAGAGGGAGGATTCTGATATGTTGAAGAAGGCACAGGAATCAGGCCCAGTGTGCCAGATGCTGAATCACCAGGATTTCAAATAATCAGCTGCTGGTTGTTTAAATCAGATGACCAGCAAGGACAAATGGTTTATCTGTATAGCTATATCCTCAAAGGGTATCAGTTGACATTTATGGCCACAAAGCAATAGGCATGCCTGGAAAGTGTAAACTCAATGTTCCCTTTAGGCACAGAAAGAGTCCTGATCTTCCTTGTCCAAAAGAATTAAAAAATTATTACCTCTTATCTTTGAATTCTCTTCAGTCTATTTAAAACAAGCAAAACATAACTAAAGATCCTCAGCAAAGACCTTTTATTTTTAGCTGTGGTTCAATCTCTCATTAAAGAATGAGATTCTAGCTCCATTTATTTGAGATATGATTTTATATTTTAGTTGGTCAGATTTGGGTCCTAAACTATTGGGACCCATCTTTATCTTACATGCAAAAGAAGTTCCTATTCTAGTTTGTGTGCTAGTGAGGATAATCATAATTGTGTGTAATACACACAAAATGTTGGTGGAACACAGCAGGCCAAGCAGCATCTATAGGAAGAAGTACTGTCGACGTTTCGGGCCGAGACCCTGAAAGAAGAGATAGTAAGAGATTTGAAAGTGGGAGGGGGAGGGGTAAGTCCGAAATGATAGGAGAAGACAGGATGGGGAGGGATGAAGCTAAGAGCTGGAAAGGTGATTTGCAAAAGGGATACAGAGCTGGAGAAGGGAGAGGATCGTGGGACGGGAGGCCTAGGGAGAAAGAAAGGGGGAGGGGAGCACCAGAGGGAGATGGAGAGCAGGCAAGGAGTGATTGTGAGAGGGACAGAGAGAGAAAAAAGAGAAAAAGAAAAAAAGGGGAAAATAACTAACAAACAAACAAACAAATACATAAATAAATAAACAATGGGGTAGGGAGGAGGGGCATTAACAGAAGTTGGAGAAATCGATGTTCATGCCATCAGGTTGGCGGCTACCCAGACGGATAAGGTATTGTTCCTTCAACCTGAGTGTGGCTTCATTTTGACAGTAGAGGAGGCCATGGATAGACATATCAGAATGGGAATGGGATGTGGAATTAAAATGTGTGCCCACTGGGAAATCCTGCTTTTTCTGGCGGACAGAGCATGGGTCCCATTCCTATTCCATCCGGATGATTTGTGGATGAGATCATGATTGGAGGTGTAGTGGACAGTGAGGAAGACTATCAGAGCTTGAAGAGGTATCTGGACCAGTTGGAAAAATGAGCTGAAAATGGCAGAAGAATTTAATGCAGAGAGTGGGAAGTGTTGCACTTCAGTAGGATCATTCAGGGTAGATCTTACACAGTGAATGGTAGGGTACTGAAGAGTGCAGAAGAACAAAGGGATCTGGAAATATAGGCCCATAATTCATTGAAATTGTCGGTACAGGTATGTAGGGTTGTAAAGAAAGGCTTTGGCATATTAGCCTTCATAAATCAAAATATTGAGTACAGGAGATAGAATGTTATGTTGAAGCTGTATAAGATGTTGTTGAGGCCTATTTTGGAGTATTGTGAGCAGTTTTATTCACCTACCTACAAGAAAGGTATAAATAAGATTAAAGGAGCACAGAGAAAATTTAAAAGGATGTTTCCAGAACTGGAGGACCTGAGTTATAAGGAAAGGTTGAAGAGGTTAGGGCTGTATTCCTTAGAACATAGGTGACTGAGAGGAGATTGAATAGAGGTATACAAAACTATGAGGGATATAGATAGGGTAAATGCAAGCAGGCTTTTTTCACCAAGGTTGAATGGGACTATAATCAGAGGTCATGGGTTAAGATGGTGAAAGATGAAAAGTTTAAGGGGAACAAGAGGGGAAACTTCTTCACTTGGAAAGTCATGAGTGTGTGGAACAAGCTGCCAGTGCATGTGGTGCATGCAAGCTTGGTTTCAATATTTGGATAGGTACATGGATGGTGGGGATATGGAGGGCTATGGTCTGGGTGCAGGTTGATGGGAGTAGGCAGTTTCAACTGTTCGGTACGGACTAGATGGGCTGAAGGACTTGTTTCTGTGCTGTATTTTTCTATGTCTCTTTGACTCTATTATGCTCACTGCCCTCTAAGGGTTCCTTTATCTTAACTCCCTCGCATAAATTCCGGTTCATTGCACTACAACCAAATCCAGAATAGCTGATCCTCTAAGGGCTCAACCATGAGCTACTCTGAAAATCCATCACATAGGCATCCTACAAAGTTCTTCTCTTGAGATCCAGCAGCAACCTAATTTTCCCAATCTCTCTGCATATTGAAATCCCCCATGACTATTGTAACATTGACTTTTTGACACATATTATCTATTTCCTGTTGTAATTTGCAGACCACATCTTTACTACTGTTCAGAGGTCTGTATATAACTTCCATCAGGGGCTTTTTACCCTTGCATTTTCTTAGCTCTACCCATTATGATTCTACACCTTCCAATCCTATGTCACTTCTTTCTAATTATTTGATTTCATTTCTATCTATAGATTCTTAAAACAATTCTGAGAAACAGACACTTGAAATGAATGCCATTTTTTGAATTCTTTCAGTATCGTCTTTTGTTTATTTTACATTTATTATTATCTTCATATTTTGTGCCATAATTTGATTGTACTGCTTGCATTACAGCAGTTAGGAGACCTTATTTAGTTCTTAAATTGTTTTTTTTTTAAATTTATTATGCCTAGGCATAATCTGTTTTGTCAGATCTCTGAATTTTTAAAAGTACCGATAATCCCAATTTTAGTTACTGTGCATTTGCCTATGCTTTCACTTTTGACTATTTATTCTTTTTACTATCACCTCTATTATTGTGAGTCTTAATGTACGGGTATTTATTTCTGTTACTTCAGGCTGTCAGTGACTGTTTAGCAGACACAGAAACTATATATTTTTTGTCTTTTTGTACATAGTCCATCTCCAGTAATTCTCCTTTCCACTGCATCTCATTGTCTCTCAAGCCTATGATCAGAAGCTGCTTCCATCTACAGGTAATTATTTCCCTTATAAAATGTATTTGCCACCTCCATTTCTCAGTCACCCGCTTCAGTTTTACACAATCCGGCACTGCTCTGAACCAGGCTTGTGTAGTAGCCTTCATTGAATATTGCAGGGGAGAGATGGAGGTAAGGGTATGAGGAAGCTTCAAAGGGGGAAGAAAATGACAGTGTATATTTAGTAAGAGAAGTGTAGGTCTGAGAATACCTAGGTGAAATGAATGGAAAGGAAATCATATTAAATAAAGCTTTGACACTACATACAAACTTATCTGCCCTAGTATCTTATGAGAAATTCAAATCTATAGTATGCTTTTATCAACTAAACTTATTGTTCTCTTAATGAATGAATTTATGACAACCGGATATGATTTTCAAGCGACTTTTTTCATTTTGTGCAAGTGTGCCATTCTCATCTACTGCAACCCAGCATTTTATTTTTGAATCAAGGTATGTAGATTCGAAACACATAGTTTCTCACCAAGTGCATGGCAGAGCTTCGGGGTGGATGTGGCTCAATAAGCAACTGAGATGGCATTTGTCCAAGGTTCTGTATGTGTACCTCCATGGCCTGAGGGAAAAAAGAATGACTGTCATGATCAATATGCATCAAAGAGATGGGTCAATGCTCTTTTGACAATGCAAGCGCATACTAGATTGGCTAAGATTTCTGGAAGTTCATACAAATGTGCTCCTTTTGCAATCTGTAAAATTATGCTACTTGTTAGTTGTGGTCAATACACTTTTCCTGCAACATGCTGAGATTAATTCTTTCTTTACATTCGCATTAGGATTAATAGTTAAAATGTTAAATGGTGATGACATGCAGTAAAATTTCAAACTATTTAAATAGTAATGCTTTCGACCAAAATACCTTTACAAATTCTGATGTAAGGAGAAAGGTATAAGGATCTTTAATGAAATAAGATTCAGAGATCTTAAAAAAAAAGACAAAATAGTCACAAGCCAAGAGCAATAATCTTCTTGCAAAAATGCAATTCATGGTCAAGAAATCATTTAAATCCTCACTAAAAATAATTCTGACATCCAAAACAAAGTAGCTAACACCTCTATAGAGAAAAATATACATTCATTTATTTTTGATAACCAAAATGGCAAAGTTGCTCATGTCACATTCTACATTAACACCTTATTTAAATAGATGTAGCACTCTAATTCTCACATGAAATAAACTGGTGATAAAAAAGAAAAGAATCTTGTGTAATTAATTATTACATAAACTACCAATTATCCCCTACTGTGGAAAATTGAGAAATAGCTGGTTTCACAGTGGAGACAAGTCAGTCAGCAGAGCACGGATGAAATGCCATGGACTGTCAAGTAAGAAGAAAATTCCTTCCAGCTATTTTTATTACCAAGAGGAGAGGTAGTCAGTAATTTGTTCATTTTGAATGGAAAGTCTGATCAGAGCAAATGGGATTAAAAAGCATTATAACCATAGAAACTCTGCAGGCTTTGACAAAACAGCACAACTAATACCAACAGCACAGTTCAATTTTAAATAAAGTTAAGTATTAAAAAGGAAACTGTAATTTCATCACGTCAATTATTCCTCTCAATTTGTTGAGGCTGTAATTAGTCCATCAAAGAGCTGAGAGTGCTGGGTCGATGGGGAAGAAGAAATATAAATTGTAATAACAAAGAACTAGACATGGATTCAATATAGATCCCATTACTGCAGGAATTACTGGATTCTCTTGAGAACAAAAGATTCTATACATTGCCACGAGTTAGCAGTATTCCTATACTAAAGACTTTGAATATTGTATCATTTGAGAATCCTCAAAACAAATCTGTAAACTGCAAAAATCTAGTTTCTGTTCAGCCAATGAGAAAATATCATTTAGCCTGCTGCCAGAACCTGGTGTCCAGCATTTTAATACTTACTGAGGAGTGAAAAATAAATATTGTGTGCACCATATGGTGAATACACTCTGTGGGAAACATGTTTTTGTTTCCTCTTTTATATCCAAACATAATGATTCAGTCTGGAAAGTGAAATATTGTTCTTTCAATTTGCCTCACCCTGTGGCAAGCCTGGCTTAGACAATGAGCAGATACATGTTTATAGAGAAAAATAACAATCATCCCAGCCCTTCCACTTACACATACTGAATAAGAGATGGTAGAAGCCAGGAGCAAAATCAAGCCGCGCAGGTCAATCAAGGGTGCTACAGAGAAATTTGAGTATCATTTGCAGATACTAATCTGAACCACTAGACAAACCTACGGTCTTCAATTGTACCCAGATTAGTATTTGTTGTGCAATATTTTTGATTTATTTCATGTAAGCATTTGCTAACCAGTATGTTCGGCCAAATCAAATTCTTGTGGGATAACATTACTGAGAATGTATTATAGTAATTTTAATGCATACATACATCACATGAATGCTGGGAAAACAAAGGGACTACATCTTGCTGGATAACGTTATTGTTTCCAAATGGAACTGCTGTGTTTAGCTGTTCAACAGCAGTATATTCTGGACTTATACACATGTGCTGTCAAACATGAAAATAATTTATAGGACCAAATCTGTCAGTGTGCTTCAGGACTGGATTCTACATGGGATCAAGTGACAGAGCCCAGTCCTGCTAATGTTTCCCACCAATACTTTGGGGAAATCACCTTTTCGATCCAGTGCCAATTTACTCTCCATTGATTTCAAGAGGGAATGCAGAACTTTAAGAGGAAAAGGGAAGGAGAGACAACTCTTTAAAAATAATTTTACAATAATTTATTGTATTTAATATGTTTGTCAATGAATTTTTTTGTAAAAATTTCAGAAAAGTTCTTCTTAATTATTTGATTCAAATTCAATTGTTCTAAGAAACCTCACAGTACATTTCAGAAATATTTAAACTATTAAAGTTCCTCATAGTTGTTAGGTTGCTGGATATTGAGATGCTTCAAGCCATATAGGTTCAGAGATGGAGGACTACTGATAATATTTCTGGGCAGGCAGGCTGAGAATGTTATTTATGCATATACATCTATATCAGTATATCCTTTATATGATATTTGTTTCAGTGGGTGAAATCCTCAATTATTAATTAATATATAATTTTAACTAGAAATTCAATTGTATATGGGTGTATTTTTCAGCATTAAGCAAGTGCAACATGAACAGAGTCCAATAAACTTCTGAGTTTATGAGTTTTCTGAGTTTGACATCAGTTGGAAATTTCCAGTGGAGTTATCAGTGAGTGGCAAAATTCGGCAAGTAAGTATAATGCTGTAATTTATAAAACTAATCCCTTTGGAAGGAAAAATAAATAAAATTATCCTCAGGACTCAGAGATTCAAAAGAAACTGACTCTCTTGTGTAGTAGTCATCAAAACTAGTATGTAGGTGCTGCAAGATACAAAAGCAGAAAATTATGCTTCAATTATATAGGATTTGGTGAAAACACTTTTGAGTACTGTTACAGTATTGGTTTCCTTATTTATGAAAAGCAGTTCGGAGAAGGTTTACGAGACTGATATCTGGAGTGGTTTGAGTTGTATTAAGAGGAGAGGCTGGACAAGCTAGGCTTGTATTCACTGTAATACACTGCAATGGAAGGCTGAGAGATAACTTCATTGCAGTATTTAATTTATTTATCAATACAAGGAGCAGCAGGCCCTCCTATTTGTGTCGCCTCAGCAACCACTGTCAACCTCAGTTTAATCCTAACCTAATCATCGGACAATTTACAATGATCAATTAACCTACCCATTATATATTTGGAGTGTGGGAGGAAACTGGGGAACCTGGGAAAAACCCTTACAGATGATGATGATGATAATCTTACAGATTATTACCATGGCTCCTTACAGATGATGCTGGAATTGAATTCTGAACTCCAACACCCCAAAAGTAGTTAAGATCCTGAGGGGTTTGACAGGTTGGATGTTTCTTCTTGTGGAATAATCTAGAACAAGGAGTCACAGTCTAAAGATAAGGGGTCACCTATTTATGGCAGGAATTAGGTGAAAATTATTCTTTCAAAGGGTAAAAAGTCTTTCAAACTGCCTTCCTTAGAAGGTGCTAGATACAGAATCATTGTCTATTTATTACAAAAGTAGATAGATACTTACTAACAAAATACATAACATAGTACAGCACAGGGACCATCTCCTCAGCTCAATGCCGTCTGTGTTGAGCATTATGCTGAACCAAAATAATCCCATTTGGCCGCAGAATGTCCATAGACCTCTACTTCCTGCCTGTGCCCACTAGTATTTAACATTTTTACCCTGGGGAAAAAAAAAGACAATCTACCCTATCTCTATCTCTCATAATTGTATTTACTTCAATTAGGTTATCATTAGCCCCTGACATTCCAGAAAAAAAACCCAATTCATATAAATCAACTTTGTCCTCTAGCTAAAATTCTTTTAATCCAGGCAACAACCCAGTGAACTTCTTCTGCACCCTTTCTGCAAAGTAGCAAGCAGAAATGCACACAATGCTCCAAAGGTGGCTAACCAAACTTTTATATAGCTGAAACATAACTTCTCAACTTCTATACTCAAAACCATGAAGGCCACAAACCTTCTTCATCACCTTAACTACTTGTGTTGCAATTTTCAGGGGCCATACCTTTTCACCCCAAAATTACCTTGGGGTATGAGGAGAATGGGGCTGAGATGGAAAATAGATCAGCCTCGATGAAATGGCAGAAAAGACTCAATGGACCAAATCACCTCATTCTGCTCCTGTCTCTTATGGTCTTATGATCTTATTCATAACTCTGACATCTGTAAACTTATAAATCAGATTATCCACATTTTTGTCCAAATCAGAAACAACAGAAGGATTTAAACAACTCCCAGATGTCAAATATGAACCTACCTAGTAACAGCAGCTTCAAATCTACACTTTGCAGCTCCTGCCTAATACTGCTTAATTAAGTCTTTCCCAAATGTAGTACTTTGTGCCCTGAGGTCCAGTCCTATTCTTATTCACAACCACCTTAAGATTTATAGTCTTATGATCATTGTTCCCAAAGTGCTCTTTCACTGAAACTCCAATCACCTGGCCAGGATAATTTCCCTATAAAATGTCTAGTGTGGCCCCTTTGCTGCTGGATTATCTATTTATTGTGTCAAGGGTTCCCTGGATGCTCCTAACAAATTCTGGCCCATCTAAGTCTCTGGTGCCAAGGTGGTCTCAGTTAGAGTCACCCACTTCAAATACCCTGTCAATTTAACATCTTTCCATTGTCTGCATATGTGTCTGTTCCTCTATCTCCCACTGGCTACTGGGAGGCCTATTGTATAGCCCCAATGATGGAACCTTTCGGAGCTCTACCCATATTAACTCACTGGATGAACTGTCCAGATTATTGCATGTGTGTAATCAGTTGTCCAACTCCTTTTGAACAGATTCATTCAGCTCCACTGTCACAAGGATTGCTGCAGAAAATCATTCCTACCAAACGCAAAAGCATATACAACAGTTCATCTCTGTGTGACAAGTGAACACACATCATAATACAATAGTCTCTGTTTTATTATATTGTACATTATTATTGCACATTGGTAAATTATTACTGTGTATATTATTATTCTTCACTTTATTATTAGTTAAGTATGCACACAGTTAAGTGTGTTTTTAAATATTGCTGCTGTAACAAAAGAATTTTGTACTTGGGATCAATTAAGTATTCATTATTATTATTATTTTACATTCCATCTCATATGTAGTATCTGAACCCTGAAACATTAGGCTGTCAGTCTTGTCCTTCTCCCTTTGCTTTGAAATTAATATACTTCATCCTGTTGCTCCAACATGTTCATTAACTTGGATTGCCTGAGCTTCCTTCCAGCCTTACACAACCTAACATTTACCAACCCTTCAATCTGTCCAATTGCTGACCTACCACTCTGTTTCTGATCCACCTACCAGATTAGTTTAAACACTCCAGAATAGCACTAGGAAACCTGCCTGAGAGGATATTGATGCCCACCCAGAATAGGTTCAATCCATACTTCTTGCATAGCTCCCAGATGCAGTGGAAAAGAGGCCAGTGATCCACTTACACAAAGTCCTCCCTCCTGTACCAGCAAGAGATTGAAAGGTTATCAATGCAGAATTAAAGTTACAATCAAATCAGCCATGATCTTATTAATTAGTAGATAAAGCTCATGAAATTGAGTGGACTATTCTGACTCGAAGTTCATAATTTTATTGTTTTCTGAATGTTAGACAATATAAATGAAGGAAAATGGAAAATACAAAATAATGGATAATTGATCAAACTGTAGTATCACAATTTTTCATAGCATACTTTAGCAAAGTTTAAAACTTCTGGCAAAACAGCCCCTTTAAAATAGTTTACGCCAAAATTCATCTGTGTTTCTAATAGGAATTCTGAAACACATACTGATTTCCTGGTGATCTTTTGTAAGTATTGGTATAGGTGCTGCATTAGCCACCAATGCTGTAAAGTGCCAGGAAACAATGTTTATTTATATAAAGCAACACCAATAATGATAATGACCCAAATATAAAAATAAAGACAAAGATTTTGATGAAGTGGGTGAAATCTGATAATAATAAAAAGTCCTTTGAAATCCATGCTTGAAATTGCCTGACAATTGAAAAACAGATTAGAAAATAGTAATTTAGATTTTATATGAAATTTCAATATCAATAATTTTGTTGATTATATCAGTGCAATTTGCATGCAAAGCAAATTTTAAGTAATTGACTAGGGAATTAAAAAGAGTAATTTCCTTAAAAAAATTATAGGTGATTCTAAAAGTAAGTTTGAGAGAGACTGGAAGTTTAGCTTTGTCTTGTAAATGTCAATAATGGACCACTGTGGTAAATTGACTACACATGTTTTACGTGGCACTTTGTTCTCATGAAGTAAAATCGTATTTTCACTGTACATAACAATAACTGAATAACTAAGCATAAATTGTGAATATGCATCTCAGTTCATCAACTTGCTATATACTACTATTCCTTATTTAAAATAAAATTTTAAAATGTTAGATACACACAACAGGTCAAGCAGCCTCTTGATCTTTGGCACAAAATAATATATTGGCATGTATTTCAGGATTAGAATATAAGTGTGAAGCCATCTGAATAATTTTTGTTCATTCTTCAGGTAATACAGTTTAATTACTATTTTAACTGAATTATATTCCATTCTCTCTATATTCGCACAATGACTTAACCTGCCTTTCTTCCTTGGAAGCCTCTCTGTATTCCCCTTACAACTCACACTGCCATTCAGCTTTGTATCATCAGCAAACGTATTTAATCACTACACATGTCTTTTTTAGTTTACTGTGTTTATTGGTTTATTATTGTCACAAGTACTGTGATAGTGAAAAGTTTTTTTTCACATGTTATGACACTATTATAGCTTGGAGTATTCCAAAGTTCAAGTTTAATTCTGGCGCTGTTCTGTGAGGAGTCTCTGTATGTCCACAAGACCATAAAATATTAGAGAAGGATTAGGCCATTTGGCTCATCAGCCTGCTCTGCCATTTCATTAAGGCTAATCCAATTTTCCTCTCAGACCCAATCTCATGCCTTCTCCTGTCTTCCCCATGGAATGTGTGGGTTTTCCCTGGGTGCTCCAATTTCTTCCCACAATGCAAAGGTGTGCCAGGTAGGTTAACTGATCATTGCAAATTGTCCCGTGATTAGGTTGGGGCTAATTGGTGATGTAAGGTTGCTGAGGTGGCATAGCTCGAAGGGCCAGGAGGATGTACTCTGCGCCGCATCACTAAATAAAATAAAATAAAATGTCATCCAGCTTGATCATGTCATACATAATGTAATTATATTGAGGCAGCAAAAAGAAAACATAATGCAGTTGTTGCATTATACAGTGTAGGGCAAGCAGCCAAATAAAGTGCAAGGACAAGAACAAAATAGATTGGGAGATCAAGAGTTCATCATTTTCTGTATGAAAGGTCCAAACAAACGCCTGATAACAGTGGGATAGAAGCTGTCCTTGAGTCTGATGGTTCGTGCTCTCAAATATTTGTATCTTCTGCCCAATGGGAGAGTGCAGAGGACAGAAGACTGGGGTGGGAGTGGTCCTTGATGATATTAGTTGCTTTACTCTTATGTGTGCCTTGTGATCCCAGCAAGTGGGAGGAACTGTGTAGCACTCTCCTCCAATTTGTCTGCCCATAGAACTTCATCTTCATACCGATGTATGAAACTGGAGGAGATAGCAGAGGGACTTAATGAGTACTTTGCTTCAGTATTCACTATGGAAAAGGATCTTGGCGATTGTAGGGATGACTTACAGCGGACTGAAAAGCTTGAACATGTAGATATTAAGAAAGAGGATGTGCAGGAGCTTTTGGAAAGCATCAAGTTGGATAAGTCACTGGGATTGGATGAGATGTAAAGTGGGAGGCAAGGGAGGAGATCACTGAGCCTCTGGTGATGATCTTTGCATCATCAATGGGGACGGGAAAGATTCCGGAGGATTGAAGGGTTGCGGATGTTGTTCTATTATTCAAGAAAGGGAGTAGAGACAGCCCAGGAAATTAAAGACCAGAGAGGCTTAGCTCAGTGGTCGGTAAGTTGATGGAGAAGATCCTGAGAGGCAGGATTTATGAACATCTGGAGAGACATAATATAATTAGGAATAGTCAGCATGGCTTTGTGAGGCAGGTCGTGCCTTACCAGCCTGACTGAATTTTTTGAGGATGTGACTAAACACATTGATGAAGGAAGAGCAGTAGATGTAGTGTATATGGATTTCAGCAAGGCACTTGACAAGATGCCACATGCAAGGCTTATTGAGAAAGTAAGGAGGCATGGGATCCAAGGGGACATGGCTTTGTGGATCCTGAACTGGCTTGCCCACAGAGGGCAAAGGGTGGTTGTAGATGGGTCATATTCTGCATGGAGGTCGGTGACCAGTGGAGTGCCTCAGGGATCTGTTCTGGGACCCCTGCTCTTCGGGATTTTTATAAATGACCTGGATGAGGAAGTGGAGGGATGGTAAGTTTGCTGATGACACAAAGGTTAGGGATGTTGTAGATAGTGTGGAGGGCTATCAGAGGTTGCAGTGGGACATTGATAGGATGCAAAACTGGACTGAGAAGTAGCAGATGGACTTCAATCCAGATAAGTGTGAGGTGGTTCATTTTGGTAGGTCAAATATGATGGTATAATATAGTATTAATGGTAAGACTCCTGGCAGTGTGGAGGATCAGAGGGATCTTGGGGACCGAGTTCACAGGACACTCAAAGCTGCTGCGCAGGTTGACTCTGTGGTTAAGAAGGCATATGGTGCATTGGCCCCCACCAATCGTGGTATTGAGTTTAGGAGCCGAGAGGTAATGTTGCAGCTATATAGGACCCTGGTCAGACTCCACTTGGGAGTACTGTGCTCAGTTCTGGTTGCCTCATTATAGGAAGGATGTGGTAACCATAGAAAGGGTACAGAGGAGATTTACAAGGATGTTGCCTGGATTGGGGAGCATGCTTTATGAGAATAGGTTGAGTGGGTTTGGCCTTTTCTCCTTGGAGCGATGGAGGATGAGAGGTGACCTGACAGAGGTATATATGATGATGAGAGGCATTGATTGTGTGGATAATCAGAGGCTTTTTCCCAGGGCTGGAATGGCTAGCATGAGAGGGCACAGTTTTAAGTTGTTAGGAAGTAGGTACAGAGGATATCTCAGGGGTAAGTTTTTTATGCAGAGAGTGGTGAGTGCATGGAATGGGCTGCCAGCGATGGTGGTGGAGGTGGATATGATAGGGTCGTTTAAGAGATTCCTGGATAGGTACATGGCGCTCAGAAGAACAGAGGGCTATGGGTAACCCTAGCTAATTTTTAAGGTAAAGACATGTTTGGCACAGCTTTTTGGGCTGAAGAGCCTGTACTGTGCTGTAGCTTTTCTATGTTTTCATGTTTCAATGCATTTAATGTTGCCTTTTGATAGGTTGAGAAGATCAAGATCTCTAACATAGCACAAAACTGTCTACCTGGTAAATTCTATGAGACAGAATGCAGGAGTGTCCATATCAGGAGCCTTTCTCATGTGAACAATTTTGAGAGCTATCTAGCCTGCCCAATGCAGCCAGCTGAGTGTATCTTGTATATTGGGTATCCTCTATATGCACCTCGAAGTACTGGGAAAATGTCACAGATGCTGCCTCTGTATCATGCTTCTTCTTTGGAAGAATAAATACCCTCCTATAGCCACTGACATCACCCCAAGTCTCTGCATAAAATAACTCCTTATGGAATTAGGAATGATATATTTGCTGCATAAAGAACTAGTTTGCAGACAGGAAAGAGAATAGGAATATATGGAGCATTTTCAGCAAGATGGGTTATTACTGGTGTGGTAATACGAGAATCATTGCTAGGTCCTCAACTAAATCAAATCCTCATTAATAATTTTGATGAAGGGATGGTGTCCAACAAATTAAATTGCTGAAGATGCAAATATTAATGGGTGGCAAAACACTGACACTGTCAATAAAAGTCAAGACCACGTGGTGAAACTGTCATTTTTACTCTATGCTTTGTACCAGACAATGTATAGGTAAGGACTAATAAGCAAGCATGGGCTGTTGCTTATCTAAGGAGCTGTGAATGCAAAATAAACATGGTACAAACATCTTTACATTTGACTTTAGGATGAAAGGAAAGTCACTAATGAAGCAACAAATGATTGGGCCTAGCACACTACCCTGAAGAACTTTGGCATCAATGTCAAGGGGTTGATATTCAGTGGAACCACTACTAAAGGGTCTTGACCTGAAACATCAGCTGTATTCTTTTCCATAGATGCTGCCTGGCCTGCTCAGTTTCTCCAACATTTTGTGCATATTGCTTGGATTTCCAGCATCTGTAGATTTTCTTTTGTTTCAACCCAATGCTAATATCTTTCCTGTAACGCCATGGGCTCTTATCTTGTTAAGTAGCCTCATGTGTGGCACCTTGTCAAAGGCCTTTTGAAAATCCAAACAAACAACAATTGCTGACTCTCCTTTGTCTATCCCTGCCTGTATTTCCTTAAAGAATTCCAACAGATTTGTCAGGCAAGGTTCCCCTTTAATGAAACCATGCTGACTTTGGCCTATGTTATCATGTGCCTCCAAGTACCCAAAATCTCATTCTTAATAATAGACTCCAACATCTTTCCAACCACTGAAGCCGGGCTAATAGGCCTATAATCTCCTTTCTTCTGCCTCCCTCCCTTCTTAAAGGGTGGAGTGACATTTGTAAGTTTCCAGTCCTACAGTACCATGCCAGAATCTAATGATTCTTGAAAGCTCATTACTAATGCCTTTACTATCTTTTCAACTATCTCTTTCAGAAATGTGGTGCATAGTCCATCAGGTCCAGGTAACTTATCTATCTTCAGACTTTTCAGTTCACAAGCACTTTCTCCTTTATATTAGTAACAACACTCCTGCCCGGATACTTAACGCATTTCTGATATTCTGTAAGTGTCTTCCACAGTGGAGACTGACACAACATACTTATGAAGTTTGTCCACCATTTCTTTGCCCTCCATTACTGCCTCTCAGTGTCATTTTCCAGTGGTCCAATATCCACTATAATTTCTCTTTTACTCTTTATAAGTATATCTGAAAAAACCTTTTGTGTCCTCTTTTTTATTATTGGCTAGCTTACCTTCCTATTTAATCTTTTCTCTGTTCATGGCTTTTTTTAATTGCCATCTGTTGATTCTTAAAAGCTTCCCAATCTTCTACCCTCCCACTAATTTTTGTAATATTAAGTGCCCTCTTTTGCTTTTCTGTCTTTTCGACTTCTATTGTCAGCGACAGTTGCTTTCTTTGGGATGTATAACATCATTCTTGCACCTTCTGAATTTCCCCCAGAAACACCAGCCATTACTGTTCTTCCATCAGCACTGCTACTGTCCCCTTCCAATCAACTTTGGCCACCTCTTCTCTCTCGCCTCTGTAATTCCCTTTACTCCAGTGTAATACTGATACATCAAATTTTAGCTTCTCCTCAAATGGCAGAGTGAATTCTCTCAAATTATGATCACTGACTTCTAAGGGTTCCTTTACCTTAAATCCCATAATCAAATCAGGGTCATTACATAACACTCAATACAGAACTGCCATTCCCCTTATGGATTCAACCACAAGCTGATCTAAAATGCTAAATCATAGACATTCTACAAATTCCCTCTCTTAGGGTTCCAGCACCAACCTAATTTACCCAATTTATCTTCATATTGAAATCCTCCATGATTATCACAACGTTGCCCGTTTTACATGCCTTTTCTATCTCTCTTTGTAATTTGTATCCCACATCCGAGCTAACGTTTGGAGGCCTATATATATTTCCAGCAGGGTCTTTTTACTCTTGCAGTTTCTTAACTCTATCCGCAAGCATTCTACAGCTTCTGATCCTATGTCACCTCCTTCTAAGGATTATATTTCATTTTTTACCAACATAGCCACCTCACCCCCCCACCACCTACCTGCCTGTCCTTTCGAAACAATGTGTATCCTTGGATTATGATTTTTTTCCAGCCATGACTCAGAGGTGCCCACATCATATCTGAGAATCTAATTGCACTAGAGGATAATCTGCCTTATTCCAAATTCTGCATGCATTCAAATATAACACCTTCAATTCTGTATTCATCACCCTCTTTGATTTAGGCTCCCTGTTACACATTAACACATCTCATTGACTGCAACTTTGCCAGATCATCTGCCTGCCTTTCCTCAGAGTTTCACCACACACGACATTTTGTTGTATATCAACTGCCCCAACCTCAGTCCCATCACTCTGGTTCCCGTCCTCCTGCCAGATTCGTCTAAATCCTCCCCCACAGCTCGAGCAAACCTACCCGCAAGGATACACCTTAACCCAAAGGTTAAGGTGTACTCCTCCTTTTTGTCCAGGTCATACTTTCCTCGGAAGAGATCCCAATGATCCAGAAATCTGAAACCCTGCCCTCTGCAGTAATTCTTCAGCCAGTATTTCATTAGCCAAATCATCCCACTTACCCCCACTGCCACTGCCACGTGGCTCAGGCAGCAACCCTTTTCAGCTTTCTGCCTAACTCCTTATTTTCTCTCTTTTCCTACTTATGTTGTTGGTACCAACATGTAACACAACTTCCTGCCATTCTTCCTCTCTCGTTAGAATGCCATGAATCTGATCTGAGACATCCTGACCTCAGCAGCTGGGAAAGAACATACTTCCTTTCAAATGTCTCTTTCATGTTCCCAGAATTTTCTTTCTGCTCCTCTAACAAGGGAATCCCCTATTTCTACTGCACTCCTCTTCTCTCTCTCTTTCCCTTCTAAGCTACAGAGTCAGACTCAGTGCCAGAGACGTAATCGCTGCAGTTTCCCCCGTCGGTCGTCCCCCAACAGTACAGGAAAGTGGTATACTTATTAATGAGGGGAATGGCCACAGGGGTATTCTGTACTGGCTGCTAATTCCCTTCCCCTCTCCTGACAGTCACCCGGCTACCTGCCTCCTGCAACTTAGGTGTGACTACCTCCCTGCAGCTCTGATCCATCACCTCCTCATTTATCTGTAGGAGCCAAAGATCATCCAGCTGCAATGCTAGTTCCTTAACATGGTCTCTAAAGAGCTGCAGCTTGGTGTATTTCTTGCAGATGTAGGTTATCAGAGAGACTGGAGGTCTCTGAGAGTTCCTACATCTCACACAAAGAACATACCGCTACCTCCAAACCCATTCTTAGTGTACTAGCTATGTACTAACAGAAAAAAAATTACATGAAACTTAATTACTCAGAACCGCTGCTTGTTCTTGTCTAAGAACATAGAAAATGGAACATAAAACAGTACAGCACATTACTAGCCCTTTGGCCCACAATATTGTGCCGACCCTCAAACCCCACCTCCCATATAACCCTCCCCCCCTTAAATTCTTCCATATACCTGTCTAGTAGTCTCTTAAACTTCACTAGTGTATCTCCCTCCACCACTGACTCAAGCAGTGCATTCCACGCACCAACCACTCTCTGAGTGAAAAACCTTCCTCTAATATCCTCCTTGAACTTCCCTCCCCTAACCTTAAAGCCACGTCCTCTTGTACTGAACTGTGGTGCCCTGGGGAAGAGGTGCTGGCTGTCCCCTCTGTCTTTTCCTCTTAATATCTCGTACACCTCTATCATGTCTCCTCTCATCCTCCTTCTCTCCAAAGAGTAAAGTCCTAGCTCCCTTAATCTCTGATCATAATGCATACTCTCTAAACCAGGCAGCATCCTGGTAAATCTCCTCTGTACTCTTTCCAATGCTTCCACATCCTTCCTATGTGGAAGGAAGTGTGGCCTAACCAGAATTTTATAGAGCTGCATCATTACATTGCGTCTCTTAAACTCTATCCCTCGATTTATGAAAGCTAACACCCCATAAGCTTTCTTAACTACCCTATCTACCTGTGAGGCAACTTTCAGGGATCTGTGGACATGTACCCCCAGATCCCTCTGCTCCTCCACACTACCAAGTATCCTACCATTTACTTTGTACTCTGCCTTGGAGTTTGTTTTTCCAAAGAGTACCACCTCACACTTCTCTAGGTTAAACATAGAAAATAGGTGCAAGAGTAGGCCATTCGGCCCTTCAAGCCTGCACCGCCATTCAGTATGATCATGGCTGATCATCCAACTCAAAACCCTGTACCTGCTTTCTCTCCATATCCCCTGATCCCTTTAGCCACAAGGGCCATATCTAACTTCCTCTTAAATTTAGCCAATGAACTGGCCTCAATTGTTTACTGTGGCAGAGAATTCCACAGATTCACCACTCTCTGTGTGAAGAAGTTTTACCTCATCTTGGTCCTAAAAGGCCTTTATCCTTTATCCTCATCTCGGTCCTTTATCCTTAAACTGTGACCCCTCGTTCTGGACTTCCCCAACATCGGAAACAACTTCCTGCATCTAGCCTGTCCAATCCCTTTAGATATGATCCCTCCTCAATCTTCTAAATTCCAGTGAGTATAAGCCTAGTCGATCCAGTCTTTCTTCATATGAAAGTCCTGCCATCCCAGGAATCAATCTGGTAAACCTTCTTTGTACTCCTTCTATGGCAAGAATGTCTTTCCTCAGATTAGGGGACCAAAACTGCACACAATACTCTAGGTGCGGTCTCACCAAGGCCTTGTACAACTGCAGTAGAACCTCCCTGCTCCTGTACTCAAATCCTTTTGCTATGAATGCCAACATACCATTTGCCTTTTTCATCGCCTGCTGTACCTGCATGCCCACCTTCAATGACAGGTGTACAATGACACCCAGGTCTCGTTGCACCTCCCCTTTTCCTAATCGGCCACCATTCAGATAATAATCTGTTTTCCTGTTCTTGCAACCAAAGTGGATAACCTCACATTTATCCACATTAAATTGTATCTGCCATGAATTTGCCCACTCACCTAATCTATCCAAGTCACCCTGCACCCTCTTAGCATCCACCTTACAGCTAACACCGTCGCCCAGCTTCGTGTCATTCGCAAACTTGGAGATGCTGCATTTAATTCCCTCGTCTAAATCATTAATATATATTGTAAACAACTGGGGTCCCAACACTGAGCCTTGCGGTACCCCACTAGTCACTGCCTGCCATTCTGAAAAGGTCCCGTTTACTCCCACTCTTTGCTTCCTGTCTGCCAACCAATTCTCTATTTACATCAATACCATCATTCCCGTGGACAATGAGGGCATAAAGATCCTAGCCAGAGGCTCAGCAATCTCTTCCCTTGCCTCGTGGAGCAGCCTGGGGAATATTCCGTCAGGCTCCGGGGACTTATCTGTCCTAATGTATTTTAACAACTCCAACATCTCCTCTCCCTTAATATCAACATGCTCCAGAACATCAACCTCACTCATATCGTCCTCACCGTCCGTCATCAAGTTCCCTCTCATTGGTGAATACTGCAGAGAAGTATTCATTGAGGACCTCGTTCAATTCCACAGCCTCCAGGAACATCTTCCCAGTTTTATCTCTAAATGGTCCTACACTCCTGTCATCCTTTTGTTCTTCACATAATTGAAGAATGCCTTGGGGTTTTCCTTTACCCTACTCACCAAGGCCTTCTCATGTCCCCTTCTTGCTCTTCTCAGCTCCTTCTTAAGCTCCTTTCTTGCTACCCTTTATTCCTCAATAGACCCATCTGATCCTTGCTTCCTAAACCTCATGTACGCTGCCTTCTTCCACCTGACTAGATTTTCCACTTCACTTGTCACCCATGGTTCCTTCACCCTACCATACTTTATCTTCCTCACTGGGACAAATTTATCCCTAACATCCTGCAAGAGATCCTTAAACATCGACCACATGTCCATAGTACATTTCCCTGCAAAAAATCATCCCAATTCACACCTGCAAGTTCTAGCCTTATAGCCTGATCATTTTAAAATGGCCCTCTCCAACAATGACGCTTGCGGTGCTCCCCACCAGAAGAAACTGAAAACACTGGAGTTCTTTTTAAATTCAACCTCTATCACCAAAGAATGACCTCTGGTGCTGATTGTAGTCTGCTGAAAAGAGCTGATATCACCAGAGCTCTTTTCAAACCTTGTACTGCATCACCAATAAGCGACCTCTGCATTTTCTTTTAAGTATAAAAATAATATGTGATAGGAAAATGGAAATTGAAGACAAAACAGACATTTTGGTCTTAATTTTATGCTTCAAAGTGGAACTTCAATGGAGTGACAGTTTCTTTTTCCCTATTAGCTATAGTCACCCATTTGTCTGGCTAGATAACTGTAGAAAGATGTATCGCAAACTCCTAGAAGAATGCCCATGAAGCCTATGTTCATCAGTGAGGAACCTCCACCAGTGCTGCTTCAAGATCTTAGGTTGTGATGAGTATTCACTTTCCAGGGTCCAAGAAGTTTATAACTAACCTAACCTTTCTACAACAGCAGCATGACCTTTCCAAAGGGTCAGATTTGTTTGTGCCAAAGTCAAATGTGTAACAAATGTTCCTTGATCAACTTCTTTTTGGAAAGAAGAACCAGTCTTCATTTCTTCATGTACATTGCAAGCAGGAGTCTGTTTGAAGTTAAAAGGACACCTAGGCTGGCTACTAAGAGATGTGTTTGCAAAGTGAAGTGACCATGAGTCTTCTTGTCTGCATTAGCCAAACAGAAGACAATGGGGCTATGTTAATTGGCCTACATTAAGCCAGGCCAATACAGCTAAATTATATGCACTGTTTTCTCAGAATTCTTTAGACCATCTTTGCAAATTACTTTGTACCAGCAAAGATATCAGGAAAGCATCACATGCAGATGATGTTATTTGGTAGAAAACAGTGTAAGTATTGGGAAGCATTGGCAATTGTTAGGGATGACAAGGAGAATAACAAAATGACAGGGTGACAAAAAGAATTAGAATTCATTCCTTAGCCTTTAGTTTCTGCACTAGATAATTCATTTGTCTATAACTCATATTGATATTGGACTCATTATCTATTTCTCTTTGTAATTTATAATTTTGTTTATTATGTATTGCACTGTATTACTGCTGCAAAACAACAACTTTCATGGCATTCTTTGAAGAATAGGTGGACACAGTATAACCTCCCTATAGTGAGGCTACCCAGAGATACCTATATTGGATAGGGCTTAAAATCTCCTTTTGAGTTTAGGACATTGCAGACAGGGAACCCAATACCATCACAAGGGGTAAGTGTAGGCAAATGAGAAAAAGGTGGGCATGGTCACAATAGGCTAAAGAAAACATTTTCTGCTGTACAATTCTGACTCTAAGTTCATTAGAAGAAAAGCAGATGACCGATAGATTCTTGAAGATGAGAGCAAAGCTAGAAAGTGGCTGTGATCCTTTTGTATGGAAAAATATTTACTGCCTACAACCACTTTCTACATAGAGGACTTCCAGTCAAGATGGTGCCAGCGAACGATGATTCATCAGGCAACAGCTTTCAAATAGCAAATCTCTTCAATTATTTCACTTCATCTACATCTTCTGCTTGTTCATTTTTGATTGTGTTACGGGAACTGTTGGAGCCCATGGTGTGCAGTTTGGAATTTGATCGAATGAACTAGTGTCTAGAAAGCTGCCTCATGGAGAAGATCAGAGATGGGGTCCCGAAGAGGACTGAGAACATAAGTTGCCTTGTTGGGGTCATGAATGACTCCATCTTGAAGTAGCAAGGAAGACTGAAGCATCGAGATGAATATGGAGGAAGTCAGATATCGCTCTCAACATAAGCCAGGGTGTCAGTAGTCGGGTTGGTGGCATTTGTATTCAGAACCGGCATGGTGGATGCTCTTCATGGAAGGATGGAGTTTGTGCAGCAGCTCTTCTCAAAGGCAGATGGAAGGATGTTTTCGATATTCCGAGATTTATGTGTTTATTGGACTGTACCTTCTATTGGTCTCCTTTGGTTTTCAGTGTTTTCTTTCTTGTTGCTGATTGGTGGTGGGTGATATGGTACTTTTTATGTGAGAGAGAAGTGGGGATTTGGGGTCTGATGTTAGTGTTTGTTGATGGTTTTCTATGTGGGCAAATCTGTTAGGTTTTGTGTGTGAAGAGAGGGGTTGGGGATTTTTATACTATTGTTGCTGTTTTTTCTGCAAGGGAGGTGGCTGGGGATTTGATGTTAATAGACGCTGTTTTTTTGCAAGGGGTCTTTGGGAGTGTGAGTTTTTTTGTGCAAGGGGGTTGGGGGTTTGTGAGCTTATGTTTCTTTTCCTTTCTCGTGTTAGCGGGGTGGGGAGTGGTGGCTTTTCTTTTCAGCAATTCCTATGGTTTTTCATGGCTATCTGGAAAAGACTGTGTAGTTCTGTACATGCATACTTACAATAAAATGAACCGTTAAACCTTTGAGCAGCCCCAGCAGGTAGTAGTAAAGAAGAAATTCCCACACATTTACAGATAGCAAGAGGGAGTGTGATAGACATTAAGAGTTGACAACATGAAAGTAGAACTTCTCCTATGTTTTCATTTATGAAGAACAAATAAACTCACATACAACTATCTAATGTTCCTTTACTACCATGTGACAGCACAGAGGGAGATTGCAGTTATTTTGTTGTTCAAACACTTGTCTCGCAAATATATGTTTCTGGCAATATATTCCCTGCTATTTCAATTATACAAAGCATACATTACATACATGTACTTGCATGTGTTGAAGCATTTTTGTGCATAAAGGATTCTAGTACCTTTCTTATGGTTTTAATGTTCTAAAATACTTCACAAACAATGAAATACAGCAGGCATTTTGAGCATAGAAGGCACCTGCAATGATGATCAAATAAATAATATTTTGAAAAAGTTGATCATGGGATAAGTTTGTCAGAACACTGGGCATAGTTTCACTGCTCTACTACAAATTCATCCATTTTACCTTCACCTAAGAAGCTGTTGGTTTTGTGCCTCAACCAAACAGTGGCACTTCCATTGTGTAACACTTCTCAAGACGTACAATGGAGAATTGGATCAGAACCCAGTAAGAAGGAACCAGGCAATTAGATCAGAATTTTCCAGGATACTGTGTCACTTGAGATCCTTAGCTTATTTTTCATTTCCATTTTTAGGAAAATTCTAAACCCAAACCAAAAAATAGTCTCAGATTTGTTTTCACTTATAAAAATTATAATGAAAATCTCATTCTCTTTGTAACATACTCACGCTACAGAACACTGGCAGATCAAGACCTAGAACTGTTAATCATGGGATTCATGGTAGTAGTTCAAACATCTATTTCTTCAGGAGAAGGAAATTAAGTATACGAAAGTTAATAGCATGTGATCAAATAAAAGAAGCTGGGCAACCAAGGATTAATGTTCACTGTCTATGCAGCTGTCCATAGATTTCATTGCCCTACCCTCCCATCCAACAGAAATAATAGGGGCAGCTCAAGACTTTATTTTGCGGACATTAGAAAAAAAACCTTTACAAATTAAGAAAAACTACATTACATGTGTAAAACAAAATAGCACTTATAGGACATAAATTTTAAATTTCAGTTTCTGATATTTCTAAAACCTGCTAAGGTGGTTCAGTCCAGGTTTTTATACATCTCCTTAACCTTTGCTATGTTATTATGTCACTTTAACCTGTCAAGAAAAGATAAAACATAATGGTTTCAACAATGTTTTGCTTCAAAGGGTGGTTCCATTAACTTCCTAACAAAGAACAATCAAAAATTATCCTACAAGAAGCAGATTTGAATAGTAACCAGTCTGGGGTGTGTAATTAGGACTGTTCAGTTAACTGCAGTAATAAAAACTTAATTTTCAATGAACTATGTTCTGACTAAATATTGAAATTATGTTTGTTATGGGAATGCTTAAACAAAAGTTATTAATGCTCATGTTGCTTACAAAATGAAGACCAAAAGAAATTAGTTAGATAATGTAATTTATTCTTCTCTGCAGACTTTTGACTTGACCTCTGAGTCGTTTTTATTAATAATTCTCCTTTGTATAGCATTGTATTTTTAGTTATTTTGTAACAGATGGTAAATATCTAGGGATGTCTCTAGCACAGTACCACAGCTCTACTGGTGCACTGTAGTTTCAAAGCATATTTCTCTTAAGCTTTGCATACCAGCTGGCGCATATTCATAATGTTCTGAATAAGTGTTAAAAACCCCTTAGTGGTTCTTTTGTTCATGGGGGAAAAAAACTGGCACAAGTAAATTGACAAAACTATTTTGAAGGCATATCACAAAATTATGGAAACAATGTGCATTGATTTAAAGAAACTTCAGGCATAATTTATTAGCCCCGTTAATTGACCCGTCAATTGGATATATTTATCTGTGGAAATCTTGCACGTGATATCACTCAGTACAAGTTTACTCAACAGCCCAAGTGTTTGAAAGGGTTTTTCTGGTCTCATATTACAGAGTTTGATGTAGTGAAATATTATACCATGACATTAGTGCAAATGATGAGTTTTGTCCTTCAGTGGCAGATTTGTTGCATATGTACATAGCTTTAAATGGTGCAAAATTACCAGTAAAGGATTTCACTGGGCCCATTAAAATCATGTTGTTTTGACCTTCAAATAGCTTTCTAAAAAGGAAATAAAATAAGAAAATAGGAGACTGCCATTTGAGGCTGCTCTTGTTTTACATGGGCATGTTTATGATTTTAAAATTATTTGCTATTGCTTTGTAGCTATTTTTTTCATCTTGTCCATTTTCAACCACTTAAAGACAAGAAAAGATTTATGTACTTTGGCTTCAAGGGAAAAGAAGTTTGGAGAGAAATTCTCTTAAAACAATTTAATAGAATTGCTCTTTTATAGCAACTAGTTATGCCAAAACAAATTCTTCAAACTGTATTAGATTTTATATGTTAAATATAATAAATACTCCACATTCATTCATGTTCCTAGTGTTTAGTAACTTGTTCCTAGTTGTCAAAATAAAAGCAAGAAGTTAATTGGCATACAGTGGAAAGTTCAATAGATTGATGAGTTTTTTTTCCTACACATTACTTATATATACATATATATTTAAAGAATCATGCAATCAATCACCCTTCGATTTCTGATAAATTTACTGAGGTTTGAATACATATCCCTGTCCAAAAAGAACAATGTGTGTTACAGGTTGAAAATAAAATCAATTATCAGAAGAACTTTGAATATTCCATGAGAAATTGTGTTGAATCGAATATATACTTGAAAAACATTTTCTTGATTTCTATAAGGAAAGCAAATGAGCTAGGTCTAGTACAGAATTTTTTCTGAGAGTTTGTTTAGACATTCACATGTGATTGAATTATGCGCTGTTATATTTTATAATATTAATAAAAGATAAAAAATATAACATCACAAATATAATCAATACAACTTACACCTCATAACTGGGATTTCATCTCAGCTGGTTAAATATATACCCTTCTGTATTCAATTCTAACAACTTCTTTTGAACATACTGTACATATTAACAGAGCTCTGTAGCCTAGTATTAATGGTAGCATTTCTATAAAGATTTCAAGATTTATATTTAGATCTGTTGTGGTTGTTAGGTCTTACCTCTCTGAGACTTGAATCTGTGATACTATCTAGATTCACAGACCCCTCATATGTCAGGTAGTGGAAAACATTGAGAGCACGCACTGCCTCTGGGCCTCGCTGTTTGTATCCAAAAATAAGGTCAATCCACTGATGCAGTTGGCAAGAAACAAATTCACTTTCAAGGGCCTGCACAAAAACATTTGAAAATAATAAATCTACAGAGCCACATGCATGGTAAAAAATATATTAACTCTCCATTCTATAACGTTTGCTGTTTCTTTTGCTTCTTCCTGCTTCACATCACACTAAAAGAGGTATTTAATGTAGAATCAGAAATTTTATACTGAAATTCACCAAGCAGTGTAATTATTGATAAATTTGGTTGATGAAACCAAAAAACTGCATATTTAATAGAAAATGAATGCTAATGGTTTTCAAGTAAAAAATAAAAGAATATCATGGCATTTCTTCTAAGATATCCAAGCTCGTGTAAATGTTAAATATTATTGTAAGCAATATTTTGTATTTCTAAAAATGATATATTAACAATATTTAAATTATGTTAAAAATTTGTACAGCTATTTGAGCAATTTTTCAATATATATGGACAATAATGGAATATTATTCCTTTCAGAAAATGAATGATAGATGTGTCAGAGCAGTCTGACCTCATACATTTTCATTTTCTCTACCTACCAAATAATTTAAGAATTAGAAAATACAAATCATCATAATGCACTCATCCTCAAGGTCAAGACAGCATAGTTCACTGAATTATGCTGACGTTTTTAGCTGCCATCATCATATTTAAGCTGCTCTCTCAAACTTACAACAATACATGGAGATGCACAGGATGAATATTATTAAACAAAGACAGCTAGCTGTCTGGTCATTGTTTTAAATCAGATTGAGGTATTCCAACCCAAATCAATGCTGTGTTGAATTCAGTGGATCAGTAAAAGGTAATGTTTTAAGAATACAGCCACTTTCCTAAACACAGATCTAAGTATTTTTTTTACAAAATATAAATAAGGCTTGAGGTATAATATCATCATTAAAATATTAGTCAAATAACAATTCAAGTGTCTGTTTTAATAGAAAATAGATATGGTATGTCAAATGGCAAATTTAAAAATTCAATAGCATTTTCAACTGTTTTAAAAATAGTGTACAGATAGCATAGTTTAAGGACAAACTACATAATTTGGCAGTTTACAAACTATGCAGTAATCACTATTACAAATTACAAAGGAACAAAGGTTGAAGTGGCCTGTTTGCATGGTATAGGTGGAAACAGATCTCCATTTGGATTACCTGAACAGGAGGAAAAGAGAAATAGGAATGAAAAAAATGTTTTTATATATTGCCTTTCAGAAGCTCAGTGTAACACAGAGTGCAATTACTTTTGAGACCACTTTTGTGTTATGGTAAGCAAATACTACAACTATATTTGCATACAGCAAAGAACAGTAAAATTTCAACCAACACACACAAAATGCTGGAGCAACTCAGCAGGTCAGGCAGCATCTATGGAAAAGAGTAAACAGTTGATGTTTTGGGCCGAGACCCTTCATCAGGATTGGAAAAAAGATGACAAGTTAGAACAAGAAAGTAGTGGGAGTGGAAGAAATGTGAGGTGGTGGTTAAAAGTGAAACTGGGAGAGGGGGAGGAGTAAAGAGCTGGGAAGCTGATAGGTGAAAGAGATAAAGAGATGTGATAGGCGAATCTGATAGGAGGGATTGAAGACCATGGGATAAAGGGATGGGCAAGAAGCAGCAGATGGATGTGATGTGCGGGATCGGAGACACGATGAGAGAGAGAGAGAAATGGGAGTGGTGAAGGGGAGGGGGGCAATTACCAGAAGTTCGAGAAATTGATGTTCATGCCATCAGGATGGCGTAAGATATTTTTTCCTGTTTTCATATTTCAGTTGAAAAAGAATTTTGGCCTAAAACCTACAGAGAGAACTGATAGAATCATTAGGAGAGAAAAGATGAAATATGAAAGCAAGCCAGCAAACAAATCAAAGCGGATAGTAAAAGCTTTTTCAAGTATGTAGAAAATAAAACAGAGATGAGAGACACAGTTAGAAAATGAAGCCAGAGACATAATAATGGGGGACAAAGAGATGGCAAATGGAAAAAAAAGAGTATTTTGTATCAGTCTTCACTGTAGAAGACACTAGCAGTATGCCAGATGTTGAAGGCTGTGAAGAAAGAGAAGTGGGTGCAGTTACTATTACAAGAGAAAAGGTGCTCAAAAAGCTGAAAGACCTAAGGGTACATAAATCACCTAGAACCAGATGAACTGCACCCTAGGGTTCTGAGAGAGATAGCAGTAGAGATTGTGGAGGCAATAGTAATGATCTTTCAAAACCATTGTACGCTGGCATGGTGCCAGAGAACTGGAAAATTGCAAATGTTACTCCATTCTTTAAGAAAGGAGGAAGACAGCCAAAAGAAAATCATAGATCAGCTGGTCTGATGTCAGTGGTTGGGAAGATGTTGGAGTCAATTGTTAAGGATGAGGTTGGTGACACAGGACAAGATAGGACAAAGTCAGCATGGTTTATTAAGGGGAAATCTTGCTTGGTGATCCTGTTGGAATTCTTTGAAGAGGATACAAGTAGGACAGATAAGAGGGATGCAGTGGATGTTGTATACTTGGACTTTCAGATGGCCTTTGACAAGGTGCCACACATGAGGCTGCTTACCAAGTTAACAGCCCATGATATTACAATAAATTTGCTGGCATGGTTAGAGCATAAGCTGATTGGTAGGAGGCAGTGAGTGGAAATAAAAAGATCCTTTTCTGGTTGGCTGTCAGTGACTAGTGGTGCTTCACAGGGGTTGGAATTGGGACCGCTTCTTTTTACGCTGTATTTCAATGATTTAAATGATGAAATAGCTGCTTTGTTGCCAAGTTTGCAGATGATACGAAGATTGGTTGAGGGGCAGGTAGTGTTGAGGAAACAGGTAGGCTGCAGAAGGACTTGAGACAGATTAGGAGAATGGGCAAGAAAGTGGCAAATGAAATACAATGTTGGTCATGCACTTTGGTAGTAGAAACAAATGTGCAGATTATTTCTAAATGGGGAGACAATTCAAAAATCTGAGATGCAAAGGGACTTGGGGGCCTTTGTGCAAAACACCCTAAAGATTAACTTGCAGTTATGGTGGTGATGAAGGCAAATGCCATGTTAGCATTCATTTCAAGAAGTCTAGAAGAGCAGGGATGTGACACTGAGGCTTTATAAGGCACTGGTGAGGCCTCGCCTTGAGTATTGTGAACAGCTTTGGGCTCCTTATCTGAGAAAAGATGTGCCCACATTGGAGAGGGTTCAGAGGAGGTTCACAAAGATGATTCTGGGAATGAAAGGGTTATCATATAAGAAACATATGATGGCTCTGGGTCTGTACTCACTGGAATTTAGCAGGATGGGGGGGGGGAATCACATTGAAACATTTCGAATGTTGAAAGGCCTAGACAGAATAGATGTGGAAAGGATGTTTTCCATGGTGGGGGAGTCTAGGACAAGAGGGCACAGCCTCAGGATAGATGGGCATCTATTTAAAAACAGAGATATGGAGAAATTTGAATTTATGGAATTTGTTACCACAGTCATTGGGTGCATTTAAGGCAGAGCTTGATAGATGCTTGATTGGATATGGCATCAAATGGGGAGAAGGCTGGAGTGTGGGGCTGAGGAGGGAGAGAAAAGGATCAGCCATGATTGAATGGAGGAGCAGACTTGATGGGCCAAATGGCCTAATTTTGCTCCTATGTTTTGTGGTCTTATGGATAGAGGAAAAATTTCTCATATCATTGATTTCACAATTAACTATAACCTCTAAAACAGTTTACATTTGTCCTGGAATGCATAAAGGTGGAAATTATTTCTATCAGGATGCTTCAGTTTGATATGGATGGGATTTTTAAAAATAAATAATGTAAATTGAAGTATATGTATCAACCTGCACACCAGGCATAACACCCTTGTGCTCTAATATTTCTTACACCTGCTTCAACAGCAATCTGAATTTCAGATTAACATCTCCTCTCCAGAAGGTAATCTTCCCTTAAAAGTTCAGTTGACAGCACTTTTGCTGTTGAGTTAGGAGGTTATGGCTGATCTCTTATTCTATCACCACTTTTCTGTCCTAAGCTTATATCCCACAATATTAAAAAAGTTCCAATGATATCTTGCTTGAACATGGCCAGTAATTGAGCTTCCACAGTCCTTGTGCATACAGAATTCCACACATTCACACTGTACAGGTTAAGAAATGTCTTCTCATCTACGTCCTGAATGGATGACCTCTTATTTTGAAACTCTGATCCCTGATTTTAATCTCCTAGCCAGGGGAAACATCAGAACTACATCTGCCTTTTCAAGCCCCTCAAGCATTCTGTCTGGTTCAATGAGATAATTCTCATTTCTCAAGAGAGTCTAGGCTCACACTGCTTAATTTCTCCTCATTCTGCTCTATTTCTCATTTTCTTATTATTTTACCTCCAGCAAGTTTCCCACTGCATTGGAGGTAATCTACAGGACAAAAGGCAAACCATTTAAACTACTTTGTTTTCATTCCAAAACCAAAGCAAACCCAATATCTGTCATTGAACTGTGGTATTCAATCAACATTTGCAATTGTACATATTCAATGACTGAATTCTTCATCATGGTCAATTCATGCACTGTATGGGCTAGACACTAAATGTTTACAATATAAAAATTCCCTCTATGAACTTGCCTCTGGTATACTACTCTGACAATAAAGGTTCATAAAATCGACCCTAGAAACTCTTCCACTATTTCTTAGGAGTCACCTCTGCACCAAAGCAGACATTAAATATGAAATTCACCATCATCTTCAATCCATCACCACAGCATTTGACTGCCTGAGGAAAATAGTGCATAAAGATCGAAATCTCAAACTATTTACAAGCTAATAGCCTAGTAATCATCAGTGAACCATGCCTTTCTCTGCAGTTTATTCACAGTAGGTACTTGAAAAGAGAGTAATCTGATACCAATGTTGTCTTCACAAAGTCAACCATATCCACTGGTAGGATAAAAATAAACGTCAGCAGCCTCTTCCAGGCCAACATCCCCAATATTAATAACCTTGTTACTCGGATTGTTCTGATGGGCTGGTATTGTCATTCTTCTGCATCACAGCTGACTGCTTCACTCTATTCTGATACAGAAAGAAATTACCAGTTGAATAGCAAAACAAATGTCCCCAAAGGCTCCTTATAAAACATGGGCTCCTGGGAATCATTGGACGAATACCATTCAAATGGGAAAAAAAAACTTTGTGAGATAGCACTGAGATTCCTGAATGCATTTGCCAGGAGCACACAGAAGCATAGTGTAAAAGTGTACACCACCTCCCAAACTACCTATCAATCTGCCCCATTAAGTACCACCTGTTCTACATCAGACAGAGGCTAGAATACCACAGCACTTCAGAACCCATAGTGATACCAAGGTAGCCTCAACCCTAATAACCGGCTAAGAATACCAATTTGTTTTAATGATATTAGTTGTGCATTTCCTACACTGCATTAGCTTTTTCACTTCAGAAGCTTCTCAATGTGTGTGAAGGGTTTCGGAATATGGAAAGATGATATTTGCCAAATTAATGCTATTTCTGCAATAAGTTATGTTTTTTTGTTGTGTAATAAAATTATCCTAATCTAGGTACTTCTGTAAAATACAAACATATTAGTATATCATTAATTACACAATTTATTCAGCATGCAGGTTGTTATAGTCCGTTGGAACCTTGGCACTTATGCATTAGAATTTTAGAATAAAACTTGTTCTGTGATGGAGGGATAGTAATTTGATCTGTAAGCCAAGGGTAGACAGTGAACAAACACAAGAGCTACCCTACAGGAAAAATTTACGGAGAGTGACAGCTGAAACATAATAGACTACAATCACTCATCTTCTAGTAACCAACATTTTCAAAGGGTTGGAACATGCATCTCCCTCGCCTTGGTAACCAGTGAAGACACCAAACCTGGGCACTATATACTTGTTAATTGGAAGTCTTTAGTGGAGACTGCTGTATTGTAATAAATAACAGAAAAATATTTTTAACTGCTTAATAACTACTTCATCTAGTTTGACAGTTCGAAGCACAGGTCAAATGTACTTTGACCTCACACTGGATGCAGCTGACCTAGCATCAACTCATGCAAAGAGGTTTATTATTTTACAATAGGCACTGATGTAATTCAGATAGGAATCTAAAGTGTGTGACTGGAACTCTTTGACCAAAATCAAAAGAAACAGCATTTTGTTCAAAAATACAAACGTACAATCAGTATATTAAATAAATAGTTGAATGCTGTATCGCAAAATTATTATTTTTAATGATAAGTTAGAATGAATATGATTTGAAGAATAAACTCAAAAATCCCAGAATTCATTTTCTGTAGCTAACCTACAATATACGTGTTGAATTTGTACTATTGAGCCTGCTAGGACTAAATGGTTGAGTGGTACAGCAGATGCACATCTGTGCAAGGCTTTTTAAAAGTGGTAAATTATGATTGATGAGCCCAACAATCAAGTAACATTATCAGGGATACTCGCTGCTTCAGTCCTTTGGTGACATCATTGGGGTCAGACAAAAATTATGTTAGCATTGAACACTTAGTTCTAATAAGGTTACATGAATAAAGCTCTGGGAAATGTCTAGAGCCCAATGCAGCCTGGTACAATGGTTACTTGCAGTTTATTCTATGACAAAGTCAATTTAGAAGAACAGATTTCTCTCTTACCATTCTGTTAATACGAACAAAATCCTCTGGCTTCTTTGCCCATGTTGGAAGTTCAACATCAGAAACAACTGTTCCATCCTCTCGGATGCCAAGATTGTAATTATTACTGTTCACAAACATTTCAGGTAAATAGTAGAATTCTGGAATTAGCTCCTGGTTAAGAAAGAGACAAAAGAGAAATTGTTGAATAACAGATTTCACAATTTCTTTATGAGCATAAACCATTTCAATTATCACAATTATGTTTAGATGCAAATGATCAGAGCATTAGGAGAACCTGACCATATTGAATAATATGTTAACAAATATACAGACCAAAAGAAATTGCCCAATCTGATGAACTGATTTGTACAACAAAATGTATTAAAGTGTCCAGCATTAAGAAAACGCCTCCACTTTCTGTAGCTCATCAATGTTTGAAGGAGCTTTTGGACTTCCCTCCTTTTGTTCTACTCCTCACTCCCCTCTTCTAATATTTATATAATATAGACTCAAATACTGGTGTATAAATATACCACTCTTATAGATTGGTACATTTTTTGACAATATCTACTCAATCATTCTTTTTATCTTTTTCTTACTTCTCCTCTAGTATTACCCTACTTGAATACTGCAGTTTGTGTTGACTCCTTCAATTGTAATGCCATGAGAAATTGATTAATATACTGTGCTATTCATAGTAATGATAATTAAATCTGGGTATGATTTCAGCATGCTGGTGGAAACTCAGGGCATCGGAGTTTTTAAGAGTTCAATTTTGGCATCCTCTATTAAAAAGTCTGTACGTTCTTCCTGTGTGCACATGGATTTCCCCTGGGTGGTTTCCTCCCACAGATTTCCTATGTAGTAGGTTAATTGGTCACTGTAAATTGTCCTGTGATTAGCCTAGGATTAAATAGGTGGGTTGCTAGATGGTGTGACTCGTTGGGCTGGAAAGGCCTGTCCTGCACTGTATTCCTAATTAAATACATTAAAAATACCAATGTTTGACATGTAAGCAGGCCTCCTGTTCTAAAGTGAACCTCTTATTATGGATATCCTCTCTGTGCAGAAAACTCATCACATGCCAACAGGCAGATATTCTCAAAATCTAAAAGGAGATTAAATTTAAATGTAAATTAGCAATATATTTTTACATTAAGACATTAAAAGGAAACTTGAAATTAGTATTTTGCATCACCAGTTTTGTGAATCAAAAGTTGTTATAAAAGCTCCCATACAATTACCAAAGAAATATTTACTGCAAAACTATTTCATCATTTAAATTTCTACTTCTAGCAGCACAGAAAACACACTATGCAATTCTTGAACTTATGAGCATTCAAAATACCATGAATTTAAAATAAATCATTCATTGTTCATAATCTACAAGACAATTGATATCAAATTTTCTGGTAAGTACAAAATTACTTTAAAATAAATGAGTTAGCGTTGACTTTTGCCCATCAAATGTAAAGTTAACATCACCAGTATCATTGGTAGAGTATATAATAATTGTAATGTTCAGGTATATCACTTTACAGACTATAACGTGTACCACATTGTGTAGATCATGAAATGAAGATAACATGGTGTTTCAGAAGATAAAACAAAGAATAGAATTAGAGAAAGGCCCCGTATCTAAATGCATAAGCCAACAACCTCATTGATGACAGAGTTCAAACCATGAGTGTGAAATAATCCGTAATTACCTTTATGCTGATGTGTTGAACAGATAATTCCTTTTGATCCCGCTATCACAGATGACAGCCATTATGATTCACTTCATATATCAAGAAATTACTAAATGCACTGACTATAAGGGAAGCTATAAACTAAAAAATAACAAGCAACATTCACATAAGAACATAAGAACTGGGAGCAGGAACAGGTGGACTCATCTGAGCCCACAGGTCCATTCTTCCACAATAAGATTATGCCTAAACTTTCACCTCAACACCATTTGCCATCCTATTTTCCTATCCCTCAAGCAATCTATTCATCTGTTTTCACAGCCCTGCATGGGAGACAAGTCCAAAGATTTATCACCCTTTGGGTGAAGAAATTTTGCTTCATCTCAATTCCAAATGGTCTACCCTTATTTTGAGTCACAACACTTAGCTCTAGATTCTTTAGGCATGGGAAGTATCTTCCCATGGGCCTGTTAAAATATGAATGATAGTACACAAGTTCTAAGAATTAACAATTCTTAAGAGTTATTAACGAATCAGTTTCTCTTGATAGGCAATAGCCATCACATGAGCATCAACATCATGAGGGGGAGAGAACGATGTGAGGTGGTTGGGTGTGGATGCATAACTATTAACCAAGAACTTAACTGAAATGTGTACAAGAGAAGTCCAGAGACCTGTCTCTCAACTCTTCAAACTCTTAATATTTTTTCTATGATTTACAAGGTGCAGAAAAAACTGCAGACTTAATCTGCCATTCAATCTTAGCTGATTTATTTTCCCTCTCAAACGCATTCTGCTTCCTTTTCCCCATAATCTTTGGCAACCTTGCTAACAAAGAACAGATCAATTTCTGCTTTAAATATATCCAGTGACTCGGCCTCCTCAGCTGTCTGTGGCAATGAATTCCACAGATTCACTATTTTCTGGCTAAAGAAATTTCTCCTCATCTCTGTTCTAAAGAATATCCTTCTATTCCAATTCCTAGACTCTCCTACTATTGGTAACATCCTCTCCAAATCCATTCTTGGTAGGCCTTTCAATATATGGTAGGTTTCAATGAGATTTTACCCTCCCCCTCATTCTTCTAAACTCCTGTGAGTATAGGCCAGAGCCATGAAACACTCATCATACATTAACCCCATCATTCCTAGGATCATTTTCGTAAACCTCTTTTCAGACCCTCTCCAATGCCAGCAAATGCTTTTTTAGATATGGGTCCCAAAACTTCTCTCAATACTTCAAATGTGGTCTCTTTCAGATCCCTGTGTGTAGTCCATCTAGTCCAGGTGACTATCTACCTTCAGTCCATTCAGCTTCCAAAGAACTTTCTTCTCAGTAGTAGTGACTACACTCACTTCTGCCTCAATCACTCACTCCTGACACTTTTGAATTTTTGGTATGTTGCTGGTGCATTCCACCGTGAATCCTGACACAAAATATTCTTTCAGTTGAACTGCTATTTCTGTGTCTCTCATTACTACTTCTCCAGTGGTCCGATGTCCACTCTTACTTCTCTTTTACTATTTACATATCTTAAAAATAACTTTTGTTATCCTCTTTTATGTTATTAGCTAGCTTGACTTCATATTTAATCTTTTCCCTCCTTATTGCCTATTTTTAGTTAGATTCTGTCGGTTTTTAAAGACTTCCCAATCCTCCAGCTTCTCACTAACTTTTGCTATATTGTATGCACTCTCTTTTAGCTCTTTCACAGTGCCCAGATGTGATCTTCTTCCAGCTACAAACCTGTGATGACCACGTTTTATCTGCCAATTTCTTACTGTGCTACAAAATCGTCTATTTTATTGTGTGCACTCCAATATAACAACTTCCGTCCTGGATTCACTACCCTTCTTCTGAATCTTATCTCCATGTTGCATGAAATTAAGTCTTATCACTTTCTAAATTATTTGTCTTATTGTTCATTCTGGAGACTTCAGTAACCTCTCCTGCAGTCTCTTTCACTTTTTACTTTATCCATAGTTTTCAAAGCTGCTGAACCCACTGCATGTTATTTAGTTCAAGTCCTATCAACAGCCTCAGTTATGCGATTTGCCAGCATGGTTCAGATGGAGCCTGTCATATCAGAAAAGCTCCCTCCTTCTCCAATACTAGTACTAAGGCCCATAAATCCAAAGACGTACCAGATAGGTTAACTGGTCATTATAAATTGTCCCACGATGAGGTTCGGGTTATGTTGGGATTCTCCGTGATTGCTGGGTGGTGTAGTTCAAAGGACCAGAAGGGCCTAGTCCACTCTGTATCTCTAAATAAATAAGATTCAAACCCATTTCTCCCCCATCAATCTTTAAGCCACACATTTCTCTGATCTTATTTTGTTCCACATTTTAACTTAGTTCCTAGCTTCTCAAATTCCCTCAACAGAATGACTTTCCTTGTTCTTCCTATGTTGTTGGTACCACATGGACCACAGCAACTGGGTCCTTCCCTTCCCACTCCAAATTGCTCTGCAGGTCAGATGAGGTGTCCCAAACCTGTGTACCAGGCAGGCAACACAGCCTCTGGGACTCTTGATCCTTGTAACAGACTATTATGTCTATTACTCTGATTATACTATTCCCAAAGTAACTGCATTTTTCTTCTTCTCCCCCACCCCTCAAATGGCTCCATGAACCATGGTGTTATGGTTTGATTGCTCATTCTTCCTATGGCCCCAACTCTCATCCTCACAAGGAGCATCAATCTCAGCCTTGTTGGGCAAGCTCAAGGGCTGAGTCTCTTCCAGCACTAACTTCTGGATCCCCAAACATGTCTCGCTCGCAATCACAACCTCTTATCCCCGGCCACAAACTGAATTTTAAGTAATTAATTTAATGGGACACAGTGTCTAAGTAATTTTCACCCTCCCTGAAGTATCAGAGCGCAGATTCTAGGCCATCAACTTTGAAACTTATTTCCTTGAGCAAACAACACTATTGCAGATGTGGCCATCTGGAACCACCGTGGGGTCCACCAGCTTTCACATCATGCAGATACAACTCATCACCTGATCCTGCATCCCTATTTTATTTAATTTACTGCGATTTGGCATCTTTTTTAGTTAACTAATCTGTGCTTCTTTGCCAAAACCTCTCAGGTCAAAGCCTCTGACCACAAACTCCTATACTGGCCCACTCACAGAATGGCCACTCTAAAATGGCCTCCTGAACTTGGCTTCTGCTCTTCTTGCTGAAGCCTCTTGAGTAAAAGCCGTAATTCCCCATTCTATCACAATCCACTCCAACAATGGCCACTTTGTTTTACCTAGCTTCTTTTTATTGGTCCTTGCTAATAACCCAATTGAACACAAACTCAGCAGAAAGTCTGGACAAATCCCGCTTGCCTTTTAAATCTGGGGCTACTCATGACAAGTGGAAGAGGACTTAAAGATTAAACCCATAATACACCAACTTCAGCTGCACTGATCTTGATATGAGCCCCAGAGTCTTGGCTAACTGGCTGAGAGGCATCAGAAGGCACACAGAGGACTGATGAGGTTGAGAATGCTAATATTTGGAAAGAGAACAGTAGCAAATAATTCTTCCTGTTCATGAGGGTTATACTTTCCAATCCTACTAACTAAAGGACTATGTGGTAGGGAAATTCTAGGCAGTTTCTAGAGTAGGTTACATGGTTGGTACAATATTGTAGGCCAAAGGGCCTGTAATGTGTTGTAATATGTTTCTATGTTTAACTTCTTCGAAAACAGATCAATCAAATGACATTGCACTCTTAAAGTTATTTTGGTTTCCAGGACTACAGTCTGAACTTGCAAGTTTGAGCTTCCACATAACAACCATATGTTGGGTACCTTCTGCCTGTGTTATGGTGGTAACTGATATCTCAGCTATCAGACACTGGTGGATTAAACCTGTATATCTTAAAACAAAGCCAGCTGCCTTTATTATCAAGGAATGGATAAGTACTTGGCTCACTGAAAAGTCTTGTACAACACAGAGGCTGGACAGGTCTATGCCCTTTGACATTTCACACAGACCTTCAATCAAGCCTGCCATTCATCCAGTATGCATGGCTGTCAGACTTCATCCATGGGTTGGCGCTGTGAAGATGATGTCTGTGAGCTGCAGAAAACTGCCAGAATATGCTGGCTTCAGTCTGCATTATCTTGATGTGAGCAGCAGCGAAACGCATCTAAATCACTCACTAAATTACGTGAGTGGTTAAAAAAGTGATCTTTTTTGGGATGTATCTATCCTGTGCCTTCTGAATTTCTTCCAGAAACTCCAGCCATTGCTGCTCTGATGTCATCCCTGCTGGTGTCCCCTTCCTGATGCTTTTCTCTGATGCCTCTGTAATTCCCTTTCCTCCATTGTAATACTGATACATCTGATTTTAGTTTCTCTTTCTCAACTTGCAGGATGAACTCTATCATATTATGATCACTGGCCCCTAAGGTTTCCTTTACCCTAAACTCTCTAATTAATTCCAGTTCATTGCACAACACCCAATCCAGTTTAGCTGATCCCCTAGTGGGCTCAACCACAAACTGCTCTAAAAAGCCATCTTGTAGGCATTCTACAAATTCCCTCTCTTGGGATCAACACCACAAATTACCCCTCTTGGGATCCAACACCAACCTGATTTTCCAAATCTATTTGCATATTGAAATCTCCCGTGACTATCGTAACATTGCCCTTTTCACATGCATTATCTATCTGCTGTTGTAATTTGTAGCCCACATCTTTGCCACTGTTCAGAGGTTTGTTATAACTCTGATCAGGGTCTTTTTACCCTTGTGATTTCTTATCTCTACGCACAATTATTCTGCACCTTCAAATCTAATGTAACCTCTTTCTAAGGATTTGATTTCATTTTTTACCAGCAGAGCCACACCATTGCCACTGCCTACCTGTCTGTCCTTTCAATACAATGCATTAAGTTTCCAGCCACAATCTTCTTTCAGCAACAATTCAGAGATGTTCACATCATCATACATGCCAATCTGTAACTATGCTACTAGTTCATCTACCTTATTCCATTTACATTCAAATATAACACCTAATGCAACATTGTCCTTTTCATATGCCTTTTCTATCTCCCGTTGTAACTTGTAGCCCACACCCTGGCTACTGTTCAGAAACCTGTATGTAACTCTCAACAGGGTCTTTTTACCCTTACAGTTTCTAACAAGTTTCCACAAGGATTCTACATTTTCCTATCCTATGTCACCTCTTTCTAAGGATTTGGTTTAATTTCTTTATCAAAAGGGCTGCCCCACCCACTCTGCCTATCTGCTTCGATACAATGTGTATCTTTGGATGTTCAGCTCCTAACTATGATCCTCTTATAGGAACAACTCAGTGAGGCCCACAGCGTCAAAGCTGCCAATCTCTAACTGCGATTTTGTCCACCTGTTACACTGCAACTCCTCCTGCTGACAACAATTTTGCCCTATCATCTGCCTGGCACTGTGGATCCAATCCAAGTCATTCCTGACCCTGGCACTTGGAAAGCAACATGTCATCTGGGTGTCTCTCTCAGGTCCACAGAATGTCTGTTCCTCTGACACTAATGCACTCCTCTTCTTCCCCCCCCCCACCCCCCACGCACCTTTCTCTTCTGAGCCTCAGAAAAACACTTGTGCTAGAGATTAGATTGCTGTGGTTTCCATCTGGTTAGTCAGTTCCCCCAACAGTATCCAAAGCGTTATAGTTATTACTGAAGGGAACAACCCACAGGGGTATGCTGCACTGGCTATTTTATCCCTTTCCCTCTCCTGACAATCACTCAAGTACCTGCCTCCTACAATTAGGGATGACTACCTCTCTGTAGCTCCTGTCTATCACCTCCTCATTTTCCCGTACGAGTCAAGGGTGATTGCACTGCAGTTCCAGTTCCTTAACACAGTAGAACCTCTCATGTGCCTTAGAAGATGTCTCAAAGTGTTTTAGAGTGAATCAAGGATTATTATAATCACTATAATGTGGGGGAGCTCCCATAAACAACAATATGTTAAAGCCATTTGGACTATATTTTTATAATGCTAAGTGAAGCATAAAAAGCAACCAGTGCACTGGAGATAACTCACATTCTCTTCTTTGGCACCATGACATGGAAACATTTAATTTATCTTACAGCAGAATAATTCCAAGCTCAGTGTTTCTTCTGAAAGGTGGAACCTTTGATAGCACAGCACTACTTCAGCATTGCAATGGATTGCCAGCAAGATTTTCAATATTCAAGTTTATTTATTAAGTGTATATTGAAACATACAGTGAAATGCTTCATTTGTGTTAACAACCAAAGCCCTCAGGTAGCTGCACAATGCTTGGTAGAATGACATGGAACACAACAAAACAAGCCCCACTCCTCTCTCTCACCGATGCACATTTACTGTACCCTCTTCCAGCCCCAAAAAAGGCTGTCTTCTTTGGCTTTCTGTGGCTCAGACTCGTACTTGGATTTGGACTCAGACACTGAGACATTGCAGAGATTCGCAGTCCCAGGATTCTGGCCAACAGGCCTCAAATTTCAGAGTTCTGATTCAACCCCTGGGCTTTGATCTTTGGCATTGACCCAAGTATCCACCGATCATTAAACACCAGGTCTTGAACTACAAACCTGCCAATGAAGGACCCCAAACACTTGGCCTCGAACTCTGATCTCAATGTTTTGTGAACCCTGGAGTTCTTCCTGCCTACATAGAACTTGGACTCCAGAACCCATTACAACTCACTGACCCAGGGTGAGGGGTGCCGGGGTACACCAACATCCATCTACACTGGTCTGATGGTCCAATATCTGACTGATCTGACTGGACATTCTGGCTTGGCCCATGGTAGTCCCATGTCAATGTTGCTGGTCTTCAAACATGGTGCAAAAGTTTAAGACTCCAGCCTGTGCTCTAATTTCACATTTCCCCTGTCCCTAAACTCTAATGTGACCTGTAACGTCCCTCTCTGTCCTCTAAACTATCCCTACAAACCCAAAATCCACTGAAAAGAAACACTAAAACTGAGCCATGACCTCAAAAGAGATCACAGATCTGCGCCATCTTGAACAGATTTCATCTTCAAGTCTCAGAACTCTATGGCAAGGGTGTATGTAACTGGAGCATAGCTGAAAGCTTCAGGGTGCTAAAAGCCACTTTGATGTATGTTGAAAAGTTGTAAAACTAGAAATTAGAGTTTACTTATTGACTGCAGCAACACAGAGAACTAAAACCTACAACAGTAAAATGCTTTTTAACAAATCACATCATAATCCATTAATATACCATTTTGTTTATGCTCTTGTCATAATTTAATTTGCTTGACTTTTTACCATCTTCAGAAAAGTGCAGTAATCACCACTAAAACGATCATCCTGATTTCAACTAAACACATCTAAAATATAAACATACTGCAGTTTTCCTATACTAATATGCTAACAAGATCCAGCTTTAAAAAAATACAGCCCGAAGCCTCCAATTTCACAAATCCTAGCAACAGATTAAATTCACCAGATTACATCGTTACAAGCATTAAGGCACCGAAATGCGTAACATGATCAAAATGGATGACACTCTTCTTGAAATCTGATTCTACGTCGGCTGTTCTCGGGGCATGGGGATACAAAAACGTTTAAAAAAAGTCACTACAGTCACTAAAGTAACCAATTAAATTTGATACTTCAGTCCTCTAATGTGCCAGGAATATGATGTAAGAAAGGCTTTCTTAATTATTAGAAACAAAATAGCTTCCTCTAGCTTTCCTATAAAGAATCTACTTATCACAATTATATGTTAGCTTAAATTAATCACATAAGCTTTTTTTATTACCATTTAATGCACATTTTTCCTTCATATAACATTAGGTGATATTCAATAACATGTGAAATAAGCCAAAGCTCCAGGTCAGGCATACATAATGAATATTCTACTAACATAAGATTTTGTCTAACTAGGCTGAAGAACAGGGATGGTCAGGGAAAGGAATAGGACATATAATTAGATTAAACAAATTAAATTTATGAGAAGTGTCAACAAAGAATATTTAGCTACACAAGTGACTTTAACTAATATTTAATATTATATTCTACTATTACCATAACACATTGTTATTATGGCTGTACAATGAAACAAAATCCTAAACATATGTTTCCACTTCTCTAATTTACTACAAACTTTAAAAAATGCCATATTTTTCTAGCTTCTCTTCTCTTACAACCCATTAACTCTGGAAAATACCATTATGGACTGGCAAATCATTCAGAAACCCTCTCCGTCAACTGTGTTAATTTCCACAGATTTAATGCATTTTGTGAAACTGGCAAAGCCAACAGAGGCTTTGACAACATAGCAGTTACCTTGAAAAGCTTTTTTTAAACTATAAAAGAAATGATGCCTGCATTGTGTTCCCTGCTAGTTATTACATTTTGAAAAAATCAGTATGAAGCCAAATAGTCCAGCTAAGGTCTTTTCTGGGTGAATTGTTTCCTGAAAGGTCATCTTACTAACAGCCACTCTTTTCCCAGCTTGCACTCATTACCACAGGAGGAGACCAGGATTAATAAAGAAAGACTGTAAAACATAGACTCTTGCCCAATTTTGGGATCTGGAAGATCGTATTTCAAATAATTCTTTTGATCAGATTCCAGAATTACCTGAAATTTCAATCAATATAATCATAAAAACGTGTACACATATGTGCACTAAAATATTTATGTGCAATTGTTATTTTCACAATCCTTCCAAAATACACAAATAGGACAAACACATAAAGAACCATATGGATGGATGCAGTGATATACAACATCACTGGACACAGGCAGCAAATGACAAGAAAATGGCTTAAGGAACAAGCTGCATTTAAAATAAACTTGTCATTAATGGTTAATTAACTGCCTGAGGCAAGTTACCATTGGACTGAACTACAACAATATGACACATTGAGGACAAATGCCATTCCAGCTGTGTTTTGTTGCAATGGGGAAAAAAAATTAAATCAACACCAGCAGGACCATAATAATTTTATACTTTTCTTGTATGTAGTCCATATTTTAATGACATTTATATGGGGGCAGATTTTCCACTTAAAAGCTGTCAAATCTGCTCTGGCTTTAAAGTACTCAACTGTGGAAGCTTGGCACTCCAAAGCACAGACTTAAATGGAGTCTTCTGCTTCAGATAAGTGGCAGCCCCTCTGCTACATGGGTGGGCTTCTCATTGAGTCCATTGGGGTGTACAGAGTTCCTTGGTTCCCAACTTACAGACTGGGAAATTTGCCTGCCAAAACTGTATTACTGAAACTGCATTTGCAGCGATTATGAAATGGCAAGTAGAATGTTTGATTAGGTTCAGATAATTTGCAGTTAAGTGTATTTAATTGCTCTCAAGCACATGGAATGATGGTTAGTACTTCCATTATTCACAGTTTAAACTGATTATTGAATGTTTGTCAGTCTTAGAGACATTCACTAATATTCATTGCCAGTTTTCACAATTACTGAACTTGTAATCGTCACCAGCCATAACGCCTGGTGCAACGTTGGACCTTAGCCTCCCCATGCGAGCCCGTGCCATGGAGCTCTCTGAAGTAAGTAACATAATTCAAGCGTTGGTGGCTGGTAGCACACCAGTCAGTAGAAGAGCAGGTTCATTTGTGGTGACTTTGTTTTTACCTCAGGCTATACTAAAACTTTGGTATCCATAGCTAAGTAACTCTATTCAAAAGAAACAAATTTCAGCACGAGAGTACTATCTCCTACATGTTATCCTTCAAGGCACACATCACCCTAAGTTGAAAATATATTGTTGTTCCTTGTGCCATTGAGAGGCCAAATTACATTGGGTCTAACTAAGCTCCCCAGCAGATGATATTTCCAAGGTGAGATATCATAGTCTTTTTGATGCAGTCAGATAAATAAAAGATAAATAAATGGATAAAACTGATAAATAAAATTATAAGGTCATTTGGTGCTAATGACCTGTTGTACAGAGTACAAAAGGATTGCTACATGGTGCATCAATTTGCTTTGGTCATGGATAAGCTGCAACAATCTTCAGTAAAGCCCAGAGCCTGAGTCAACAGGTACTTCTGAATCCCAGGGCATGCCTTCCATAGTGACTGGAGCACACAAAGGAAATATGGCACATTTATGACTAGGACCTTTACCAGGGCTAATGTTTCAACTTTATGGGGTTACATAAAGTTGAAATGTTACTGCAGAGACTGAATTTCTAACCCACTAGCAATGTATTGCAGTTTTTAAAAGCAAAGAAGGGGAAAAGATCTACTAAAAATATCCAAATTAAGCTATTAAATACACTTCAGAACAATCAACATTAATTCAAAACACATTTTGCAAAAGTGTATATTGCAATTCAAATAAAGCCTACTGAAGAAGTGAAGCTAATCTACAATGGTTTTGTATTTAAATAGAATCAGTAAAGACAATGTCTCTAGATTTCTACTTTCCTATTTTAGCAGCAAATCAGTCTGTTTAAGTCTGTGACCACTGCTAAGTTACAGTATAAAGGAAACAATAACACACTAAAGGATGTTGGCAGATGGCGTTTTCTTACAGCATGCAGAATGTAAGAGGCATTTTAAGAGGCATTTAGACAAGCATGTGACCAGGCAAAGTATTCAAGTCCAGGTACGATTTCCAGAAAGCCATCTCATGGGCAAAGTGGCAATTCCTGAATAAACTTGAATCACTGAAAGATGCTCAACAAATATGGCAGGGCTTGAATGCTATTGTCTCTTACAAAGAGAAACCAAGCGAAGCAGGTGTCAACAAGGCTTTACTTTCCAAAGAGTTCAATGCCTCCGACACTCGCTTTGACCATCAAAACATGGGGGAATCTTCACAAGCTCACACAGCCTTCGATGACCCTGTGATTTCAGTCTAGAGGCCAATATGATAGCATCCTTCAGAATGGTGGAATCACAAAAAGCATCCGGCCCAGATGGGGTACCTGGCCAAGTACTAAAGACATGCTGATCAACTGGATGGAGTGTTCACCGATATCTTTAACCTCTCACTTCAACAGTCTGGGCTACCCACATGCTTCAAGCAGCCTTTAATTATACTGGTGCCTAAGAAGAATGTGGTAATCTGCCTCAATGACCATCATCCAGTAGCACTTACATCCAATATGATGAAGTGCTTTAGTGGTTATGGATGAAACATATCAAATCCTGCCTGAGAAGCAACTTTGATCTGCTCTGATTTGCCTACTGGCACTACAGGTCTGAAACAGATGCCATTTCACTGACTCCTTACTCAACTATGGAACATCTGGACAGTAAAGATGCATACATCAGGATGTTCATTATCAATTACAACTTGGTATTCAATGCTAACATCCCCTCAAAACTAATCAGTAAGCTTTAAGACCTAGGCCTCAATAACTCATTTTGCAATTGGATCCTCAATTTCCCAGTCACCAACCCCAGTCAGATCAGAATGGCAACAACATGTACTCCACAATCTCCATCAGAATAGGTGATTCACAAGGATGTATGCTTAGCCCCCTGCTCTACTTGCTTGATACTTATGACTGTGAGGCTAAGCACAGCTCCAATGCCATATTTAAGTTTGCTGACAACATCACTGTCGTAGGCTGGATTAAAGGAGGTGATGAATCAGAATGTAGGAGGGAGATTGAAAATCGGACTCAGTGATGCTACAAAAACCTCTCATTCAATGTCAACAAGACCAAGGTGCTGATTATTGACTTTGGGAAGGAAAAACCAGAGGTCCATGAGCCAGTTCTCATTGGGGAATTAGAGGCGGAGAAGGTCAGCAACTTTAAATTCCTTGGTGTTATCATTTCAGGGGACCTGTCCTGGGCCTAGCATGTAAGTACAATTATGCAGAAAGCATGGCTGCACCTCTGCTCCCTTTGAAGTTTTCAAAGATTTGGCACGGCATCTAAAACTTTGACAAACTTCTATAGATGTATAATGGAGAGTATATTGACTGGTTGCATCACAGCCGTTTGGAAACACCAAGGCCCATGAACAGGAAATCCTGGAAAAAATAGTGAATATGGCCCAGTCCATCACAGATAAAGCCATTCCCATGACTGGGCACATCTACAAGGAGTTATGTTGCAGGAACGCAGTATCCATCATCAAGCAACCCCCCACCACCCAAGCCATGCTCTCTTCTCACTGCTGCCATCAGAACGAGGGCACAGTAGCCTCAAGACCCACAGCACCAGGTTTAGGACCAGTTACTTGTTATCAGTTATCATAATAGCCTCAACCATCAAACTCTTGAACCAGTGGGGATATCTTCACTCACTCTATCAGTAACTTCACGCAGTAAATTAATTTTAGAGTTGTATATCGTGACATATACGTACTTTGGTAATAAATTTACTTTGCAACCGTCAGCACTGCAGGCCATACAGCCTGATCATTTGCTGTACAATTCTACAATCTAAAATGAGGAGCCATAACCTCATAAGAAATAGCAGTAGAAGAACATATTCAGACCATTAAACCTATTCCACCATTTCCTAAGACCCTGGTTAATCATCTACCTCATATTATTTTCCTGTTGTCTCCTCATAAACCTTAGTTGCTATAATTTCCAAGAAAACAATCAATGAGTGAACCATCATAACCCTCCAGAGTGCCATAGACACACTACTTTGAGAGAATTGTTTGTCATTTCATTTCCAGATGGTTTATTTTACTACTTTGACCCTTCACTTTAGAAATCACTCAAGAGAAACATTCACTTCTTCCCTACCTTTCCAGATCCAGAAATCTGCTGGTTCCATTAAGATCATCTCTCATTCTGTCAAACTTCCAAGTTTACCTCCTCGTATAACAGACTCACTGTCCCAAGAACTACTGTGATAAATCAAATCTTCACAATATTCCCTCTCTAGTTAGGACATTTTTGTTTAGGTACAGAGATCAAAACAGTACATAACAATCCAAAGGTGTGGCTTCATCTTAGCCCTACATAATTGCACTGAGTTTTTTACACTTGCACTCAGATCCACCATCTCAGTCTCTTAATTCCTCAGCCTTTTGAGCATCAGTGTTTCAGAATATCTCACTACTTAACAGATACTCAGCAATTCTGTCTATTTACTTATCATCTTTCCACACTCTACTTTATCAGAGTTGCTATTGCCTACTTAATTAGCTTGTGCATATCCCCTGCAGCCTCGTTGCATTATCATAAGAACTCACTTTTCCACTTAGCTTTGTGTCAGCAGTAAAATGGGAAATACTATATTTGGTTCACTAAACAAATCATTGATATGGATTGTGTATGGTTTGGGCTCAAATATTGATTACTGCAGCTCTCCATTCATCACAAACTGTTAATCTTCTTTTTAAAAATCTTTTTATTCTCTGCTTCCATTCTATGTTGGTATATTACTCTAGCCTCCTGTATCCTAACCTAATTCACAAGCTTCCTGTGGGATGTTATCTTGATTCTTCTAAAAATTCTAACACAGCACATCCCTCATCTGCTGTACAGGATACAACCTCAAAAATCTCCAATAGATCAGTCAAGCCCGATTTCCATAAATCCATTGGAACTTTGCAGAAAGGTATTATTTTCTGAGGAAGTCATGAAACTTCCTGGAGTTAGTGGTTGTACATGGAGTATTATTTTTATTCAATGCTACACATTGTAACACAAAACCAAATTTCAAATGTGCTCTGGCAGTCCATTCTTAAACACTACGTCCAATATTAGGGGTAAACAATATTAATATTTTCACTTACAACAAATATTAACATGCAATAGGCATTAATGTATAAGCTCAAGTGTCATTAGGCAGAATGTGATGAAAATAATCTACACAAATGAACAAGAACATCTAACATAATAGCCTTAATATACTTAAAACATTCAGCATTTTACATACCTTCACATCTGAAGTGTCTCTTTGACAGTTCCTCCATGATTTTGCTACAGAAGAAAATGTTCGCTCTGGATAATCAAATTTTCCTTCATTTGCATTAAGGAAAAATGTGGTAAATGGCTCCTGAAAAAAGTTATATTTGTGTGAATTTAACTGGTACAGAACTGCTATATAAAGTCTAATCAATAAAATATTACTTCTGAGGCTGGAAGGAAGTCTTTGACATAGAAATAAATATAAATTATAGAATGACCATGATCATCTTTAATCATTTTCAAATATACTGGATATTCTATTTCCCTCATTACATTATTTATATGCAATATCAAACAACTTTAATGATGACATGGTGCATAATAATATCAGCATATTACAACAAAAGACATATATTTCATGGCTCAAATAGACAGAAAGAAGAATTCTGCATAAAAGATCTCTCATCCATACACGCAAACAAATACAGAAGGTAGACATTCCTGAGTGAACCCTGCTCGAAATGTTCACACTTTTCACAAGTGTATCCAGAAGGCTATTTTCGTTGGCCCAGAGAATCCAGAGCCATAGGTAAATGGCAGCATGAGAGATGGACTATTATAATCTCTGTCTACAAAGTCTGGAAACTTCTCAGCTGAGCCATTTCTCAATATAATTCTGCCCTCAGCTGTGCCATTTGACAAAACAGTCAGTTTCACAATATTTCTTAAAATTGGTGTCTGCAGGGTACCCAAAGACCCAGGCAGAAGTAAAACTACAAATCTGATAATCACTGGCTATGAAAATTTTCACAAACTTAATAAAATCAGAAGGTTACATGTGTGCTTTTAAGTTTGATGTAAGAAAATGGGACATTTTCAAATCATGAGACATTGGCATTTATACTGGAAGTGATCTGCTGGGACAGCTTCATGAGTTGAGTTAGCGTCGGAGCCATGAAGAATTTAATAACTAGATTTGTAGATAACGTAAAGTTAGGTAAGAAATCAGACACATTTAAGGAAAAATTTCATAGATTTCTACAAAGACAAATTCCAATGACAAATGTAAACTTCACAATAAGGATATAAAATTGACTTTCAGGCCAAGACACTTCATTAAGATTCATAAGGTCTCACTCAAAACTATGACTGTTTATTTCCCTTCACTGATGGTGCCTGACCTGTTGAGTTCCTACAGCATTCTGTGTGTATTGCTCAGGATTTCCAGAATTTGCAGAACCTCTTGTGTCCACAAGAAGAATAATTAATTAAGGAAGTTAAATATAACATTGAATTGGTATATAATGTATCTCTAAATAAATAAAAGAGTGGCTAACCAGAAGATCAGCAAATTTTTATAATCTGACAAGAATGATAAAGAAGGGAGTAAAGAGGAAGAAATGCTCATTGTGAGAGTAAAAAGCAAGAAATTTGAATACAAGGAAATGGAAGCGAGTAGCTGCTGTAAGCATTAATCTTGAGGATGAGAATGAGAAAATAATAATGGAAAATAAAGACAAAAAGAATTGACAATACATTTGAGTAAACATATTATATCTGTCCATGTTCAATTAACTGGTTGCATCCCAAAAACAGTAAAAACTTCAGAAACAAAGGATGTGAGGGAAATTGTTATCATTTTGAAAAAAATACTGGACAAATTAATGAACTGAAGCTCACAAGTCCCACAGTTTTAAGATCCCAAGATCTTTAAAAAAAATGGTTGCAGGGAGAGTTGATGCCATGATTGTGATCTTTCAAAGTTCTCCTGGTTCTAGAATGGTCCTAGCAGAGTGGAAAATCACATACATGAGACTTCTTTTTTCTGAAGGAAACAGGAACCTTATTGGTGAGTTAGCGCAGAAACCATTGCTATGAAAGTAGTAGCAAGTCAGTTAGCAAATCACAATGCAATTAGGTAGGTTTTGTGAAAATAAAATAATATTTGACTATCTTGTTCGAGTTTTTGGGTAGGAGTATAGTTGGATTTCCTAAAAGCATTCTATGAGAACCACATACAGGACTATCACATAAGGTAAGAGTTCATGATTTTGGCAGCAGTATATTTAAACATGGATTAACTAACTACATCCAAACTATACCTTAATTCACATCCAAATGCAGTAAGACCTGGATAATATCAAGGTCTGGACTAATAGGTAGCAAGTTACATTTACACCACATAAGTGCAAGGCAATGATGATATCCAGCAAAAGAAAATATAGGTATCACCCCCTAATATCCAATGACAGCTTATCACCAAATCTCCCACTGTCAATTACCATTGACTGGCAACTGAATTGGAGTAGCCATACACACAATATGGCTATGAGAGAAGGTCAATTCAGTAAGACAACTCAGAACTGTTTTGCTTATCGCAATTTCAAGAATTCAGGTTTGGTGATACCAGAAACAACTGGGAGTAAAAATTCAATGATTTCACTACGTCAACAAGTTAGGACCTACGAAGAACTTGAAGGTATCAACAATCATATTGAACGTTACAATGAAAATGAAGATTTGGTGGATGAAATCATCAAAAGCATTGTGTGAAGGCCGTGCATTACAAGCCCTAGGTGTCTCTGCTGATTTTGTTCATTTACAGTCAATCAATAAAACACAGCGGTGTACTCAGGATGAATTCTTCTGTTGATAACTATTAAGAACTAACACGTTTTTATAGTACTGTAGAGCTACTAGCAGTGCTCTAATCTGTTCTGTATTTCATTTAAATGCATAAATTGTTATTCAGTTAAATGGTAATTTGTCTTTTCTATGCTTTTTAAAAAACTATTTCAATGAAACCGGCTAATTGGGGCAGCCGCTTAAAAAGGCTAAAATGTACTGCTCCCGATTTGTCCCAATGATCCAGAATCTACTGTTTTCCGTCATTCAAAATCCTTGAACACGCATTCTAGCAGTATTGTGGTATACCTAGACATCAAGAACTGCAGCGGTTCAAGAAGGCAGGTCTGGAAGATGAGGCATAAGATCTACAAACTTTGAAGAGACAGTGCACGAGTTGGAATGATCAATACAGATTTGTGCATAGAGGTCATGTCTGACAAATCTCTTGAGTTCTTTGAGGAGGTAACCAAGAGAATGGATGAGGGCAGGGCAGTGGATGTTGTCTATATGATAAGGTCCATTATGATAGGCTATCCTGGGAGGTTAGATAGCAGGAAATCCAAGGGAAGATAGCAGATAGGATTCATAATTGGCTCAGTGGTAGGAAGCAGAGGATGATGGTCAAAAGTTATTTCTAAAACTGGACTGCTGTGTCTAGTGGTGTGCCACAGGGTTTGGTGCTGGGACCTTTGCAGTTTGTAATTTATTTAAAAGGTTTAGATGTGAAGTGTGCAAGGCATGATTAGTAAGTTCGTAGATGACACTAAAACAGGCAGTGTTATAGATAGTGTAAATTATTATTAAAAATTACTGGGGGATCTTGATCAGCTAGGTATGCCAGCTGAGAATTGGTAACTGACTTTCAATCCAGATAATTGTGAGGTATTTCAATCCAGGGTAGGACTTATACAGTAGAAGGTAGGAACAGAGAGATCCAGGAGTGTGTGTGCATAGTTCCATTGAAAGTGCCATCACAGGTATAGGGTAGTGACAAAGATATTTGGTACTACGCTGGTGTTATTAGTCAGGGCACTGTGTTTAAGAATTGGGAAGCTACATTGCAATTATATAAGACATTAGTGAAGATGCATTTGGGAACATTGTGTACAGTTTTGATCACCCTGTTACAGGAAAAATGTTATTAAATGAGAAAGAGTGCATAAAAAGATATACCAGGATATAGGCTGGACTTGGGGGCCTGAGTTACAAGGAGGGATTGCATACGCCATCTAATGGCATGCTGGCTTTTATAACAAGAGGAATTGAGTATAGGAGTAAAGAGGTCCTTCTGCAGCTGTACAGGGCCCTGGTGAGACCCCACCTGGAGTATTGTGTGCAGGTTTGGTCTCCAAATTTGAGGAAGGACATTCTTGCTATTGAGGGAGTGCAACGTAGGTTCACAAGGTTAATTCCCGGAATGGCGGGACTGTCGTATGTTGAAAGATTGGAGCGACTGGGCTTGTATACACTGGAATTTAGAAGGATGAGAGGGGATCTGATTGAAACATTTAAGATTATTAAGGGATTGGACACACTGGAGGCAGGAAGCATGTTCCCGCTGATGGGTGAGTCCAGAACTAGAGGCCACAGTTTAAGAATAAGGGGTAGGCCATTTAGAACAGATGTGGAAAAACTTTTTCACCCAGAGAGTGGTGGATATGTGGAATGCTCTGCCCCAGAAGGCAGTGGAGGCCAAGTCTCTGGATGCATTCAAGAGAGAGTTATATAGAGCTCTTATAGATAGGGGGGTCAAGGGATATGGGGAGAGGGCAGGAATGGGGTACTCATTATGTATGATCAGCCATGATCACAGTGAATGGCGGTGCTGGCTAGAAGGGCCGAATGGCCTACTCCTGCACCTACTGTCTACTGTCTATTCCCTGGAATATAGGAGTTTGAGGAGTGATGTGATGGTGAAGTACACAAGATCACAAAGGACAGAGACAGTGAGTGCACGTAGACTTTTTTCACAAGGGATTGATGCTTGAGCAAGAGGATATAGGTTTAAGATAAGAGGTGAGGGATTCAAAAGGGACTCATGCACAACTTCTTCATGCAAAGTATGGGTGTGTATTTGGAATGCCTGCCAGAAATAATGGTTGAGATGAGCACATTAGCAACATTTAAAAGACATCTAGTTAAGGATGTAGATAGAAGATGTTTAAAGGCTATGGGGCAAACATAGGCAGATGGGACCTGCTTGCTGGGCCACACAGTTGACATGGACGAGCTGTGCCAAAAGGCTTTTTTCCATGCTGTATGACTCTTATGATTTTATGACTTGGATAAATGGACTGAGAGCATTCTTTTTAAATTTGCTGATACAAAAAAAGTTGTGAGGAGAACAAGAAGAGTCTGCTTAAATGAGTGTGCATTACTGTAGTAGGTTGCGTTTAACTGGGGAAATGTGATGTTATTTCCCTTAGCAGTAAGACAATAAAAGCAGAATGGTAAAATATAACTTAACAAAAGGATCTAGAAGCCCTTGCAGGAAAAAGAAAAGTTAAACAGTTAAAGCAGGTAATTAGGAAGGTCTTTTAGGAAGAGGGATGGAGTACAAAAGTGGGTAACTGATGCTACAAATGTTCAGGATGTTGCAGAGGCTGTATGGTGAATAATACACATAATTTGACTTGATTGATAGGAGCATAGGGTGACAGTGGAAGATTGATTTTGGACTGGAGGCCTGTGACTAATGGTGTTCCCAAGGATTGGCGCTAGGCACATTTCTATTTGTTATCGATATGAATGGTTTGGATGAGAATGGATAAGGCATGGTTTGTAAGCACGCAGTGTCAGTGGTGTCGTAGACAGTGAAGATGGTTGTCAGGGACTCCAGAGAAGTTCTGATCAGCTGCAAAAGTGGGACGGAGAACAGAAAATGAAGCTTAATATAGAACACAGTACAAGCCCTTCCGCTTATGATGTTGTACTGACCTTTTAACCTACTCTAAGATCAACCTAACCCTTCCCTCCCTCATAGCCCTCCATGAACCTACTGTGCTTTATTAAAATAAAAGTTAACTATGACATTACCCTATATTTTCCTCCAATCACCAATGCCATTTTGCATTAGCCATTTCCAGCCTGGGGGGAAAAGGTCTCTAGCTGTTGATCATAAGAGATGACACCTCTTATCATCTTGTACACCTCTACTGAGTCACCTCTCACCCTCTTTCACTACACAGAGAAAAGCCCTTGCTCACTCAACCTACCTTCATAAGACATGCTCTCTAATCCATAGGCAACATGAGTGAATCTGCAGATGCTGGGAATAAATAAAAAAACACAAAATGCTGGCAGAACTCAGCAGGCCAGCATTTTGTGTTTTTTATTCTCTCTAATCCATGCAGCATCCTGGAAAAACTCTTCTGCACCCTCTCTAAAACTTTCACACTCTTCTTATAATGAGGCAAACATAAGTAAACACAATGTTCCAACTGTGGTCTGACCGGAGTTTTATAGAGCTCATGGCTCTTGAACTTAATCACCTAATAATGAAGGACAACACACTCCATTAACTTGCATGACAGTTTTTAGGAATCTAAGAAATGGACTCAAGATCCCTCTTTTACTCCATACTGTTAAGAATCCTGCCATTAGTCTTATACTCTGTCTTCAAGTTTGATCTTCCAAAGTGTTATCACTTCAAACTTTTCAGAACAGCTCTACATTCTATCAATGTCCTGTTGTAACCTACACTATCCACAACACCACCATAACTTCATGTCATCTACAAATTTACTTTTGCAACTTTCCACTTCCTCATCCAGTTCAGATGGGAATCTTGTTTGAGATGGATCAGTTGGGGTTAAGGGTTTGTTTCTGCTCTGCATGACTTTATGATTCCATAACATATGGTTTTAGTTGATTTATTTATTTACCTTCATCAGAGGCACATTAGAAAACTTTCACAAGGTTAATTTTTGAAGTAGTTAGATGGGCTGGATGTGTTGTAACTGGAATGTTGGGTGGTAGTATTGAAACAAATAAGTTTCTGAGGGTCCTTATTGATTTATTTTGATTTATTTAGTGTTACAACACAGTGTGGGCCTTTCGTGCCTTTGAGCCACACAGCCCCAGCAACCCCTAGCAAACCTGATTAACCCTAACCAGATCATGGGACAATTTAGAATGACCTTTTTTTTAGTGTTTTGCACCAGACAGTCAGCCACTCTTGTCTGGCGCGTGGTGTCAGGATTGGTCTCCTTTCGGATTAATCGGGTCACGATATGAACGTTCCTGACTCAACCCTGATGACTAAGTAATCTCCCCAGTATGTCTTTGGACTGTGGGAGGAAACTGGAACACTAGGAGAAAAAAAACACATTTCACAGGGAGGACATACAGAGGCTCCTTACAGACGGTGTCAGAATTGAACTCCAAACTCTGATGCCTTGAGCTATAATAGTGTTGTGCTAATGGCTACATTTCTGCAGTGACAGTGTTAGTTCTTGTGGGTGGGGATGTGGAGTAAAATTACCTATGTAACATAGATAATAGGAGGAAGGTCTTGGAAGGTAGTTAATCTTAACAAATCCCTGACTGTGTGTTCACTGAATATATTCAAGGATGAGATAGGTAGATATTTGAACTATTGTGGGGGGTTGGGGTAGGGATGGTGATCAAGGATTTTGGGAAACAGACAGTAAAGTGTTGAGGTCAGCATCAAACCAGCCATGATCCTTTATAGTGGCAGAGGCAGCCCAAAGTGTCTACTTCTGCTTCAACTACTTGCATTGTTATGACATTCAGAAACATTTACAAAGACTTAATAAACAAAATTAAGCGTTAACATTTTAAAAGTGTTGAAAAAAAGATTGTCAAAGCAAGCAAGTGGGCAATATTATCTCCTTAGGAGTGGTGGGAGTTTCTAAGGGGGTAATAAGTGTAAAGGGAGAGGTGACGGGACTCAGTAGCAAAAGGAGTAGCTGAGGGATTACAGGCTTAATTTTTAAAAATTAATTTGATCCGAAATTCCCTGATTACAATCATCATGTAATCTCCTCGTCTCTTGCTAACCCACCATTCTCTTAGATCTTGATTGAGGTGCGCTGTATTTGTTGAAAAGCAATGTGATGCTTCTGTATTTGCAATACCATGAGAAATCTGGACTGAAGAAGTTCTGTTATTTCCAGGTCCAGCCCACACATTATTGCTGTTCACTCCTGTAGTACAGTGTCAGCTAGTATGATTCTATACTCTATTTGTGCAATGACGTGATTTCTGTGAATTAAGGTCTGGTGTTCAATGGAGTAAAGTTCAGAATCTGCCCTTCAAATGGTCTTGACCACATTTTTCGAGTCCATGACCCTAATGAGATACTGCTGCCCTACTTTATGTTCCTTTAGGCAGAGAGTCACGTTTTGCCTGTATGATGATGATGTAACTTGCCCCTTGATCGCAGCACTTGCGGTTGGACTTAAAGCAATAGGCGATTGACCATGGCCATTAATCCATGACAAAAATGGCAGAAGTAGACCAAATGAGAAAAAAGTATAGACAGCATAGTGTGAAGTATCTGAACTATGGTTATATAACAGCACCAAACAACCAACAGCTGCCAATGTGCCTGTTATGTGAAATAGTTTTGTTTAAATGAGGTAATGAAACTATCCAGGTTCCTTGAACAATTGAAGAGAATACACTCTGATAAAGTAAACAAGAACTTGACACATTTCCAGTTATTTCATGAAAACTTTCAAAAATGGAAAACACTTCAAAACATGTTTGTCAGCTTTTCACAATAAAACAGTGATGGGTTATATGCTTCATACAACATATCATTGTTCATTGCTAAATCTGGAAAGCTCCATAATTGGAGAAGAACTGCACCTTTAATTATTTGGGCTGGTGACTTTTGCAAAACCATACTCAGAACCTCCCTTATTGTTCTAGTTCAAGGGAACTAGAAACAGATATGAAAGGGGACTCAACATTTTGGGTTGTTGAGCAATTTTTCAAAAAGAAGAAGATCCCACTCAACGTTCTTGCTGTGCAATAGGTGAGGCACCATCAATGACAGAATGCCATTGTGGGGTTATTACGTTCTTGAAAAAAGCTGAAACTAACATATTTACCATTCACTGTATAATTCACAGACAACATTTTGTTGCAAAGAACCTAAGTGATCGGCTGCACAAATCATTAAATGCTGTTATCATAGAGGTAAATAAAATCAAGTCCTATGCTCTCAATTCTTGACTATTTCAAGAGCTTTGTATTGAGAATGATGAACCATCTGAACACATGCTGTTGCACATGGAAGTCAGATGGCTCTCAAAAGGAAACTGCCTGAGCTGCTTTTATGCTCTTTTTGAAATCATAATAAAGTTGTTTGAAGACTCAAATGCTTCATTCAGCAATCAACTCAAGAATATTAGGCAGAACATTACTTATTTGTCAGAATTATTCACAAAGTTTAATGAAATAAATCTTCAATTGCAAGGAAATGATGTGAACCTTGTCAGTTAAATCAAGTCATCTCCACATTTCTGTCCAAGTTAAATCTATTTATGTGCAACATTGGCCATTGCAACCTCTTCCAATTTCTGAGCCTCTCTGAGTTGGAAGAAAACCAGATGATGATCTTCAAGTATCCTGTGCCCATCTGAGTGAGCTGCAGAAAGACATGACTGAGAGATTTCAGGATCTTCTCTTGATCCAAATTCCAGATTGTGTAATATATCCATTCATGCAATTGTAATAAGGAATTAACAGGAAGGATGGAAGAAGAACTGATATTGCTATAAAATGATTTTGAGCTGAAGCTATGTTTCAAAATTTATCTCGACTTTCAGATTGAGAAAGAAATTTCTGAACTCTATCCTCCACTGTTGAAAAAGGTCAAGATGTTATTTATTGTCTTTCCAACAGCATATTTAGTGGAGTGCAGTTTCAGTGCAGTTTCCCAACTTCTTTCAAAGCAAAACTTTCAGGCTTCAAATTGCTGAACATGGGGATCTGAAGCTCCTTTTCAGTGACAGCCTGATGTTGAGAAGCTGATATCACTGCACCAAATCTGTCCATTTCATTGAAAGGTGAAAAAGGTGAAGGAATGAATAGTTGGACTAGTAATGTATGCTCTTAAATTGGTGTTAAAATTGATTTTACTGTAATTACCTAAAGAAATTACTTTATTTGCAACTTGCTTTGTACTTGCTGTCCCTATTTTCTTTCACAGTGCATCGTAAATTAAAAATGTTTTATAGTTTTTATGCAATGTCTAAAAAAGGAGAGGGGGTGCTGGGGATGTGATCTGGGAGCCAAGGGTGCAGTAACCTGAAAATATTTAGGAACTACAGCTTTAAAGCAACAAATTAAAATTCTGGTCTTGATGCATCCTGATGTACTGCACTTTAAATATTGAGGAACCTCACCAACCTTCAGTTCTGCCAGTGATTTTTTTTTATAAGAAATACACTGCAGAGAAGAGCTGAAAAATCTCTAGTAAAATTCAGTCATTAACCTCTGGGCTTCCATATTCAAGCACGTCCTGAAATTTGCTGGCACTCATATTGAGAAATGTTGGTGAAAATCCAGCAAAATCTAGGTCAAGATGTTAAAATTGCATATAGAATTATAATTGTGAGTTTGCCATTGATAAGGTAAAGGTTAGACTAACTTCTTTTCACTTATCCAAGAAGTGAAATCCTGTAGTTAATTACTCTTGTTGATGGCCATTTCACATTGACATAAGATTTTCAGTGAATTATCTGAAGCAGATTCAGGCAATTTTCTTCTCCATATTTTAATAGTAGATACTCCTTGCATACTTTTGTTACTTCTTGTTCCCAAAGGAGCAGAGGAGGCTCAAAATTATAGAGTACTGGGATTTCCACAGTGAACAGAGATTAACTTATTACAACACCATAAATTTTATGCTACTATGAATGATCTTAGATTTGTCTACTACAAAATTTATGTTAGCCCAGCTGCTTAATTAGGCCTAAAGTTTATCAATGTACCATCTGGAGACATATATCTGGCATTTATCAGACAATTAAAATAAAATTTTACACAAAGCAGTCTCCAACTCATCATCAGCCAAGATGAAGGAAGTTTACTGGTAATATATTAAAAGATCTGCAGTATATTTTCTTGGTGAAGGTTACAATTGATATAACTAATCCTCCAAGCCATTACTATTACATTTTCAATAATTCATCCAACATAAAACAACAATAAGTAGCAACAGAAGAGGTTGAAAATGCACAAATGAAAGCTAAGGAATTCAACTTCAAAAACAACCACACAAATACACGAGGACTTACAATAAATCAAATGGGAGGGTAAACTAAGTGAAAATGGTTTTCACTTTTTGGACAGGTAAGGATACTTTTTAATATATGTATCCTAAATAAATCTGATATATAGATATTCCCAGAATGCATCAGTAGATTACATTTTCTTGAAGGAGAAAAGTCTATTACTTAATCCCATTGAGGTAGGTGTGTGTGTGTGTGTAGGTGTGTGTGTGTGTGTGTGTGTGTGTGTGTGCGTGCGCACGCTCGCGTGTGAATGAATCTGCACATACGAGCTGCAGCATATTTTCCTAAAGAACCAAAAGGTGACTTAGTTGTCAAAAACTTCATCTGGGGCAAATTTCATATTTCAATGAATTTTATTACACACTACTCTATTTACAGCATGAACATTTTGCTTCATTACTGACTATGATTAAGAGAACCTGCAATTAGCATCAACTGTAGTTCGGTCTTGATTTTGTTAAGTGGGGCTTACTACTGCATGCTGCTTAAGAATTTTTATATTATGTAATTATTTAGACCACAGCTGGACATTTGGTTATATTGGTAAAGATTGTCCTAAATGGAAGCAAGGCTTTGGATGACACCAGGACCTGCTGTGACATTAATTTAGATAAGAGAGCAGGCTAAAACAAGCTTCACCCATAAAATTCTTAAAAACTCAAGTGTGACAGCTTTTGCCCCTCTTAAAGCTGGCAAAACTTTCTAATACTTCTGAATGTTGCTGTCATCTAGAATTAGGCTATTATAAACTAAATAACAATCGAAAAGTAACAGATTTAAAACCAGAAAACAGAGATTTCAGTAGATACAAGAGACTATAGATGCTAAAAGCTGGAACAACAATATAGGTAAAGGCATTCTGCAGGTCAAAATATTATCTATGGAAGGAAAGGAATTGTCCTCATGCAGTGTTTTGACCTGAAATGTCAACAATTCTTTTCCTCACAGAGAGGCTGCTTAGCTCACTAAGTTCCTCCAGGACATTGTCTGTTACCAAAGCCTTCAATGTGTTGGTGTTTAAGTGCTTGACTCTATCATTCTTAATATCTGCCTCCATCGCCCATTCAGGTAGTGTATTCCAAATTCCAACAACTAGCTGAGTGAAAAGGTTACTCTTCAAAACCCTTATCCCTTACCTAAACTAATGCCCACCATTTTAGATAGTCCTTCCATATGGAAATATTTCATACAGTGTACCCTATCTGTGCCCTTCAGTTTTGTATACCTCTATCAGATTCGCATCACCCCTCCCACCTACAGCACTTAAGACTCCTATGCTTCATGTAAATCAAGTCAGGTCTATCCAGCTTCTCCTCATAACTGAAACATTCCATCCCAGAAAACATCCTGGACAAACACCTTTGTACTGTTCCAGTGTGATGAACCACACTGTGTGATGAACAAGGTTAACCACTGTTTTATGAAGTTGTACTTCAACTTCCCTGCTGTTATATTCTATCCCCTGATGTCCTGGTCCAAGAAGACAAGTATCTTATATTAGTCCTCCCAAAGTGTATCCTGCACTTCTTACTAACTGATCAATATCACTGATCAACTGTCTGATTATCAGATTATCAATGGCAGTGATTAAATACGGGGTTTCACTTCTTGGATAAATAAAAAGAAGTTAGTCTAACCTTTACTACATCAATGGCAAACTCACAATTATATTTCTCTGTTTTAACACCTTGACCTGGATGTTGCTGAATTTTTATGATTTAAACATAAAGTAATGATAATAATCTGTAAAATCCTTCTGCAAAAATAATATTACCCTTCCAAATAAGGATGTTTAGGACAGGCTTTGTCAGTTAGATTATTTTTTCCTACAATAACCTCTTATGTGGACGATTTTGCAGATAATGACTCTGATTTCATGGTTATAAGTCAGCAACAATTTACAACTTAGGAGGTAAGGAAGATATATATATATTTAATGGACATACCAATTAGAACAAATTACAAACTCCCTTGGTCTACATTTTACCTTTTGCAGTTGCATCAGTTTTTAACTATTGTTGCAGGCACTCTGTAAATGAAGATACCCAGAACAAAATTAAACTCATAACAACAATGATAAAACATGGCAAGGCATCAGCAAAGAAAAAGACCATAGGTAATGGCAAGGAAAATTTAGGTGAGATATAATGACTTAGTGTTGTGCAGAGAGGAAGTCAGAATATCAAGGACAGGTTTAGTGGAATAAAAACAAAACATTAGGGAGGAGAATGGAGTTCAGTAGAGTGCACAAGAACTCCTGTGGCAAGAAAATGAAAGGCAAGAAATTTTCCTTTATTAGGAACAGATTTTTGTAAATTAAGGAAATCAAGGAAAATGGAATTAGTAAAAGAGTTCTGAGATAAAAGAATGCCCAAGATCATGCTGAATGTTAGCACATGCATGAAAAGCTGAATAGTCTACTCCTGTTGTATTTCTTACAGGTTTGTAAGTTCAAACCAGGCAGGAAACACTAAATACACTAACATCATCTTTTGTATTCTTCAGTGAAGTCAATGGAGTGAATTCCAATGGAAGAGACCAATAATAAACTAACACAATTTGCTGTAGACCTAAGAATGAGCTCTGTGAACTAAGTGGTTGAGTGTCACAAAAGAGTTGGACCCATCTGACATCTTTATCAAAAATGCTGCATAAGCAGTGTCTTTAGTATTGTCAATGATTCTGCCCATCTGTCTAACAATCTCTTTGACCCCCTACCATCAGGCAGAAGATACAATAGATATTAGAGTTCACAAGAACTGTAAAGATGAGAAACAGCTTCTTCCATCAGGCCATGAAAATCCCTGCTACCACCCAAGTCTCATCACATAGGAAGTGTCAGTCATTTTGTCCTGTTTACTTTTTAACTTGTAAATGCACCTTATTATTTGTTAATTTATTTGCGGTAATATTATATGTGTTGCATATGAGTTATACGTACTGTTCTGTGCATGTTGATCTGGAGGAACGTTGTTTTGTTTGGAGGTATACATGTATATGGTTGAATGACAATAAACTTGAACTTGACTTGTAAACTGTCATGAGAAGGAATTGGAGGGGGGAAGTGTCTTCATGAAGAGGAAAAGATGATTTAATTGTCTTAGAAAATAATGATGTAAGGAATTGGAGCTGAAGTAAGACAGTTGGTTCCTTGAGCTTGCTCCACCATTCAACAAGATCATGACTAACTTCAGCTCCAATTTTCCTTCCTATCCCTATATCCCCCAAATTGATTAACTTCTATTTTTAATACAGCAGTTTGTAGCTGAAGAGACTTGTCATCCTAAATGGTCAATCTCTAACCTTGAGACTGTATTCCCTTGTTCTAGATTCCTTATCTAGGGCAAAAACCTCCCTCAATTCATTTTGTCAAGTCCTCTTAGCCTTTTTATGTCTCAATGAGGTTATATTTCATTTTTCTAAACTTGCGGCCTAGCCTATACAATTACTTCTGGTATGGCAAACCTATGATTCCAGGTACCAGTCTGATGAACCTCTGCTTCAATCCCCCTAAGGCTGGATACATCAGCTTTTTAATGAAAGAATATCAAAATGTTATGTCACACTAATGATGTGGTTTCACCAAATCCCACATTATTGCAGAAATACAACTTTACTCTTGTACTTAAATCCTCTCATAATAAAGGCCAACCTATAATTTGCCTTTCAAATTCCTGCTGCATCAGTGGGTTAATTCTCAGGACACTCACATCTCTTTAAACTTCTACATCTCTCATGGTTTAAAAATACTCAGCATTTCTGTTTCTACAAAAGTGGATAATCTCATATTTTCCACACTTTACTTCCTCTCCCATATTTTTGCCCACACTAAGGTTGTATATATTCACTGAAGCTTTTGCATTCTCATTCTCATCAATAAACTAAGAAATGTTACATTTGATTCCCTCAGCCAAGTCATTGATATTGATTGGGAATATTTGGAGCCCAAGTACAGATCAATAAAGCACAGCCTGACAACCTGAGAAGTACGTGATTATTTTTATTCTTTGTATTTTATTTACTAAACAATTTTTAATATACAAGCATATTACGATCAAGTTCATGTCCCCTGACATTTGTTGAAATCCTACAAAAATCCTTATCAAAATCCTTCCACAAATTCAAGTACATCACCATCCACTGTTCCCCCTCATCTATTCTATTAGTTATTTTAGTAGAAGTTATGTTCATTAAAGTAAACAAATTTATCAACAGAAACATAAATGTTCTGTGTTATTTTCCAACCATTAATTTGATCAATTTTGCTTAAATATTTTATGATTTAAGATCATAAAGAAGATAGTTAACAGGTTCTTGAAACTCATTATGTACTGAGATTCTTAAGAACTCACAGAAAAAGACTGCCGGTTGCAGAGTTTATACTCCTCAATGATGCAACATTGGCATTCTAATGTTCGTAAGTCTTGATCTTATAAAACCACCAATACATTGTGAGTAATTCAATGAAAAAGCTAATAGCATTAGTGTTGGATTTTTTTTATCTAGCTTGGGACAAAACAACATCAAGGTCTTACAAACAGTTTAATTTTTTTTTAAGTTTTTTAAAATTTGTATGATTCATGAACTTCAAACCACTTAATTAAAATTCTTCAGTGAGACAATCTAATGACATTTCAAAAATAAATAAATCTTCCAATCAATTGGGTATAACATATAACCATATAACAATCACAGCACGGAAACAGGCCATCTTGGCCCTCCTAGTCCGTGCCGAACCCTTAATCTCACCTAGTCCCACCTACCCGCACTCAGCCCATAACCCTCCACTCCTTTCCTGTCCATATACCAATCCAATTTTACCTTAAATGACACAACTGAAATGGCCTCTACTACTTCTACAGGAAGCTCATTCCACACAGCTATCACTCTTTGAGTAAAGAAATACCCCCTCGTGTTTCCCTTAAACTTCTGCCCCCTAACTCTCAAATCATGTCCTCTATACTTATACATGTTTTAGAAATGTCAATGTAGGTAAAGCTTCAACGTTTACTTTATTTCTGACTCTTATCAATCTGCATTTTGTCATATAAAACTAATATTTGAGAAAGATAAATATGGACTGAAAGTAGGTTTTATTTTTATGTTAATCAGGTATTTCTCTTTATTCACAAATTTCAGTTTTTTACTAAAGGGAAGAATTAATGAGAAATTGCAAGATAATCCAAGAATGTTCTGTAAAAAACATAAAATATCTATGTAGCAGTGCAACCTGAAGGTTATGTCATTGCCTAATCTGATTTTGTAATTTCATGTCAAACTGTGCAACCTAATCAGTTTTATTAGATATGGCTGACTGCCTGTCCAGACCTTTAATACAGTTACACTCAGTGTATCAATCTCATTTCTATCTTAATGGTATTAACTACAAATACCTGTTTAAAAATAAACTCTCATAGATTTTATCACAAAAGAGTTTTTGTAATGCTTCTGTATATTGAAATTTAGGACTACTTTAACAATGTTTAAAAACATCAAAGGAATAAAATTGATATTGTGGATGTTGCTAATTCACTAGCTCATATTTCCCTTAAAGTTCAATGTAAGCTCTAAGGATTTCATGTACCGAGCAGGCATGTCTGTAAGTACTAAACACTGAAATAGTTACAAGAAGGATTGAGTGACAAGTTACTGTGAATGTCAAATTATCAAAAAATGAATTTCTTCTCCATGAAGATGAAAATAATTAATATAAATGTCATGTTATTGAACTTAATTTATAATGGTTACTTCAATTGTTTGATCCTGTATGATGCAATCACAAACAATTAAAACCAAAAAAAGGAAATAACAACTTTTATAATAACCACTCAAAAGAACAATGTTATAGATTAATTATTTGTAACAACATTACAAGCAGTTTCATACATATTATATACCCCAGTTTGTACTTTGATAATATTTATAATCTACAACACAATAAATTGTTTCTATAGTAGTGATATTTGGTCTTATACATTAATTCTTAGATTTAACAATAAAATGTGTTATTTGCTATTTTTGTCTAATTAATACATATGCACAGAATATTCAAATTATCCATTCCAAATAATCAAAAGGTCATCAATATATGATTAAAACTATTAACAAGTGGAAAAATTAATAAACTAGTAACAAGTTAAGAAGTGAAATTGGTAGGACTAACAAAACAAATTATGATTTAGAGACTTTTCTGGATTTTCCAGCATATCTGAATAAGGCATTTCCAAATACATATTGAGTTCCAGAAGAAATTAGCTGAGTGTATTGAGTTAGAGAAGTTAGACTGAATGGACTGCTTCCTCTATTGATTCAGATGACTTAAAATAAAATAAAATGTGCAAAAAAGATACTTACAATTCTGACAAGCCAAGCTAATGTGGAAGTAGCTGTGGAATAATGGGTATTGTAATGATACGGTGGAACTTGATCATCCTCCCATGTCTCATAGCGTTCAGCATAGAAGACAGCACGCTTTGGGTTCAAAGATCCAATAGGCTGTCAGAGGAAAAAATATAGACAAGAAAAAGATAATATTAGCTTTAAATATTATCTGGAAAAATAATATGCAGATTCTCTTAAACTGTCTGTTCTTCAATTATAGAAATAGATCCCAACAGTATTTTTTTTCAAATCACTAAAGTAGATTGGTAGTGTAGCACTAATGCTTTACAGCTTTAGTGATCTCGTTTCAATTCCACCATTGTCTGAAAGGAGTTTATACATTACCCTTGTGAGTGCATGGGTTTCCTCCAGTGCTCTACTTTCCTCCCACATTACAAAGGTTTCAAGACTAGCAGCTTGTGGGCATGCTATGTTATCATGGAAACTAGGTGAGACTTGTGGGCTGCCCCCCTGCACAACCTTGGACTGTGCTGGCCATTGATGCAAATGATGCATTTCACTGTATGTTTGAAGCATATGTGACAAAAAGGCTAATTTTTAAGATCTTTATATATTTAAAGCATGGACTACCATAATTTCTACAGTCTTGATTGAAAAGCTACAGAACCTAGGGCTCTATACCTCCCTCTTCAACTGGATCCTCAGCTTCCTAATTGGAAGACTACAATCTGTGTAATTGGAAATAACATCTCCACCTCACTGGACTTTAACAATGGAACTCTACAGGAATGCATGCTTAGCCCACTGCTCTACCCTCTCTACACCCATGACTGTGTGGCTAGGCATAGCTCAAATGCCATCTATAAATTTGCTGATGATACAACCATTTTTGGCAGAATTTCAGCTGGTGATGAAAGGGTGTACAGAGTGAGATATACCAGTTACCCGAGTGGTGTCGCAGCAACAACCGTGAACTCAACATCAGTAGGACCAAAGAGCTGATTATGGACCTTAGGAAGGGTAAGATGAGGGAATACAAACCAATCCTCACAGAGGGATCAGAAGTGGAGAGAGTTCCTAGGCATCAATATCTCTGAGGACCTAACCTGGACACAACATATTGATGCAGCTACAAAGAAGACAAGACTATGGCTATATTTCATTCGAAGTAGGAGGAGATTTGGTTTGTCAACTAAAACACTCGAAAACTTCTGCAGATGTACTGCAGAGAGCACGCTGACTGGCTGCATCATCGTCTGGAATGGGGGGGGGGGGTTGTTAACGCAGAAAATTGAAATAAGTTTCAGAAACTTGTAAAATTAGTCAGTTCCATCATAGGTACTACCCTCCATAGTATCCAAGACATCTTCAGTGAGCAATGACTTAGGAAGATGGTGTCCATCACTAAGGATCCCCACTACCCAGGACATGCCCTCTTCATACTGTTACCATTGGGAAGGAGCTACAGAAGCTTGAAGGCACACATGCAGCGATTTAGGAACAGCTTTTTCCCCTCTGCCAACTGATTTCTACCTCACTACTTCTTTGTTTATGCTTTTTTGTACTACTTATTTTAGCTTAACTATTTAATAGGTATATATATATATGTATGTATGTATGTATGTATATATATATATATATATATATATGTGTGTGTGTGTGTGTGTGTGTGTGTGTGTGTGTGTGTATATATATATATATAAAAACAGTTAACATGACATATATATATGTATGTCATATTAACTGTTTTTTCCCTATATTTATCATGCATTTCGTTGTGCTGCTGCTGTGAAGTTTACAAATTTCATGACATATGACAGTGATATTAAATCTCATTCTGATCATTTTTGTTACTGCAAATCCATTAAGGATTCATTTTAGCCAAACTTCAAGAATAGTTTTGTAAGGTTATTGTTCCTTAATTGAAGAGATAAATAATGGCAGCATCTACATTGTGAAATGTTTTTGCTGTGATGGGCTCAATACTGACAAAGGCATTGAGAACAAATTAACAACTTCTCTGAATGAGCTGGAATGCAATTTATCAAATTTGATTCAACATGAATTGTTTTACAGTATATATATATTTATATTTACATACTATTATTTACATTTTCTCGAAAGCCACAAAAGTTCCAGAATGTTGTACGGCATATACTATTTTAACCACAAAGCTTGTAGAGAAAACTGTGTTCAAATAGATAGAAGTAGGTAGATTAATAATTAAATAATAATAGCTTGCTGCAAGACACAACCCTGGAAAATTCAGTTTTCCATACTTTTTTTAAACAAATAAATGTGAAATTTTGCCTCAACAACTCGTACTTGACATATTCAACATGCTGTTTTATCTGTATGGCCTGGGTTATATCCAGTGCTTGACAACTAAATCCTGCAATGTAGAATTGTTAAACATGTCTGTGTTTTTCAGTGATGTCTCACGAATGAGAAACAACCCATCAAATACTGTGGATTTTAAGATAAAAATATCCTAAAGAAAGAAATATAAGGGGCTACATGACATACAGCAGTGTTGAATGGTTTTGTTAAAATTATATCTTAAATACATTTAAGGACTCACATGTAATGAATCACTAAATATAATTAAAATGCTGTATCCTTCCACAAAATAGTTGATAAATGTAATATTTGTATGTAGCATACTCTTCTAAAATGTGCTTATAACTACTTCTTTATTTGATGCAACATTATTTTCAATGACATTTCATCCTTTTTAATGTTTTTCATTTTTGCTGAACTGATTTTTGTAGGTCCTAGTATTGTTTTTAAATAATACAAATGCAGAGTCCATTAAGTAAACAAGCTACCTTTAGTTATACTTTCAACCACAAACTAAATAAGTATATTTACATATTGAGGATATGTAGATTTAAAAGAAAACCAGAAATGGATCATTTATCAACAATCTTCCCAGCACACTGGTTGGTGTTTGATACTTTTCCCTAAATACTATTCAATTTGAAAATAACTCAAAGGAATTCAATTTTATTCAGTCTTAGAATGTGGTTCCATTGACAATATTAGCATTTAATATTGATTGTTAGTTTCTGAAAGATAACGCTGTGGTTTTTGAAGCTGCATTTTATTCAGTTAAATGTGGAACTGTGGTAATTGGACATTAATGAGTAAGATGTAAGCATAGAATGAAAGGCGATCTCATTGACATATAGGCTCTGAAAGAGCTTGTTAGGGTACATGCTAAAAGGTTGTTCCCTTGGCTGGAGAGCCTACAGTTAGGGAATATGCTTGCAGGATAAGGGTTCTGATATTTAAGTGTGTCTACGCTATATCTTCACTTACTGGGCTGCAAATCTATGGAAATCTTTACCCCAAATGCTCTGGCATTGGCATATTCAAGGCTAAGACTGACAGACTTTGGAGAATCAAGAGATGCAGTATGTGAATTAAGCAGAGAAGTGGAGTTGAGATAGTTGAACATTGTCAATGACAGAGAGTTCTTGTGGTTAAATCTCATTCTTGTTTCTCATGTTCATCTTAGTTGCCAGTTTAAGCATTAAGAAGAATAACAATAGACTAGACCACTAGACTAACTGAATCTTTTGGCTCTCAGCAGAGAAATCCCTTCAGTCCCATTTCCACTCTTAGTTCCTGTAACCTAGTATCTCATACAGTTAAGCCTATGACTTTGATATGGCATTCAAGTCACATATACAACAAACCTAGTGAGGACAACTGATTGCCTATCCTATAGAACTGGTTGAGCGATCCCAAAAAAGACAGAATAACTTCAAGATTAATAGTTTTCTTTATTGATAGTTAATAACTGAAAGGACGGATGTAAACACTTTATAGAGAGTGCAGACGAGGTTTACCAGGATGCTGCCTGGATTAGAGAACAAGTCTTATGAGGATAGGTTGTGTGAGCTAGTACTTTTCTCATTGGAGCAAAGAAGGTTGACTGGATATTTGACAGAGTTGCATAATATTATAAGAGGCATTGATAGCATGAACAGCAGCACTCTATCCCAGGGCAGCAATGGTTAACCATTTAAAGTGAGTGGAGAAACGTTTAGGGGAGATGTCAGAGGTAGTTCTTTTTACACAAGGAGTGGAAGGTGCTTGGAATGCATTAGCAGGGGTGGTGGTGGAGCAGATACAAGAAGGGTATTTAAGATTCTCTTAGATAGACACATGGAAAGGAAAAATGGAGAGTTATAGACTGATCATGGAGGGGGTTATATGGAGTTGGCAAACATCATGAGTTGAAGTACCCATACTGTTCTAGAAATCTAGAAATTCTTAAACTGAGATTCTGTAGATTGTTAGTTCATATCTCCTATCTGATTCCTAGATCCATAAAATACAAATAATATTTTATGACAATCAGTGCTGTTACACTGAAGAAAAAACTCTTGTAAATGTTTGATCTTAGATTATAGTGTTTCCTGGTATGTATATGGTCAGACCAAGAAGTTAATTATGCCATTAATCCTTTGAGTGCTTCACTGGTAATTCTATCAGAAATGAACATCAACTCTACAATTTCCATATATGTCAGCAGCAAATTTCTAATATTGAAAGTCCAAGAATTTCAAAAACACATCAGTTCAAATTGCCTTGAAATTTCACAATAAGCAAACATGCAGATCTGTCACTGATATGAGAAATGGTCTTAACATTAACCATGAAAATAACCCAAAACAGCTCATTTACAACTACAGAAAATTATAAATAAAAAAACAGAATTATAGAACCTTAGAAATATTATATAGAAAGGAAGCTTCTCAGTTCCTTGCTTCCATACCAGACAAAATAAGAGCTACTTAGGCTAATATTGCTTTCGGTTCTTCAGATTTACAGGTAGTGACAATGGCTCAATAAAAAATCCTTTAAATGTAAATGTAGTGAGTTCCATTAACTCATTAAAATATTTTCTCAACTCTTCTTTGATATTTCAATCAACGAACCAATATCTTGCGTCAGTCGATGATTTCACCCTGCCAAGACCTGCTCTAGATTCATACACATCAGTTAAATTACCTTCCCCCTTGTAACAACATACTAAGCCTCGCCAGTCTTTCCTCTTAACTAAAATTACCTAGAACTTTGTGAATCTTGCCAGCATCCTTTCATGTGCAATAATATCATTTTTTCTAGTTTTGGTAATTGGAACTGAACGTATTATTTCAGCTGAGAAATGACTAGTTTCTTGCACAGTTCAAGCATGACAATGTCCACTTGGCAGTCAGAGTAAATATCTTATATGTCTTCTCAAGAATCGTACCTTTCTGTCCTGCAGCATTCAGTAGACTCCCAGATTTTCTTTGTTCCTCTGCAGTTTTTACTATTTATCATTTAATGAGTACTCCCTCCCCAACACAATGTCTGACCATTCTATAAACTGAATTCCATTTGCCACCAAATTAGTCCATCAACATCTTTCTGCAATTAACGACTTCCTCCCTCGCTATGAAGTACAGTGTCAAATTTGGTATCATCTGACAAATTCCATATCACATCCCCTTTATTTTCCCAAACCACAGATAAAAAACAGGAAAAAAAGGGTAACACTGAACATCATTGAAGACCAAAATATTCAGCCTTCAGTCATTAAAATGTCCAGCCATTTTCACCTACTCAGCCAATGCAAATTCAACTTGTCATTTTACCTTAGATCTCTTGGGATTTTACATCCCTGCTCAGTCTGTAGATTTCAAACTAAAGCTTTATCATAAACCTTCCTTAGAAACAGGAGGTAACTATTGCTTCTGATGAAATTTGAAAACCAGTAATAAAATATGTTTAAAAAGCAATAAGAAAGTCCAGTCATAAGGGTTAAATGATTTAACACAGGTGTACAAAATTGCCAGAGCTAGCATTTTTAAGATGGTAATTAGCTTTGTCTTTGCTATCATTTTTTTTGATTTATTAGTCTTTACTATAGAGACTTTTTGCATGCAATGCGGTGCCTGTGATTTAAAAAAAAGGCAGTCCCTATAATTTTAATTAAGTAATGTGCAGTGACTATCTGTTGAGAGCTTGTTCTAATTATACAATAGATTTAATTCCTTGGAACTTTGTGAAAGAATTTTTTCTTCCAGGAGCCTAACTGGTTCTAATTTGCCAGTTATGTAGTATGTCCTTGTGCTCTTTGTAACTAAAGATGACTTGAAATTACATGTTTGAGTCAACAAATGACTGTGGGTTAATTTATAGGTGAATGATTATGCTAGCATCCGGGTTTACTGACATTCTGTCAGAAGAATATTCATCCTGAGGGTTTTGGTTGAATTTTCTTCCTTGACTTTTTTAAAAATCAGGTCATGGTTCATTGAAGACATTGCACAAATTGTCCTGCGAAGTGCTAAAGTGCAGGTATTTCCTCTAGGATCATTCATGGCAAACAAAATATAAAAGGCAGCAACAAAGGCGAAACAAAACTTGCTTTATATTATTTATGTTGCAGGTAAAAACTTGATATCTAATGAAAAGCTAGATGGGGCAAATAAAAAACAAGAACAAGTTGTTGGAACTTAAAACATTTATGATGGTAATTTTAGCCTGGCTAAAGAAATAGCTGGCAATGGTGGAGTGTGGTAAACCATGCCCCTCTGCTGACTGCTCCTGTGGCTCCTCCCACAGACCCTTGGATAAAGGTGATTGTGTCACTGCTCCTCCCACAGTCCAGGGCAGTCATCTGGCATGGACGTGCTCTGTTTTATTACTAATAAAGCCTTTCAGTATTTACTCTACTTCCAGTCTTTTGGAGTTTTTGATAGTGCATCATGGGGCAATTGTGTTTGAGAAAGAGGCCAGGATCTTCTTGAGGACTGTTTGGTAGGAGAGGGAACTTTTAATGGTAGTGATCAGGGAAGCCATGAAAATATCTAAATAGAAGAGAAATACAATTTCCAAATTTGTCTTCCCTAAACAAGGCGCCACAATGAACAACAATGCTTCTCCATAACAGCACAAGCAGCTGCACTATATGCTGAACATTATGTTTTAAAGATTTTTATTTAATAATTTTTATTATTTAATAATTTTATTATTTAATTTTTATTATTTAATTTTGTCATGAAATCATTGTTGAATATGATGCTTTTTGACCGAAAAATAAAATTTCATTCATTCACTTTCATTCATTCATATCCACTTACAGCACATCAACCACTCCTTGCCTTCCTTCTCCAACAGACATTTATCTTCTTCTTCTTCTTCAGAGTTTATCTTCTGATTTGCTGGCTCATTGTCTGAGCCAGAAACATCTTGGAATGTTGCATCAGCATGTTTACTTGCTACTTGGGAACCTCATGACCAGCTTAACTATTAGCATATTTGAAGTCAACATTTGATTGGACATAGACTTGGAGGCAGGGAACAGTGCATGACACCCAGCAAAGTTGATGTTACTCAGAAAACATTGTGAACACTACAATACTACAGTTTAATAGTGTTAAGACAGTGTTGTTTGTTACCTTTGTGATATTTATTAAGGTTCCATAAACATTGTATACTTCAGTTATCAGGTTTCCAGAACAGAACTGTGAAGATTACCCTCTGCAATGTTACATTTTGTCAGTTTCAACATGCAGTATTCGAATGATCTAAAGAACAAGATCTTGCAGCTGCTGGTGCTCAGCCTTGTAGATGTGACCTAAGCAGATAGCTTCTGAGTCCTCAGTCCCAAGACCTCAGTGAGTCCATCTTCCTCCCATCCTACCTTCCCTAGACACCCCAATCCTCCCCCTCCTCTGACACCAACTCTCTTACCCTTCTGATCCCAGCTCTAATCACTGCCATGTCCTTGCTATTCCCTTTAACCTTCCCCTCTCTGAGGCAGAGTAGTCTGTCTTCAGCAAGGGCACTTTCATTGTCCTCTTTTGCTGACCTCAGTGAGATACAGATCCAGCGCAATGCCAAGCTCTTCTTCTGTTGTCTTTGTTTCTCAGCTTACTTCTTTGGCAAGAATTTATCACTCTTTTCCCACCTCCAACCCTCCTGTTCTTCTTGGACTCTCTGCTCTGCTTTTCTGCCTGCTCTGTGTCTTTTCATTTCTAATTCTCAGTGAGACATCAAATAGCTTGACTTCAGCAGTCCTCTCCCCTCCTTGAACCTTATCTCCTCTGAACACACTGCTCTCCACTCTCTTTGCACCAACCCCAACCTTATCATTAAGTCTGAAGACAGAGGAGTGCAGTTGTAGTGTGGCGAACTGACCTCTGCCTTGCTGAGACCAGGTGTCAGCTCCCAGCCACCTCCTCATACTTACCCTTTGAAAAGAACCCCACTCCAGACCATCAGGCCGTTGTCTCCCACACCATCAGAAACCTCATCAACTCTGGAGATCTCCCATCCACTGCCACCAAACTCATGATTTGCTTAGCCCGCACTGTCATTTCTATCCCCTACCCAAGATCCACACAACTGACTGTCCAGTTAGGCCCATTGGCTCTGCCTCCTCCTGCCTTACTGAACTCATGTCTGCATAACTCGACTCTATTCTATCTCCCTTGGTTCAGTCCCTTTCCACCTATATCCTTGACACTTCTCATGCTCTCGATCTCCTCAACAGTTTCAACTCCCTGGCCCTGACCACTGCATTTTCACTATGGATATCCAGTCCCCATCAAGAAGGCCTTAGAGTTCTCTGCTTCATTCTCGACAAAAGACCCAGACAATTTCCTCCACAATCACACTCTTTCTGGCAGAACTGGTCATCACCCTCAGCGATTTCTCCTTTGGCTCCTTCTGCTTTCTCCAACTCAAGGGGTAGCCATAGGTACCAGCACAGGCCCCTGCTATGCCTGCTTTTCATTGTCTATGTGGAATAGTTCATGTTCCAAACTCTCCCTGGTAATGCTCCCCAACTCTTTTTGTGCCACATTGACGACTGCATAGGTGCTGTTTCATGAACCCATACGAAGCTTGTCAATTTCATTAACCTCGCCTCTAACTTCCACCTTGCCTTTAAATTCTCTTGGACCATTTCTGACCCCTTTCTTGACCTTTCTGTTTCCATCTCTGGAGAAAAACTATCCACCAACATCTTTTATAAACTTAATGATTCCCACGGCTATCTTGACTATACTTCTTCACACCCTGTCTCCTGTAAGAATGCTACAGTATTCCCTTTTCTCAGCTCCTTAGTCTCCACTGGATCCGTTCCTAGGATGAGGCTTTCCTTTCCAGAACATGTCCTCCTCCTTCACAGAACGGGGTTTTCCTTTCTCCACCATTGATGCTGCCCCCACTCCAATTTTCTCCATTTCCCGGACATCAGTGCTTACCCCATCTTCCCACCGCATTAACAGAGGTAGAGGTCCTCTTGTCCTCATCTACCACCCCAAGAGCATCCAACACATCATACTCTGTGCCTTCTGCCATGTTCAACAGGAACCGAACACCAAACCCATCCTTATTTCCCCTAAACTCTCTGCTTTCCACAGGGATCACTCCCTCTATGATTTCCTTGTCTATTCATCCCTCCTCACTAATCTCCCTTCTGGCACATATCCCTGCAGTGACAGAGATACTGCAACTGTGCATTCACCTCCTCCCTCACCTCCATTCAAGGCCTCAAACGTTTCTCCCAAAAACACTTCAACACTTCACCTGCAAATCTGCTGGGACTGTCTATTGTATCTGGTGCTCCTGATGCAGTCTCTTCTACACTAGTGAAACTTTATGTAAATTGGGGGACTGCTTTGTCGAGCACCTCTTCTCCATCTGCCAAAAGTGGAATGTCCTGGTGGCCAACCATATTAATTCCTATCCCAGTTCCCCTTCTGATGTGCGGTCCCTGGCCTCTTCTTCTGATACAATGAGGCCACTCACAGGGTGGAGGAACAATACCTCATATTCCATCTAGGTAGCCTCCAAATTGATAGCATGAACATTGATTTCTCCTTCAGGTAATTTCTTTTCTTCTTTTACCCTCCCCTTCCCTCCTTCTGTTCTCCACTCTGGCCTCTTACCTCTTCTCCTCACCTGCCTATCACCTCTCTCTAGTGCCCCTCCTTCATCCCTTTCTCCCATGGTCCAATCTCCTATCAGATTCCTTCTTCTCTGGCCCTTTATCTTTTCTACCCACCTGGCTTCACCTATCACCTTGTCCCCCTTCCCATCCCACCATTTTTTATTCTGGCTTCTTGCTCATCCCTTTCCAGTCCTGAAGAAGGGCCTTGACCCAAAACACTGATTGTTTATTCATTTCCATAGATGTTGCCTGATCTGCTGAGGTCCTCCAGTATTTTTTGTGTGTTGTTCTGAGCGCCAAGCTGTTTTAAAAAAAAGGGATCATCATCATGTGCAATGTCATGATTTTTATTGGCAAATTCTACAGAAGTAGTTTGCCAATGTCTTCTTCTGGGCGATGTCTTTTGAAGACGGGTGACCCTAGCCATTATTAATATTCTTCAGAGGTTCACACACAAAATGCTGGAGGAATTCAGCAGGCCAAGCAGCATCTATGGAAGAAAAGTACTGTCAATGTTTCACACCAAAACCTTTCTCTTGTTTACGATTGGACCCTTCAGAGATTGTTGGCCTGGTGTCAGTGGTCGCATATCCAGGACTTAGGCAATGCACCAGCTGCTTATACGACCATCCACCACCTGCTCCTGTGGCTTGATGTGACCCTGATTGAGGTTGGGGGGGGGGGGGGGCTAACAAGATGCTACACCTTGCCCAAGGGTGAACCTCAGGTTAACGGAGGGAAGGAGTACCTTACACCCTGTCACCCATAAAAAAAGGATATAGTTATTATTTTGTGAAAAAATGAGAATACCACTTTCCAGACTTATGGGATGAGATCATTGAATGTTAGGTGTGGCATACTATTGATGTCAATTGTGATGGTTTTATGCTGATGCCAGGAAATGAGAGCAATATTGCTCAACTCCATATTTTCAAATGCAGAATATTATTTTTTGTCCCTCCAGAGATGTGAGGGAATTTCTGAGACTTTTTCCTATATAAGGAGTAAATGAGACCAAAACAACCATCTTTTCCCAGTATAAACAAGATAAACATTTCAGAATAATAATTTGAATGAAAGAAGGCTACATAAAATTATACACGTATATTAAATTAATCTCAATGACTTGCAATGTGGGTTCCATGTCAAGCCTAATTAACATGGAAACTACCCAAAGAACTCTATTTAGGCTGGCTAAAACTACATGACTTTGCAACTTTAGGTTTATAATATGTGTGAAAATTAAGTAAAATTCATTTTCCAGTTCCTCATATATGAAACAAAATTATTACATTGTTGTTTTTGATTACTCAAAAACTGCTAATTTATACTGAACTGAGGGAGAGAGAGAAACGTGTTTTAGAGAGAAAGAACATCAAACTGTATGCTGTCTGAATTACTTTTACATTAACTTAAAACATGGACTTTGGAGGAACCTAATGATGTCATCAAAAGATTTCTATGGCCCAAATATCATGGATGGTAATCATTTTCAGGTTCAAAATGTGAGAAGACACTGAGCAAGTATGCACTCCTTTTGCACCAGAAAAGCACTATCTGCCATACCAGTAGAGCCAGAAAAAGAGCTTTCCCTCCCCATGTCCGAATGAATCACAAGGTTCCTTTGCAAATGTGGAAAGCTAATGGTTGTTTGAAATTCACTTTGCTTAATTACTCTGCCTTGAAAGCAGCTGGGCAAATTGTTCTTTAAGTTACAATGTTTAAATCGTGCAGAAATAGACAAAACATCTGATAAAGTTTTCTATTACTGCAGGATCAAATGTTATTAAATTATCTACATGGAAGTCAAATAGAACAGAACTGCTACTTCCCAGGTTTCTGTGTTACACAGCTTCAATTTTGCAGACTATACAGAATAGGGCCTAAAACATAATATGAGACTACAATTGTACATCAAATTAAAACCACTTAATGTATACAATTAGTGAACAATCTTGAAGTGGGTTAATAATACTATTTAGATCACCACATGTTGCTTTAAAAGGCAGCATTAAATTGATAAATGCTTTAAGAGTTAAACAACATTCAGAAACAGTTTGATGACAGAGCACCTTTATTCAGTAATACAGTTGCTGTTTAGTGCACAATTTTCAGCACAAGCACACATACAGTACTTGGTGAGACTTGTGTGATTTACCCAATGAAACCGTGCAGTCCTCTGTGCACTGCACGTGTTCACTGGAAGTAATACATTGCACAATGCTGATTTGGTGGCAGCATTATGAAATAGCCATGTACTAAGCAAGTTAATCCATGGTGTGAATCATACTCTACACCAGAAAAACAGCAACCCCTTTTCCATATGGATCTCACCACCACTTGTGTTATTCAAAGGAATCCTTTGCATGTTTGCTGGGAATGGAATAGATTTGTAGCAAGTGTATAACCCCTATCACATAGAAGTAAGTGTTGAAAAGGATTTGGTATCACTACTATGCTAGGAAGAATAAGCCCAGGATCTGTATGCATTCTTATGTAAGTTACCAGTTGGATTTCCCAAAATTATTAACTATTCATGAAAGTAATGCTACTAATGGCTCGAGCACTGTGGTCTTTATCTGCCTCTTCAAACTCCTCAGATGGTGCAGAACTTGTGTGAGGTAACCCTCTGTTGGGGTGACACCTGTGTTATCCTTAACTCCAGTCTCTCATTCCCAACGATTACCAAATATAGATTCCTTTACCGATTCCCATCAGCAAGTATGTAGAGTTCTAAAATCTGTGCAGGAATGCCAACGTTTCACTTTCTTTACTCTCTTACCAATACGGTCTGGCCATGTGGAAGTTATTGGCCCTCTGTAAGAATTTAAAGGGCAATTTGGTGGTAAGTCAAGATGGGGAGAAAGAGGAGGAGGAAAAGTGACATATTAATAACCTATTTCACAGGAATAACATTTTCAGAAGAAATAGTGAGACGTGGAAGAAGTGGATGGTAAATATTAACATGAGGAGGCACAGTAGCAAAGTAGTTAGCACAATGCTTTACAATACAAGCAACCTGGGTTCAATTCCTGCCGCTATTTGTAAGGAATTTCTATGTTTTCCCTCTGACCATGTGGGTTTCCTCTGGCTGCTCTGGTTTCCTCCCAAAGTCCAAAGACGTACCAGCTGCTAAGTTGATTGGCCATTGTAAGTGGTCTGGTGATTAGGCTAGGATTAAATTGGGGGATTGCATGGTGGTGTGGATAGAAGGGTTAGAAAGGCCTATTCCCTGTGTGTCTCAATAAATAAATATAAACAATGATCTTATTAATTGTAAATATTAACATAAATAATGATCCCTGAATATTGCAGACCATGGACTCTGTGGAGGCCATGACGATCAATATTTATCTGTTAGCGTGTAGGGAAAAGGGTTAAGTATTATTTGTCATCTCTTGCTATTCATGGAAAGTACGTGACACGCTGTTCAGTAAGCGAGTGGGGAGTGTGTTAATAAGTGCACTGCAACCTACCTTAGCCAAACATCTTCTGTGATTTAATAGTTGGTAGTATATATGAGCTCTTAGATCTGTCTTAGAGCAGTATAAAGGATGTGCTAGGGCAAATGAATGTTAGAAGTTAGAAACAATGTATATTGTGAATGTTGGGGTACATAGGACAGAGCAGTGAGTCTAGTGGTGCAGATATTGAAACCTGAAATTTGAAGTTCTGAAACTTCTCCCAGCAACAAATTTAGGTCCTGTTCACTTCTTGCCATGGACATTTAATTCACATGGACTGCTGATGGGCATGGTGGACTACTCTTCTAGTTGTTGACTAATGTGTCCAAAATTGTGTCAGGAAGTCTTTCTCTATGCTCTGAAAAAGTTTCCAGTAACTTTTATGACTTCTTGTAACAGTTCCAGACAAGAGGAGCTCCCCTTTTGAACAATAGAGATTGCTTTAATCAGTACTAACTCAGCTGTGAAACAAACTTTTAAAATTAACTCTTATTGTAATGTGCAATGTACTTTAAAGCAAATGATATTATTTGATATTACTTATTATTGTGTATGAAAACTATAATAATGAGTTGGAGCACAAATCTTAGATGCAATGTGTACTGATAAAACATGCACAGGTGTCCTCATTCAATTTTTACCACACAATTTTGCCCTGTATTTTGCTCTTATGGTCTATACCCCTTGATTGAATTACAAACTTCTAAATCACTCCTCAAAATGTATTAGTCTACATTTAAACTGTGTTAAAAACACACACACACACACATACACACAGAAAGCTCTGCATTCAGTCATAGATAAACTGACTGGTTTTCTTAGTGTGTGAAATATTCACAGTAATCCCTAGGGCTTAACCTTACCAGACTTTTAGTATACTGTAAGGTCCTGATATACATTCTTTAAAGTGCAACATGATTTAACCCAAAAGGCATTCTAATACTTTCTCAACTACTGTAAAATGATAAATATTCGCATTTCCAAGCTCTTTAGAGTCATGGGAAAAGGATGTTAGTACTAATGTACTGTTTCTTTAAAGACCCTCAGCTTATATTTACATATGATCTTGTTTTTCCAGATTTTGTGAACAAATAATATATTACAACTTTTAATAGTACCAACACTGCGAAGGAATTCCCACACTGTCATATTTTTCAAATAAAACTTGGAAATATTAAAAATATTTTATACTGGTTACACAAATGTCTGAGATTTAATAATACATAAAATACCATGTCAAGATTATGAATGTTTTCCACTTTGTCATTCAACAAAGACTATCATGGATTATTCTCTTTTACAGTAGGATGAGGATATAGACCCAAAAGATTCAAAACTCTAAACTAAAAAAAATTGTTAAATAAATATAGGATGGAGTTAAAAGATACTAGCTCAACAGGTCAAATCACCTGAATCATCTCAATTATTTCACATTCTACTCAGATTATTGTCTGCCTACAAAGCCAGCTATTAACTGAAAATGTTGTTATACAACAAGTCATAACACCTGATTACTAATGAATAGATTATTTGGCTACCTGAATCATCACTAGATCATCTTGTGACCTTAACCACAGCCTTCTGAGCTATGGGGAAAGTGAATTGAACTAAAACTTATAACATGGATCAAATGAACCCAATGACCTTATCACCTGCTATTTATTTATTTTTTGAGACACAGCATGGAACAGGCCCTTCGAGCCCTTCGAGCCATGCTGCCCCGTAACCCTCAATTTAACACTAGCCTAATCACAGCACAATTTATAATGACCTATTAAACTACCAACTGATGTGTCTTTGGACTGTGGGAAGAAACCAAAGCACTCAGAGGAAACCCAAGGAGTCATGGGGAGAACGTATAAACTCTTTACAGATAACTTGAACCCAGGTTGGTAGTACCGTAAAGAACTGTGCTGACCACTACTCTACCATGTCACCATGGTATGACTGCTTCTGGAAGTGACTATTTCCAAGTGAGCCCTCTACTCATTATCTCCTGTTTTGATTTGTTTATTTGATTAGCTAAAATGACATTCATTCACGGATTGTTAATTTGCTGTCAAACTGATTAAAGTATTCAATGTCAGGAAGTACTGGTTAATGACGGCCGAAGATTTAGGTATAAAATTGAAGAATGTAAGGAATCTAAAGGACATTTGTTAAAGTTCAATAAAAGACAATCCATTAGTTCACAAGTTTCTGCACAAACCAATTAACTAAAGGTTTTTTTTGTAGATGCAGGAAGTTCTGAAATTAAAGGGTTAAATGATGTTACTCTCTCAGACTTTAAATGAGCTACATCTCCTTTCTAGAATGTGAACTGAAACTGGTGATTTGAAATAATGACAACAGATAAAAGCATTCCTGGCCTTCAGTCTCACAAAACAGAATTGCCAGTAAAACAGAGTGAATGAGACAGAAACAATGGTGCTGCTAAGCTCAGAGTGTTGTAAGAAATACAAAAAATTGCTCTTAATGCTGAATTCTATCTATTAAAGAAAAGTTTACACTTGATGTTAATTGATATCAATGGGAAATAAGCTTTCCTAATTGCATTATTATTTATCATGACAAAGTTCTACATCTGTCATATGTGACATGCAAATTATATATTATTAATTAAAATAATAACAAAATTGAACTGAATAAATAAAATTAAAGCCACTAAATTTACAATTAATTAGCAACATTTCCCATTCAAAAGTAAAGCTTCAAAACAGCAAACTTTCCATGCACTAGATTATGGTAAAGAGGAATTTTGTTTGGCGGAGCAATGTATTAAACGGAGTTTATAAACTATTAATAATTCTGCATCAAAATTCTTCAGATCCAATCATACAGGGTACCTCTCAGGAATATAGAACCCTCACTAATGGAAATATGAATTTATGCAAATTCCACTACGAATTAATTTTTTTTAAATGATCGGAATGTCAGTTACAAGAATACAAGCATCTTCAGGAGTTATGGAATAGGGGTAGAAACTGGTTAATTCAAAAGACAGTTAAACATTAAAAAACTGTTAACAAGGAACCCCAGTAATCACAGACTATTGTCTGTTAAGAGCATAAAGTGCCAGCGTTACATCAGGAGGCCATTTAAGAGATCAGCTTTGGAAACTTACACAGCAATCTCTTCTATTGACACTTGTAAAATAGCTTATCTAAAATGTAACATTCTCTGATACTCTAAAGTCATTGAAATTAGGCAATAAGTCTGAGAAATTCTGATTTTTTACCATTGTAATTATACATAGGGAATACAATCATAAGGCATTGTGGAAACATGTAAAAACTGTGGGGCCTTGTTGGAGATCTTTGTATCATTGTTAACTATTGGAATCCAATGTACTGGAAGATGGTGACTTGAAGGAGGATCTAAGAAACTACAGGATGATGAGCCTAAGGTCAATGTTGGAAAAGTTACAGCAGGGGATTTCAGACACAGGATCCATATGCATATAAAGGCAAGGACTGATAGGGACAGTTGGCATGGCACTCTGTGTGGGAAATCATGTCTCATGACTTTGACAGTGTATTGAAGAGGTGAACAAGAGGATTGATGAGGGTAGAGCAGGAGACATTGTCTACATGTACTTCAGCAAGGTCTTAGACAAATTCCCACATGGTCGGCTGAGCAGAAGGTTAGATAACATGGGATCCAAAGTGAGTAAGCCAAATGGATGCAAAATTAGCTTGGTGGTAGGAGTCACAAGATCAAAGGGTGGAGAATTGCTTTTACACCACACGCTGCACCTGCAAAGCTAACAGTATTGTGAAGGACCCCATGCCCCCCTCACACAAACTCTTTTCCCTCCTGCCATCTGGCAAAAGGCACCAAAGCATTCGGGCTCTCACGACCAGACTGTGCAACAGTTTCTTCCTCCAAGCCATCTGTCTCCTCAATACTCAAAGTCCAGACTGACATCTACATCATTTATTATTATATTGCAATTTGTCCTCTACTATGCCTATTGTCTTGTTTATATAATTATTGTACCGCCCTGCACTGTGCAGGTCTATAGGCTAGTGCAGTTTTTAATGTTGTTTTATGTAGTCTAGTGTAGCCTCGTGCTGTCTAGTGTAGTTTTGAGTTTCATGTAGCACTAGGGTCCTGGAGGAACATTGTTTCATTTTTACTGTGTACTGTATGAGTAGTTTATGGTCAAAATGACAATAAACTTGACTTGACTTAAGATTGGAGGCCTGTGACCAGCAGATTGCTTCTAATTCCACTGCTGTTTATCATCTACATTAGCATTTTGGATGAGTATGTAGCTGACTTGGTTAGTAGGTGTAGAAAAGTATGAAGTATTGCTTTCTGGGAAGTTAACCCCAGGGCAGGACTTAGGCAGTAAATAGTTGTGGTTATACAGTGTTGTAGAACAGAGAGACCTAAGAGTACAAGCACGATTGGCAATACAAGTAGACAAGGTGGTAAAGAAGGCTTCAAATATCCTTGATTTTGTTGGTCAGAGCATGGAATACAAGGGTTGGGACCTCAGTTAAAACTGTACAGTATGTTGGTAAGATAACACGAAGTATGGTGGTGCCTAGCAGTAGGAAGGATGTTATTAAGCTGGGTAAGCTACAGAATAAAACCACAAGGATGTCGACAGGGTTGGAGAGCTTGAGTTAGAAGGACAGAATGGAAAAGCTGAGGATTCCCTCCTGCTTCCCAATTTTACTGTCTCCTTTTCCCTCTTCTGCTCCCCCCACTTCCTCTTTTTCTCCTCCTCATCTTCCATTTCTCTCTTCTTCTAGACATTGCCAACATAAGGACATACACGATGGCTAAAGTCATGGGTGGAAAGAAAGTACCCTTAATTGCAGCCTAGCCAATTGCTTGTAAGTGTTAACATAAATGTTCCCAAAATTGTGAATTTAATGTTTCAATTTAACAATCATTGGTTCATGATTTTTAAAGATCACCTTCAATATTTTTCAAAGATGAAAGTCAAATGACAACATGCCAAAATTTCTTCACAATGTCTACTTTGCAATGTTCAGAGGTTGTGAAAGATATAAATTTAGGTTTGTTCTACCCAGAGATTATACAGGTCCTTCCAAAATTACAACACAGTTCCATTCATGTGCACTGTTTGTAACCCAAACAGTTCACAAATTGGAAAGAAGCCCACAAACTGAGTTCCCACACAGCTGAAGAGGTTGGCATTATAATCAGAGCAGATGCTGTTGCACTTTCCAAGAGTAAAGTAAGTTTTGGATACTATGAAGAATAGTGCAACAAAGGAGAGAGTAGGTTCCAAAATTCGAAGTCCATCAGTGCTGGAAAAAAATAAAATCTATATTGTATATGCAAAGGACTAGGAAGACCTCCAGATACATAGGCAGTCATTGATGGGAACAGATTATCATCTAGACCCAGATATAGTACCCAAAAAAGTTCAATGACTTTCAACAAATATTTCCCTTTCATGATTGATTACATTAAAAGCAGTCTACTTAGTTCTGCATAAAAATTCACTTGATCATCAGGAGTTATTGAGTTATATGATTCATTGCCCATGCAAGCTTAAAGCTGAGGTAGTGTCCTCTAATAATGGATCACTGATGGATGATTTGACAATCTGATGCATGTACGGTACATGCCAACCGTGCTGAGCACCTTGAGGAAGCCTATATATCTGAGAAAGCTGTGCTTCCTTTGATCTGGTGCAAGAGAATAAGGTGGACAAACTGATGGCACAATTAGAGATTGGTCAGTATGACATTGTGTGGGTCAGTGTGGGCATCACTGAGTAACTGAAAGAAGGCCATAGTTGGGAGATAAAGGATATCAAAGGATACACTTTGTATTGAAAGGACAGGCAGGGAGACATAGGTGGTGGTGTGGCTCTGTTGGTAAGAGGTGGAATTACATCTTTAGAAAGAGGTGACAAAGGGTCAGAGAAAATTGAATCTTTGTGGATGGAGTTAAGAAATTGCAAGTGTAAAAAAAAACTGCAAGGGAATCATATATAGGCTTCCAAATAGTAGCCCAGATGTAGGGTTGAGATTGCAAAGGGAGCTGGAAAAGGTATATAATAAGGATAGTGACCCAATTGTAATGGGGGACTTCAATATGCAAGGAGATTGGGAAAAGCAGGTTGGTGTTGGATTGCAAGAGAGGGAATATGTTGAATACCTATAAGATGGCTTTCTAGAGTAGCTTAACTTGAGCCTACTCGAGGAACGGCTATCTTAGATTGGATGTTGTGTAATAGCCCAGATTTATTAGGGAGCTTAACATAAAGAAACCCTTAGGGGATGGTGATCATAATATGATTAAATTCCTACTGGAATTTCAGAGGATGAAGCACAATTCACATGTATCAATATCACAATGGAATAAAGGGAATTACAGAGGCATGAGAGGGGAGCATGCTTAGGTTGATTGGAGGGAGATAGTGGCAGAGATGACTGCAGACCAGAGATGGATGAAGTTTCTGGGAATAATTCGCAAGGCGCAAGATAGATATGTCCTACATAGGAAGAAGTTCTCAAATGGCAGGGGTAGGCAACCATGGCAGACAAGGGAAGTTAAGTTCTGCATAAAAGCCAAGGAAAGGGATTTAAGGTAGCAAAAGTGAGTGGGAAGTTGGATGATTGGAAAGCTTTTAAAATACAACAAAAGAGAATTTAAAAAGCAATAAGAAGGGAAAAGATGAAATATGAGGGCAGATAAGCCAATAATATAAAGCAGGATACCAAAAGTTTTTTTCAGTTATGTAAAGAGAAAAGGGGAAGTGAAAGTTGATATTAAACCACCTGAAAATGATACTGTGAGGTAGTAATGTGGGACAAGGAAATGGCAGATGAATTTAATAAGTACTTGGCATCAATCTTCACTGTGGAAGACATTAGCATTGTGCCAGGAGTCCATGAGTGTCAGGGAGCAGGAGCGAATGCCATTGCTACTACAAAGGAAAAAGTGCTCAGCAAACCCAAAGGTCTTAACCCTGGCCCAGAGGGACTGCATCCCAGAGTCCTGAGAGAGGTTGCTGAAGAGATTACGGATGCATTGGTCATGATCTTTCAAGAATCTCATGATCCTGGCATGGTCCTGGAGGATTGGAAGATTCCAAATGTCACTCCATTCTTTAAGAAGGAAGGAAGGCTAAAAGAAGGAAATTATAGGCTTGTTAGCCTAACCACAGTGGTTGGGATCTATTAATAAGGATAAGGTTTCGAGGTATTTGGAAACTAATGATAAAATAAGTCAAAGTCAGTGTGGTTTCTGTAAAGGGAAATCTTGCCTGACAAATCTTCAAGGAACTAACAAGCAGGGTGGACAAAGGGGAGGCAATGGATGTCATTGTTTGATAAGGTGCCGCACATGAGGCTGCTTAACAAAACAAAATCCTGTGGTGTTACAGGAAAGATACTGGCATGGATAGTGGAATGGCAGACTGGCACGAGGCAGCGAGTGGGAATAAAAGGGGCCATTTCTGGTTGCCTGCCAGTGACTAGTGGTGTTCCTCAGGAGTCAGTACTGGAACTGCTACTTTTCACATTGTTTGTCAGTGATTTAGGTAATGGAATTATGGCAAAGTTTGCAGATGCTACGAAGTGGAGGCATAAGCAGTTCTGAGGCAGCAATGCAATTGCAGGTAGGACTTATACAAATTGGAAGAATGGGCAAAGAAGTGGTAGATGAAATACAGTGTAGGGAAACATATGATAATGCATTTTGGTAAAAGTAACAATAGCGCAGACTATTATCTATGGAGAAGGTTCGAACATCAGAGGTGCAGAAGGACTTAGGAGTCCTCGTGCAAGAGTCCCAGAGGTTAATTTTCAGGTCGAGTCTGTGGTAAAGAAGGCAAACAGAATGTTGGCATTTATTTCAAGGGGAACAGAATATAAAAACAAGAAGAAAATGCTGAACCTTTATAAGACATGAGTTGGGCCACATTTAGAGTACTGTAGGCAGATTTGGGCCCATATCACAGACAGGGTGTGTTGTCATTGGAGAGTGTCCAGAGGAGGTTCACGAGGATGATTCTGAGAATGAAGGGGTTAACATATGAGGAGCATTTGGCATCTTTGGGCCTCTATCCACTGGAATTTAGAAGAATTCGTGGGGATCCCATTTAAACCTACTGAATGTTGAAAGGGTGGATGTGGAGGGAATGTTTTCTGTGGTGTGGGTGTTCAAAGCTAAAGGGCACAGCCTGAAAGTTGAGGGATGACCCTATAGAATAGAAGTAAGAAGACATTTTTTTAGTCACAGAGTAGTGAATCTGTAAGATACTCTGCCACAGACTGCAGTGGAGGCCAAGTCTGTAGGTACAGTATACTTAAGGCAGATGTTGATCATTTCTTGATCAATCAGGGCATCAAAGGAGAAGGCAGGTTTATGGGGCTGAGTGGGATCTGGGATCAGCCATGATGGAATGGTGGCGCAGACTCGATGAGCTGAATGGCCTAATTCTGCCCCTATGTCTTCAGACCACAGTTTAGGAATAAGTGGTAGGCCATTTAGAACAGAGTTGAGGAAAAACTTTTTCACCCGAAGAGTTGTGGATCTATGGAATGCTCTGCCTCAGAAAGCAGTGGAGGCTAATTCTCTGGATGCTTTCAAGAAAGAGTTAGATAGAGCTCTCAAAGATACCAGAGTAAAGGGATATGGGGAGAAGGCATGAACGGGGTACTGATTGTGGATGATCAGCCATGATCACATTAAATGGCGGTGCTGGCTCAAAGGGCCTAACAGCCTACTCCTGCACCTGTTTGTTTATTGTCTTACGGTCTAAGAGAGTGAAAGGCACTTGGGTCTCAGTATAGATAATAACAGGTATTTTCCTTATATCTCAATAGACAACATGCAGGAATTGTTGCATGTATCTCCTATCCAGTGTGTAATATGGTAGATGCACAGAAACTAACATTCCTTTTCATCTTCACAAACAAGAGAAAATCTGCACATGCTGGAAATCCAAGCAACACATACAAAATGCTAGAGGAACTCGACAGGGCAGGCAGCTTCAATGGGAAAGAGTACCTTTGATGTTTCAGGTTGAGACCCTTCAGCAGGATTGGAAAAAAAAAGATGAGCAGTTGAGTTAAAAGGTGGGGGGAGGGGAGGGAAAGAGATGAAACCAGGAGGAGGAGGGGTGAAGTAAAAAGCTGGGAAGTTGATTGGTAAAAGAGATACAGGGCTGGAGAAGTGGTGTCTGATAGGAGAGGCTGTGGAAGAAAGAAAAGTGGGGGAGGAGCACCAGAGAGAGGCGAGGGCAGGCAAGGAGATAAGGTGAGAGAGGGAAAGGGGGATGGGGAATGGTGAAGTGGTGGGGGGGCCATTACCGCATTCGAGAAATTGATGTTCATGCCTTCAGGTTGGAGGCTACCCAGATAGAATATAAGGTGGTGTTCCTCCAACCTGATTGTGGCCTCCTCTATCCATGGAGGAGGCCGTGGATAAACATATTGGAATGGGAATGAGAAGTGGAATTAAATTGGAAGATCCTGCTTTTTCTGGTGGAAGGAACATAGGTGCTTGTTGAAGCGGTCTCCCAATCTTCGTTGGGTCTCACCAACATACAGGAGGCCGCACCAGGAGCACAGTATATGACCCTCACAGACTCACAGGTGAAGTGTCTCCTCACCTAGAAGGACTGTTTAGGGCCCTGAATGGTAGTGAGGAAGGAGGTGTAGGGAAGGTATAGCATTTGTTCTGCTTGCAATGATAAGTGCCAGGAGGGAGCTAGTGACCATACAGTCTGTGAAGCTGCTGCTATTTTATTAAAGTGATACATTTCACGCAATGTTGTACACTTCAGTTCAGGTGGTAGAACTGTCCTCTGTACACTCAAAGTGGGGAAGGATTCCTGCTGAGAGCACTTGGTGTAGAAATTTGTGTTGCTCTGAACTTTCAATCTAGTTCCCAAGTGTGCTGCCTCTACTTTCTCAGAAGGCTAAAAAAGTATGGAATATCCCTGTTGACATTTACCAACTATTTTTATTGGGGCACCAGAGAAAGTATTCTATTAGGATGCATCACGGCTTGCTATGGCAAGTACTCTGTCTGTGACTGCACAAAACTGTGGAGAGTTGAGAACATGCAAGGGTAAGCATATTCCCCTCAAAGGACCCTGTCTATGCTTCTTGCTGCCTCAGTAAAGCAGACAGCTCAGCCTGTACATTCTCTCTTTTCCCCTCACCCTCAGGCAGTAGATAAAAAGCATGAAAGCATGTACCAGCAGATTGTATCTCTCTATTATGAGATAGTTAAATAGATCACTAGTACAATAAGATGGACTCTTTACCTCACCATCTATAGTAAGTAATCATGGTCTTGCACCTTATTATTACTGGCACTGCATTTTCTCTGCAGCTGTTACACTTTATTCTGCATTCTATTGTTGTTTTACTGCCTCAATGCACTGTGTAATAATTTGACCTCTATGAACAGTATGCAAGACAAGCTTTTCACTGTTCCTCGGTATATGTGGCAATAATTAACTAAATCCAATTCCAAGTGGAATGCTTACCGATCCCATGTGTATGATCAATTTACTTCTCCTGAAATTCATCTAATGAAAACTATAAAATCATAGTTATAGAGCCATTCAATACAGAAACTTCAGCCCACTGCATCCATGCCACCCTTTTTTGCCAGCATTAGGAACATATCCTCTATGCCTTGCCTTTTTAAATACTTCTTCAACTCAGTGATTATATTTGAATCAATATCCTGCTCTGACATCATACTTCAGATAACAACCACTCCCGTATAAAAACCTTACCACCCAGATCTTCTCTAAAACTCCTTTCTCTCACCTTAAACCTATGTGCTCATTTTTGAAACCAGTACTGAGGAGAAAAAGATTCTTCTATTTGTTCTACCTATTCCTCTCATAATCTAATATAATCTTATCGGATCATCCCTCAGCCTCCATTGCGCCAGAGAAAACATGCCCAGCCTCTCCGATCTCTCCCCGTAACTAAAGTCCTCCTCCCAAAAAAACTCAAATCATATTAGTAAGACAAGACTCCCTCTATAAAAAAAATCATGTTGACTATCCCTAATCTGTCCTTGCCTTTCCAAAAGTACATAAATCCTAACTCAAGAATTTTCTTCAGTGATTTCTCTGTGGCTAATATAAGGCTGATGAGAGTGATAGGTGCCTTGGATACAGTGCTAGCGGGAGTGGTGGAAACAGATAGAATAGTGGCACTTAAGAGACCCTAAGGCACGTGAATATGCAGAAAATTAGAGATCATGGATCATATACAGATTGAAGAGATTTATTTAGCAACCATCATGGGCTGAAAAGCCTTTGCTGTTCTATATTCTATGTAAGGTTTAGGAAACTGTGAAAAAGTAGGTGAAAACTTAAACAGGGAACCAGAAGAGATAAAATAGGCTATTAAGTGTCCCTGGTGGATGGAGAAGAATCTCAAGGTATTGTACACAATCATTACAAACAAGAGGGTAAATAGGAAGAGGATAGGACAATTCAAGGATAAAGATAGGAATTTATGCCTGGAGCCAGAGGAAATGGTTGAGGTACTAAACAAGTGCTTCACATTGATGCACACCAATCAGAAACACAAAGAGGAGACTGAGATCAAGGAGGAGTATGTTGATATTCTAAGGCAAATTGATATGAAGAATGAGGAGGTGCTTGACATCTTGAAAAACATTAAGGTGAATGGAATCTGAAAAACATTAAGGGCTTGATGGAATCTGTCCCATTATTGACAGATTGACAGAGGCAAGAGGGGAGAATGCTGGGCCTTGATAGGGATCTCCGTCTCCCCACAGGTGAGGCCCAGAGGACGAGAGAATAGCCAATTTAGTTCTGCTGTTTAAAAACAATAATAGTGATAAACCTGGACCCTGGACATTACAGGGTACTGAGCCTTACATCGATAGTAGGGAAATTATTAAAAAGATTCTTACCAAGTCAGGATTCATTCACAATCAGAAAAGCATAGTCTTACTATGGAATAGTCAACATGACTTTGTGTGGCAAAGATCATGTCTTACAAAATTCTTTGAATTTTTTGAGGTGACAAAGATGACTGACAAGGGGCTGGCAGTGGATGCTGTATACATGGGTTTTAGTAAAGCTTCAAACAAAGTCCCTCATGGTAGACTGGTCCAGAGGATTAAGGCCATGGAGATTTGGCAGACTGTTTCCAAAATTCGGTTAGCTATGGAAAACAAAGGGTAATGCTGGAGGTGTGTTCTTCTGTTTAGAGGTTTATGACCAGTGATATTCTTTATGAATTAATACTGGGATTCTGTTTTAGATGAAGATATCGGTGTTGATGAGTAAGTTTGCTAAACGTGGTGGATTCTGAATAGTAAGGAAGGTTATCAATGATTTAGCAGGATATTAACCAAATGGAAACGTGGTCAAGTAATGGCAGATAAAATTTACTCAGGATAAGTGTGAGGTGCACTTTGGGGGGCCAAATGTAGGAAGAATATATAGAGTAAATGTCAGGATACATTGGAACATTAACCTACAGAGGCACCTTGGAGTGCAAATCTATAGCCTCCTGAAAATGGCAACACAAGTAGACAGTGTGACAAAGAAGGAATATGGTATATTAGTCTTCAATGATTGTGGCATTGAAATGTCAGGAATTTACATTGCAGATGTCTAAAACTTTGGTAAGGCCACATTTGGCATACTGTGTATAGTTCTGATCACTGTGCTACAGGAAGCACATGCAGGTTTTTACATGGGTGCAGAACAATTTCATTAGGATGTTGCCTGAGTTAGAGGACATTAGTTATATAGAAAGGTTGGACAAACTTAGATTATTTTCGCTGGAGTGTCAGAGGCTAAGAGTTGACCTGATAGAAGTAATCAAAATTATGAGAGGCATAAACAGAATAGACAATCTAAGTAATTTTTTCCAGGATGGAAATATCATATTCTCAGGTGTAAAACTTTAAGGTGATAGGGGAAAGTTTAAATAATATTTACAAAGGCTTGTTTTTTCTTTCACATGTAAAGTTGTAGGTGTCTGAAACACGCTGCCAGTGAAATGGTGAAGGCTCATGTGATAGCAATGTTTACAAGGCATTTAGAAAGGCACATGTATAATCTTAATCTACATTAAGATACAAGCAGATAGGATTAGTCAAAATTAATTGGCACTGTCCCTGTGGGTTGAAAGATCTGTTCCTGCGTTGTACTGTTCTACCTTCTATGGCAAAAGTCAGTTGAAATCAACTAGCAATTACCATGTAATTAGTTGATCACAATAGTTTAGGATTAGTGATTGAGGTCGACGGTTATGGTGGTAATCCTTCCTGGTCCTTAACCCGTGTTCAGCCAATTTCTTATGAGAAGATGTAAGTGATCAATAATCACTATGCTGGTAAAAGCTAAGAATGGTAGGCTAAGGTTTCAATTGCACATGTGTGATACCCCACTGAGTATTTGCCCACCCTGCACATCATGGTTTGTATAATCTAGGTACCATAGGTAGACATTTGCTACACATGTGCTATCACAATCACCAAGATGGTGTCTTTTGTATTCCGCATTACAAACCTCTGCAAATAATATGCAGAAAAATATGGAGCTATAACACTCTAAAAATAGGTAATATTGATTCCATTTCACCATATATGCTATTGATTTTTGCCAATCAATGCCTTTATGCCTGGACATGAAAATTATACAGTTGCTGATTCACTTATGTTAAGCAAATTTCATATTGATACAGCCACCATCTATCATTATTAATTTTATTAGTCAAATGCTGAAAGCCCAATGTTCAGAAAGTGGATTAGAAAAATCTATTTGTGCCTGTTTTCAGGCTTTAACAGCACAAAATTGGATGGGAAATTGGATCAGGAAATTGAATGGGAAACTTCATGACACAACTCATTCTAATGCCAGTGTCATTTTCCTATCTAATTTTGATCATATGGTGATATCATCAAAATATGCTACATCTTTTGCATGTCAATGACAGAAATTGGATCAAAAAGCTGAGATTATAGCATGTAACTAGTTCAGGAATTACATCATGGTGTAACTTAAAGTGACATTATCTATATATTTAATACAGCAATCCGCTGAGTTTTATTCAACTTAAAATGCCAGCTACCTGACGAGCAGAGCTTAATCACAGCTTCCTGCTGATCCCTGTTCTGATCATGTCACTTAGTCCCTGGCTCAGCTATTACACTATGCACTCTCAATCCCTTTTTGACTGCTTCAGGGATCAAGCAATGCACCACTGAAATCTTGCCTACCTCCCACCTGCATCAATGGTTTCCCTACATACAGTACCTCTCCATTTCTGCTAGTCTCTCATTATGTTGTCAACCCTCCTTAATAAACTCAACAACAGTGAATGGAGAGAATTTCTCCACATTGGTCAGCTCACCAAAGTCATTTCTGCTGCTAGCCTACAGAGTAACATGTGCAAGTTGGGTTACTGACAACTCTTGAAACATGCAGTTTATTCATCTTAAGTAAGGGTGCCCTAATTCAGCAAAAATTTTGATGGCTTCAGATTTTATAATAGTGTAAAATCAAGGCACATTTAACATAGTTCTATTCATAAGCTGCCATGCTTATTTAGAAAAGGCCTCTAAAAGTTGGCTTTTGAATTAATACAAACAAAGGATATAATATTTCTGGCACAAATGTGCTCAATGGCATCAGCAAAATTAAAATAACCAGAGTAAGTTTCCCTCATCCAGTCAAAATGGACTGATTGCTTATGTTTTATTTAAAGCAATTCTACCCATATTTGCCACTGTTATTTTGAAATTAGTCATGAAAAATATTCACAAGAGCTTTAGAGTTTAGGATCAACTTAATGAAATCCTTATGCCTTGGGTAATTTGAGGCAGAAATATAGAATCCCTTTCTACCCTACGGAGAAATGCTAAAGAAGCCTAGTTTCAGGACAAGCACTGTTGAAAGATACCTTTGAAAGGTCCCGGAAGTTGCCTGGTAGGGTCAAGTCCAGCTCTTCAGACTCATAGTTCGTAATAACCCAAGGAAACACTGGGTACTGGTTTAAATCATTGTATGTCCGTCCTAGCAAGGAAAAGGAAAAACCTTAGAAAACTGTAAAGAATGGTTGCTCACCAAAATCAAACATTTTAAAACATTATTTTTGCTGAACACTTTTTAAAAACTGTGTAATAAAATCAGTAGCAACACATACTTGCTCAGTGAACCAAAAAATGCTTGAAATCTATCAGAAGGGGGAGAAAAATCATAAACTACTGTACAAGTTCCTGTATTTAGTGAATGTATTCTCTTCAGAGCATTTCCTTGAATAGTTTGCTATAGGTCTACTACAGATTGAAGCACAGCTACAAACCACATGGGCCTGTTGATTTTGCTGAGCATTCTTTGTGAACAAATAGCACTCATACTGTGTTGAGCTGAAAACTGAGAAATGACTGATCTATAGAGCCCTACCAATACCTTCATGCAACCTTCAGCAGACTTATATGATTATGGAAAATATTTCCTTACCTTTACAACAGTTACCATTTAGAATATAAGGTGATTGGTATATAACTGTATACTGACAGAAACCGAAGAGAAGTACAAATTTTTACAGATTTTTTTCTGTTTCAGCTGGTTTCTGGATCAAAAATCCAGTGCATGGGTGTTCTGAAATGCATGTCTGTGCAGTGAATTTGCAACAAAAGTACAAAAAATGAGACTGGCAACAAATTTTGCAATAATGTTATTGAACAGCTTTTGTATAATAGGTTTAGATGACCTTTATACATTTAGAACGCTAAAAAGAAATTGCTGGTATGACAAAAATTAGAGCTGACATTGCCATCTATTACTTTTCTGCTATTTATTGATCTGCTAGTCAGAGGCTATTCTAAGGCTTGGTTTTTCTGAAATGTAACTTGTTGCCGACTGCATATAAAATAATATCCACAAAGAACTAATAGCTTCTGTGTTGTCAAGCATCAATTCAGAAGTGTCTAGCTATCATAAAGGATGTGTTATCACATTAAATCTCACATGGCAAACATGGAAAGTAAAAGCACCTTTGTTTCCTAATATTGTAAACATTTTACAGAATAACTAAAATAAGAACATACAAAAAAGGATAAATTATCAGAAGTATTTTAAAAAGATAATAAGTTACATATTTAAAATCCATCATCCTTGCATCATATTTATGCAAGGGTGTTGAAGTTTGGAAATAAAAAAGTATGTATATTTAGTGATAGAGACTTTGCCAGGGACCATATTTAGTGCACCATTAGAAAAGCATTTAGACTTGATGGTTCTGCATTTACAAATTAGACTATTGCATTTATAGATTGTGGACATTTTCAGACTTAAGATTTTTATATTCTGTGCTTGTCAATAGCCTGTACCTTTTCTGTTTTGTTGTGCAAAAGAGTGGGGAGTGTTTGAGGGTTGATGTTCTGTTGTGTTCTGTTAGTTTTTTGTCTGGGTACGGATTGTGTTTTGGGTAGGGTCAATGTTCCTATTCCATTTTGTGTGGTGGGAGGGAGGGTTTAGGGGTTGATGATCAGGACACTGTTCTTTTTTGTGCGGGGGGGGGGAGCAATGTTTCTCTCTGAACAACTTTCATGCCCTTTCTTTGTTTCATGGCTATCTGGAGAAGACAAATTTCAGAACTGTACAGGGACACATGCTTTGTTAATAAGTGAATCTTTGAACCTCTGAACTTCATACAATAAAGCACAACATGTTCAGAGTTTATTTCAGTAATATTAGTTCAATAGTAGTTAGGGATTTAGTTAATTACTTTTCCCCTTATTTGCTGCAAGAAGATACAGCAATCTCAGTGAAAGAATGCTGAATCACCAACAGTATCTTCAGGATTTGCATCATTAAATCAGGGTATGTGCTTAAAGCTTAACTTTCACAGAGCGATGACCACAAATGCTGTCCATAATTGTTTTCTCACCATTAACGGAATAACATTGGAGTTTTAGGAGTATAAGTATACATGCAAAACTTCTATATTCATATAGATTAAAACTGATCCTATCATTCAATTAAGTTTAAATTTGTTTACCTTCTTGGATTTCAAGAAATATTTTTTATTCTACTTCTGCAATAAGACAAACAACTTGTAGACTAGAAGGCATTGATGAGACACTGTGAATCAAACATATATTTAATGTACTTCAGCATAACATGTTTATAGTTGTTATTCCTCTGCTTGTCTGCTTCCCAATACTTAACAGACATTCTGTCATCTCCAGTTCATTAGGAAAGAATTTTTATGATTTTTTCCATGTAAGCAGATCAGGTTACATCTAATTAGATAGCAATAATAAGCACAGCACATGCTGCAACCAAACCTATACATAATTATTCAGTGTAAACTTCAATCACAAACATATCAAAAAATAAAATAGTGGAAAATGCATGCATTGTATGGAAACTCACAACATGTTCTGCCTTTGGTTTACCTTCTGATACAAAACAAATTCTCCTATTTTCATGTATATTTATGTTGCCTTCTATTAATCTGCCACAGCTCAAGATGTTATACTGAACAGAATGCTGTGCCATTCTTGAACTTCTGTCTAGCTACTGCTGCCTTGAGTGACAAAGCACTAAAATTTCATTTTCTTGTTATTATTTCCAGACATACTCTGAAAATGGCTTGTAGATTCTAATAAAGCTTCAGTTTTAAACAAAGCTGTCAACAAAGAAATGGCAGGGTGAGGCCACAGAATAACCTTAGTAACAGTAACTGAATCTATAGTCACAATGCTAGGCTATGTGCCTCCTGTTAAAAATTAATGGGATTGTTTCAGTATCCATCATGGCTCTATAGCAGACCCTGAGTGGATAAATGTAAACTATCAAGACAAACCTTGATTTATAAACATGTAAAGAGGAATCAATATCTGCAATGTACCTGCTACGGTGTTAAGGAACATCAAGTATTCAAAGTTTGAAATTTCCCGCCTTTGCCAGCGCTGTGTCATGTTGGATGATTTAAAAAGCTGACGAGGGCTGGCCAATGATATTCTCCTGTTAATTCCAAAAAATGAAAGGTTGTAATTGACTATACATATTTGATTTTATCCACAGTTATAATACCAATATGTACAAAAATGTTTTCATGTCATCTTATCCTTCATACCAAAAAAACATCTGATAATTGCCCAGATTTGACATTACTTTTTATCATTTCCCTTTCTTTCCTTTTACATACTAGCAACAGTGCTTTATTGAGAGACTAAAATTAGTCTTTCCTTCTCTTCACACATTTGTATCTGGACGTCCTTAAGCTTTTTAGAGAAAAGCATTAATATTTGCCATATATTTACTTCTTAAATCAATACAGGCTTGTTACAGCAAAGCTAACATCTAAACTGAGAAGTTGAAGTACACCCATTATATTCAAATATTTGAATTTGTCGTGGAAAATGAGATTATAAAGAAGTGTCACTGAACTCAATGAAAAAATCATGAAATGTATTGAAAGTTGCTAATCTGTTCAGTGCACTAATTCATAAGCCTTAAAGAGGATATTTGACAATTAATTTTTGAATTCTTTATTAATTTTTGAATAGCAATATTATGTAGGATTGAAATTACATTATCTGATAAATAGTTGATTTCTTCAGGTTAGTTGTGCCTTAAGAGATTCAAGAGAATTCACAAGATTTATTATTTAAAGGAAAATTGCCTGGCATCAGAGGCTCAGATCTTGATTGAATTTCATTCTCATAAGCTTTGTGCTAGATTATTTCATAGAAATCATCCTAAAAGCCAATGTGATATAGCACGTTATCTAGCACTGTAAAAGAATTCTATTTTCAAAATGAGTTAACATAATGACATAGCATCACAATTGATATAATATTATCATCATTAATTTCTGGGATGACTCATTTGAATCTAGATTATTAAATAGGTTTGGTGATAATAATTGGAAATAACTTGGTGATTCACAAAGTTTTAAAAATCAATATTGGTTTTGTTAACAAGTACAAAATGTCAGGACCCTATTGATTCATAACTACCACATCCATATCAGTTAAGATGCTGTGGGAATGTTTTCCCTGGAGAGGACATTGTGAAAAAGAAGACACAGTTTCAGATTAATGGGTTGTCCATTTAAAATGGGGAACGTTTCTTCCCTCAGTGATGAATCTTCGGAGTTCTCCATCCCAGGGAAATGTACTGACTGAGTCATTGAATATGTTCAAGGCTGAGATGGTTAAATTTTTTGGATTATAGAGGTTTAAAAAGTTACAGGATTGGAATGGGGTGGGGATGGGAATTGAAGTTGAAGTCAATATCATATTAGCCATAATCTTATTGGGAGTCAAAGCAGCCTGGAGGAAGTACATGGTCTCCTCTTGCTCTTATTTTTAATGTATTCATATTTATTAAACCTGCAGGCTCTTTCTGACACCTAACTGGAAAGACTAGTTTTGGAATGTATCTAAGTCCTAGATCATGCCAATTAAATAGTATTTTTTCTGCTGCATGCACAAGCACACTGAAGTAATTATTAAGATACCAGAACTATGACAATTTAATCAATAGTAAGTCCATCATTATAAATTGGTTAATTATTAGACCTGAAATGTGTTCTGAAACCAATAAAAATCAACAGAAGGTCTTGCAGTTACTTAGTCTTGAAATAATGCATTTTATCTTAAAATTCTAACCCAGTTTATGTAAGGAAACACAGTTTAAGAAATTATTTAAAGTTTAATCCAAATTTATTCCAACTATTTGCAAAGGTGCATTGACATTTTATGGGAGATAGAATGAATCACAATTACTTTGATCAGCTTGTTAATCATAATAGCTATTAGGCTATAGCCATGTGAATACTTAAGCATGGTGCATTTGGTAAACAAACTTTGCTTACACTTCAATTAAACCAATCAACTACTAAAATGTCCTAGCACAAGGTTAAATACTAAAATCATTGCTGGTAGTAAACAAAAGAAAATTTAAAACATGAGTTCCGCATATATTTGAAGAATTCCATTTCTTAATACTTTGAATTTTTGAGTAAAAGAGTAATAGTTAGAGAATATTAATCGAATATTCATCAGAATAGCCATTCTAAATATGGGCAGTTCATTCAGATCGGCATTTTTTTTGTTTTGAACTGGGCACCCATGTTGAATTATTGAAGCAACAACTTGCAGACAATAGTCAGCTTTTAAAGACAAAAAAAACAAGTTAAAGGCATATTAGAATTATGAATTTTCATCCAAGTAAAAACAAGATGAAAACATTTATTTTGCATAATGAATAATATTCCCAATTGTCCTTAGTTGATGATAAGAAGAACCAGCATTTTGTAATAGTGGACAACATATGCAAAATTATTTAAAAATCAACTCGAGAGAATTTGCAGATTTTAAGATTATAAGCTTATGTTCAATTTGCAAATGCCAGAATTTTTGTGCAGAGTAAGTACTGATGTTACTCTTCTGCAGACTTCAGCGCACAGAAACTGCTGATAAAAGTTCTGAAGCAGTTCTCATTTATTAGGCTTTCTCAAGGTATGATCTGCAACTACCCTGTTTATTATACAATGTACTAGGGGAAAGTTAATGAAAAGATAAAAATCAACAAATCTAACATGTTATGTCTTGCAGCTAAACCACTGATGGGCATGCATCTCAAAGGATGCTTAAAACACATAATAAATACACATATAACATCTAATGCCTGCATACTAGTAATAAATATACATGCATATTCAAAACAAATTTGTTTCTAAATATAAGTTTTGAAAATAAATCTTCAATTTTATGGTCAAATATCTGCTTTTGATGATAGCATCGCAAATATACCATACTTTTGTGCATTTTAAATCTAATTCATGTTTCAGGGCTATGGTATGGCTGGCAAGGTCAGAATATGTTTCCCACACCTCATTGCCTCTGAACAAAGTGGTTTGCTTAGCTATTTCAGTGGACCTTTAAGACTCATCTTCGCTGCTACAGGTCTGAAGTCACATGTAGGTGAGATTATTGATGAAGGGCAAATTTTCTCCCCTCGAGGACATCAGTGAACCACATGAAAATTTATGACAAAATTTATACTTTTGTGGTTAGAAGTAGTAGTTGTTTTGTTTTAAATCCAGACTTTTTACTGAATTTAAATATCATAGCATTTTTTGGTATGATGTGAACTGTGGGTTCCTAATCCAGTAGCTTTAGATGCTGCCACCACACCTCATTCAACCCATACTATTATCTTATGTAAAATAGTGTAAAGAAGAGAGAATTTAATATTATATAAACTGTATAGGTACTGATTATAGATTTTGAAGACTGCTACCTAAATAAGAGATCAATGTAAAGAACGAGTGTAAATCAAAGATTTGCTTTAATGAGTACTAAAACTTTTTGCTTAATCCCAATGGTGATATAGCATATGGGGTTACACCTTGGTTGTTTGTCCTAAATACACAAATATATTAGCTGCTGCACATTGAATTCTACCTCAGAAATTCCACTGCCCTGACCTCAATTGAACAGCATTTCAAACATGGAGTTGAGCATATATATACAAATATATATGAAAAGATGAATTTCTATTTGGTAAAGTCTACCATTGCTTTCATGGAAGTGATATATAGAATCATGAAGCTCAGGCTATCATTTTTGTTAAAATATACAAAATTATTCCTTTCAAGTAAATACAGCAGGATATGAATCATTGTAGATGTGTCTTATTCTTTTCAAGTTCTAATAATGTTGTAAGATTATATTAAAGAATAATTTTAGAAATATAAATAGACTAGTTAATGTCTTGCAAATAATTATTGGCATAAACTCAAAGATTTATTATATGATGTATTATCATCTCCTGAGCTAAAATATCCATTTAGGGATACTACATTTGAGTTGAAAAATTGAGAAGTGATGTAATATTTATTACCTGGCCTGTGGTAAACCGTAACTGGTGCCAACTCCAACACGAGGTAAACTATATACAGCCTTCTTCACTGTAGCTTGGTCTGGGAAGTTAAACATAACAGATGCTGCAGAAGGGAAAAAGGAAATGTAAGTTTTAAAAGGGTTGATACAACAAAGAAATTACCTATTTCTCAAAAGCCAGGCAATTTTAAAACAGCACTATAAGATTGTTTTTATATTAGTTTTCATCAGAAAACTAAATTTCTAATGGTACATACTTCTGTTGGCCATGAAGACTTCCAAAGCTGTGTTCTGGAGGAGATGGCGCCGTGAAAAAACAGCTCGTATTTCGCTGAACATCCATTTTCCATGTAAACCTTCTGTGTAAGCAAGGACCTAAAATTTGAAAGTACTTCCATTTTATTTAATTCAAGCTATCTACAGAATTCAAGATGCAAATATGAGAACGTTTTGTAAGTCTAAGTTCACATTTGTTCAATAAATAACATATTTCAGATGGGGAACAATATCAAACAGGTATTTTTCTATAATTTTTGAAATAACTTGAATATATTAAAGAGTTTCAAATAAGTAAATAAATATATTTACAATTAAGATCAATGTTTTCTCTTTAAAAATGAATTGTTACTTTTTTTGCAATGGCTTGTGTATGCAGGAAGGTGCACTGTTATTTTTGATGGAAAGCTCCAATTCACAAGGAGAGTAATACTATTATGCCCATATTCACTGTTAAAATATTTTAATTAATGCTGATTACAAACAGACTGGTATTAAATATGTAGACTACTTGGTCAATCACATTTTTTGTTAAAATGTTTGCAGAAATGATTCAGAAATAATACCAAAATTCTCAAAGGGTTAATGAGGGGACATATTAGAATTTCGTCTCCGTTTTTTCCTGTTAAGAAAAATGTTCTAAGAATACCACAGAGGATCTAGTGATGTATTGAAAAAGATGAAAGAAGCCTATTCCTTTTTACAAAAGACCAATCAGAATTAAAAAGACACACTTTGCCATTTAAACAGATTGTTGCTCCCTTTCAGTTCTAAACGTAAGACCTTTTTAAAAGAGAAAACAAATAGCTATGGCTTTTAATGTTATTTGGTTACCAAATAAGCCTTAATTGTTACAATGATATAGGTTAAAAGCAGTTTGCCTTTGAAGAAAAAAAATTCAAGTGGACTCTAACTGACAAGTGAAAATAATCCTTTTCCATTCTCTACTTTCCCACCCTAACTTGCAAAGAAGGACCCAATTGACAGTTTTCTATGCATCTCAGGTCAGCTTCATGCTTTTCAAACTTAATCAAGGAGGTGTTAAAAAAAGATGAAAGTCCCCAAAGCTTCGCATATGGTAGAAGGCAGAGAAATGCTGGAAGTGAAGTGAGATGTTCCATAGGGGAAGGTTAAGGCTGATGCTAATGCTCATTTAAAATGGTGACAGTCAGTAGTACTGAAGCCTAGCTAGGCTGGTTTAATTTCTCTCTGGAATAGCTTTTTCCTGACCTTATGCAACACATCAAAGTCTCCTGAGCTCAATTAAAATTGGATTATGTTGAAATGCTCTATCTATGGGACTTTATGCTCACTAACACTTTTCTCTCCGTAATACCCTAGATGACAGTTACTCATCCCAATTTAAACAGTTGTCATAGAGACCATGAACTAAAGAAATGGCAGCCAACAATAAGGTGAAAGGTAAACTCCACAATCTCATGAATGAATAAAATACTCGATACCCCATCACAATAGACTCAACCACAGCAGCAGCTTGAATTCAGAATCAATGTCAATGCGGTGTATGAGGCGTGAGCTTCAGGGAAATATATGGAAAACATGTCAATAGATTTTAAAGTATTGCAAAGCCAAAATTGTTAAAACAACATGGCTTTGGTTAAAACCAACAAGGGGCCTTGCAGAGTTAGTTTGTAGTTACCATGATGAAGTGCAGCCCTTATTTTAGCCCAGCTGTAGAAAATGCCATCTAATGAATCTGTCTGGGACGGCTCTCCTTGTCCTGTCAGGCATGTCAGGAAATGACAAGCACTGGGGACAGGGCGCCTCCAGTCATAGACAGGCCTGCCAGCTGGAGACTTCAGCCTCAATCTAATCGCAACACCAGAAAATAACATTCACGTTTCAGCTTGTCAAGATGGTTTGGGAAGATGGCTGAAAAGCTTTTTGTTTCAATTACAGATGAAATTTGCACACAGTAATTAAAAGATACTACTAGCAGATGAGTTTCATGCTGTTTAATATAACCGAAAACACATGGCGTTAATGTAAATCAAAAAAAGACAACTAGCAATAAGGCCAAGACCATTCTTTCGTAGCCTATTTAAAAACACAGCTAACAGATCTGAAAATCATTTAAAAGTAGTGTATATATTGAAGTAACATTACAGTCATTATGAAAGGTAACACTGCCTGGATTACAACATTTTAAAGACAATGAATACAACTTTATCATTAAATTATAATCTACTCACTTCCTTGTAGCTTGTTCTTTGATTCATTTCATTCATCTAGGTGCAAGGCGAGTTTTGGCCTCCTGACCTCAATTTTTACTCAGAGAAACAAATTTCTTTTTTGCAAACTAACTCAATTTTTCACACGTCAACCTTTAGCCTAGCTTTAAAAAAAATTAACACACACAAAATACTGTAGGAACTCAGCAGGTCAGGCAGCATCTATGGAAATGAACAAACAAGTGACATTTCGGGCCGAGAGACCGGAATGTCAACTGTGTATTAATTTCTATAGATGCTGCCTGATCTGTTGAGTTCCTCCAGCATTTTGTGTGTGTTGTTTTGGATTTCCAGCATCTTGTGTTTAAAAAAAAATCTCATTTTCATTCCATTACACACAAATATTTGCTATGGTTAGTTACTTAAGCTATTTGAGCTCATACTATCTATACTATGAACACTGTATCTTCAGCTCTGAAACTACATAACCATTAACACTACAGGCAGTACAGGTTACGAACAAGTTCCGTTCCTGAGTCCGTCTTTAAGTCAGATTTGCATGCAAGTTGGAACAGGTACATCTGGTATTATTTAGCATCAGTTAGTCAAATGTTTGTCTTAATATACAGTATATATTTTACCTTTCTATGCATATAAAACAGTTAAGAAATGTATGTATTTCAATAATTAAATCAGTGCATTGCTCGTAATAATTGTAGCTTTCATTGGGCAGGGCCTTTCACATGCTCCATTATTTTCACTTTATCCTTTATAATTGTTCCAGTTGTAGACCGACTGTAGCTTAACGCTTTTCCAATGACTGATGGCGTTTCACTTCTTTCCGATCGCTTTCTTATTTCCACTTTATTTTCAATCATGATCATTTTCCATCAACAGAACAGAAACACTGCGGATTCAGCAGCAGCCATGGGCACGAGTCCTGACCTAAGCTCCCCTGGGTCCTAAAGTCCACCTGCACTGAGACAGGTTAAATGGGACACCTGGGGGCAATGCTGACTGGAAAAGGCGGGGGGGGGGGAGTTCAGGATGAACCTTGCTAAGAAAAATTTAAGTCAAATACAAAGTTACACACTCAACACAGTGTTAACGGCAACAACTTAAAATGGCGGACAGCGTCATGATCCAACTTAAAATGGCGGACGGTGCTCTCCTTCCTCCGTTTGTAAGTACGAGTCGTTCGTAAGTCGGACGTTCGTAACTCGGGGACAGTCTGTATTTGTTTTTGCTCCAGACAGATGTGATGTACTTTGTTTTATTTTAGAAATTAATCTGAAGTTTTGCATTCCTTTTAGTTCTACACTAAAATACTTAGATAAAATGCAGCTTTTATACTGTACCAATAGTCATACAACAGTTAAGATGGTGTTTGTAATCCTACATGATTCTCAGTATTGAAAATGAACATCAATCCAGCTTGGCAAATTAAACATAACCAAAAGTTTGCCTTTGGAAGACTTTCAGAATATCATACTGCTCAGGGGTGTAGCTTTAAAGCAAAACTTTTGAAGTATTAGATTACATTTTTAATTCATATCTTCAGTGTGTCACAATAGATAGATGGCAAGCAAAGTTGGCAATTCTGTGCTATTTCTACTATAACTGCTTTTACTAGATTATGTGAGTACATATGTATTAGTTACATTTTTTGTTATGAAAGTAAATTGAATTTTAATTGATATTTCTAAAACATCGATCTGGTCATTTTCCTCATTGCAATTTGTGTGATCTTGCTACATAAAAATTTTACCCAACTGTTACAGTTACTGCGCTCAAAAGAAAAATCAGTGGGTCTAATATAAAGGGATGAAAGATGGTATTTAATCCTTTACATCCTTTTCTTTACATGGTCATTTAATTTAGGAACAGATAGGAAGGCAAACTTCATTCTGAAGCATCACAGTAATTATTTATCTACTGCAAGAAAAATTCACACTTCTTCATTGTTACCTCCCTGAACAAGAACAGTAGTTCAGAAGCTTGAAGAAAGCAAATCAGAGGGCAAGGATCACATATGGGCAGGGGGAAATATCAGGGGCAAGATGCAAAGTTAGATACAAAGCAGAGTGTTTAATTGGCTCAAAAGCCTACATTAAAAGGAAGATGTGGTTGGAAGGAAATAGCTGTAATACTGAAACCTTTATGATTCTAGCTTATAAAGTTTTGAGCTTGCTTCAATTGGGATGGGAATGATGCCACTGAATGTATGATTTGTTTAAGAGCTGTTTTTGCAACTTGTAGCAGCAAGGCTAAAAAAAAACTTGAATATGAAGACAACAACAGAAGCAGGCACTGTACCAGGTAGTGGGTGCAAGGCAGCTCCTGAGGTAACTGCAGATGATGGAATTTTAATCTGGAGTATTCCAGAGCCAGAGACGCAGGCAGTTGATGGGACTGAACAGATATTGGACAAAGATGGTAAAAGATTAAAGTGGAAAAACTGAAGTAGGGAAACATAATGGCTATTATAAGTAGGTTAAATCTTTTCTTTAATGATTGGTTGTTTGTGCTAAACTCAGACCAAACTAATTCTTCAATGTGGTTCAACTACCAATGCTTGAGGAAATGTACAGTATTAGATTACCACAATATTACATTATACAACCCATACTAATCGATTAGGCACAGATATTTTAAAAAATAGATTCTTGATTTCCCTGAAGAGTTTCCAAAATTATTTTATAAATCAATACTGATATATGATATAAAACTACAGGTCTATTCAAATTACACTTAAGTAATTCAAATGTCCCGCATGATCATAACACAGACGTCCAGCATATTTAGTGAACTGAAAATCAGTCCTAGGAAGACTTATCACAATGACTACATTTAACAAAGTTTTATGTTTAAGATGAACCTGACAGCAAATACACCACTTCCATAATATCTTCCTTTGAAATAGTTTAAATTAGATGACACAATAGCTAGCAATTAAGTACAAATATTGCATGAAAGAAGATAGATTTTTTTTAAAAATTATTAAATTCCATTGTAAAAATAATTTCTAAATATATTTAGCAAGCTCATCAGCTTCTGCATGAAGATAAAACAGACTGGTTAGGGATTCTCAAAATTCAATTTATATATGACCTATTTTCCATGTGCGGCTGAAATAAGTCAAATATTTACAACAGCAGCTTTTGAGTTGGATTGTTTTGCTTGACTATGTGAATTTTTTAAGAAAAATATGATGAGGAATTTTACTTCTGGCTCCAATATTTTGTAGCATTCACATAAGCACAAGAGTAGGAGGAGGCTGTTAGACTGTTCCACTAATCAATATGCTCTGACCTTTGGCATTAACTGCATTTTCCTGCCCAATCTCCATAACCTTGATTCCCCTCTAATCCAAAAATCTATCTTTCTCACAATTAAATATGCTTAATGACACAACCTCCACAGCTTTCTGCTATAGAAAACTCAAAAGAATTAAAACAAATGGGGAGACAAAATTGCTCCTCATCTCTGCCAGAAATGATGAACCCTCTATCCCAATAATGCCTCATAGTTCTGGAGCCACTGACTCACTATGAAGCCTTTACAGAACGTTACAATGAAATCAGCTTTCATTCTTCTAAACTCATAAATTCATATATTCTGTAGGGGTTGAGAGAGGCTTATCGAAAATCTTGTAAAACAACAGCTGCTGTGAAGAAATCTTGCTAGTTGCCTTCACATTTTGTTCTTTAGTATACAAAGGATGTGATAGGCATGCTTAGGGACTTAGTGGATTTGAGCTGTGAGGCAACTGAAACACGCCGTGTCAGTTTTCAACTCATTCTGCCAAGTGTGTTAAATGTGGCTCTGAGCATTTAAAGGACTGGAATTTCAGGAAAGCTCCAGTTTGCTGCACAAAGGGCTCATGAGCAATGAATGCTGCACCATCCCCCAATTAATCTTGTCTCTCTACCTTTGCTTTGCTTTCCCACTACGTGAAGGTAATAATGACACCCTCATCCATTATCCTTTTATCCTGTTATTCACGTGAAATTGCTTAATAACATGTTACAGATTTGTCTTCAGTCATATAATTCTTCCTGTCATTGGCAGTATATCATCCGCAAAACATATAGCCCTGTTTCCCAGTGTACACTTTGAAGATTATTGTCAGTGACACCTTCAGGATGCATTCACAATTTGGAGCATCATTTCCACCATAATATGGAATTACACTGACTTATCTGTCATTGCCAAAAGCACAACAAGCAATTCTGTGCTAATGCAAACGTAATACACATTTTCTCTATGCTGTTGGAACAAGGGCTCTTGTAAATTTATGCTAATGATGCCCTTTTGTATGGAAGCAGGTCCCATGAAGGACACTTTGGCAGCTGATAATCTGTATTTGAGTCTATTAGATAATTTGTATTTTATCCTCTTCTAATTATATAGTTTAAATCTTTTTATTGTTATTAATCCTAAATCACGAGCAGACCCTAGTTTTGTTGGAAATAGCAGGGAAAACAGTAAATGAATAGGTTTTGGATTTCTGTGTTGAGAAATCCTAATTGCTCAATCATTTTTTAACTGTTCATGCCTTAAATGTTTAAAAATTTAGATAGTTTTTATCCTTCTTCAGATTACCATTGTTAAAACCAAAAGGCTTCCCTACCCAGTGGCATTCCAAGGGGACCTAGACACCCCAGTGTGCACACCAATCTGACAACACATGACAAGCTGGTCGGCGTGCAGTAATTTGACTAATTATACAGGATTAAAGCATATTAATGCAAGCTGTTTTCTCTAGGGTTAATGACCTACTGGCTGGGTTCATATGCCTGCAAGTCTGCAAGAAACTAAAAACACAAACCCAATTTCTGATTCTCGTCTTTTCGTATCAGCAAATGAGTACATCAAACTACCGAGCAGCAAAATGCTTGTGACATTGTGCCTCCTATTACCCTTGAAGGCTTTTCTAACTTTCTACTCTAGGGATCATGGGAAAGAAAATTAAAAGTTCTCCTTTTTCTGACTGCAGCAGACATTCAAAAACAATTCTACGTCAGCACAAAGATAACATGTTCGCTCCTAGTCAGTTTTTTAACCAACCAGCAACTGAATCAAATTCTCAGATTAAACCCACTTAAAAAGATAAGTGAGATTTTAAGGACTGGTAAATTAATGCATATATTTAACTAAGTTTGATTTAAGAAATTTCATTTAGTTATTTAATCAATTATTCAAACATATTTGTTTTTTCCATGCTACAGCGAATAACATTTAAAATATGTAGGAAAAAAGAAGGAAAGTTCTTAATGTAAAATTTTAGTGAACCATCTTGATGAGAAGATAAGCTGGTTGATTGATGTTGTGGAAAGGGAGAACAGCTTCAAGTTCTTGTGCGTCAATCTCTCAGAAGATCTATCCTCGGTACAACACATTGATGCATCATGAAGAAGGCATATTAGTGGTTCTACTTGATTTGGAGATTGAGAAGATTCCGTATGTCAGCAAAGACCTGCAAATTTCTAAAGATGTATAATGGCATTTGACTAGTTGTAACACCACCTGGTATGAAAGCTCCAATTTGGAGAATTGTAAGAGACTGCAGAGAGTTGTAGACTCAACCAGCTCCATCATGGGCACAAATCTCCCTAACGTTGAGGACATCTTCAAAAGGCGAAGCCTCAAGAAGATGACATTCAACATTAAAGACTCTCAATATCTGGGACTTACCACCTTCTCATTACCACCAGCCTGAAAACCTACACTTAACACTTTAGGAACAGCTTCTTCTCCACCCTTAGATTTCTGAACAGTCCATAAACACTTTATCATAATTTCTCTTTTGTACTATTTCTCTATCTATCTGTCTACCTACTTAATCTACCAATCCATCTATCTATTTAACTTTACAGTAATTTAATATTTTGCACTGTAATGTTGCCACAATATAACAAACTTCACACCATGTCAATGATAATAAACCTGATTGTGATATTTCAAGTCACCCTCAATTATTTCATAGAAGGATACATAAGGATGGATCTTACACTCAACATCCACAAAATAAAAATCCTCTATTAAATCTGCTTCTGTTGTACAACACCTACTCTCAAAAACAGAGATTTATGATGAGAACTTTAATAATACAGATCACTTCCCATATCTTGAAATGATACTTTCAGTAGAAGTGGATATCAATAATGAGATTAAACACCAACTTTAATGCTCTAGCATAGCTTTTGGCCCTTCAAGGAAAAGACATTAACCGTTATTTTTAAAACTCAAGGATTACTAAATAGCAATGATTATTGTTCTCCTATGTATTTCTGAAACTGGACAAGGTACATTGGATGCTTTAAGGAACAGGAGACATATCATCTACAAACCCAACTCCCTGAGCAAGATCAGTGAACCAATGCCAGTGTCCTTTCCCATGCTATTATTTTCAACGTTGAGGCCTTAATTGAAATGAATTGGCTCCTACACATTATTCACATGCTTGACACCAGGTTCCCAAAACAGGTATTCTGTTCCAAACTCCATCAAAGGAAGAAATTACCAGGTCAACAGAGGAAAAAAAATACAAGAAATTTTCAAAACCTTTAGAAAATTGAAACATCCCCACTGACTCCTGAGAATCTTTAGAGAAGAAGAAACATTCAGGATGGTCCTAAGGGTTAATACTGATGACAATTGCTAGTGTGCATTCCCAGTAACAGTTACTTTTATTACTGGATGTATAACAGGTGACACTTACTTAATAAATTGTAGTAGAATTTACTCAATGTCTTAAGTCTATGAAAAAATGAGGTTTTTTTCCCTCAATGTTGTCTTTGTTTTTGTTTTTATCCAAAAAATTAGATTGTATGATTTGCTATCATCTCTTTCTTGTGGCAAGACAAACTGTGCATTCTACTTACTTGCATCATCTACTAGAAGATGGCTTCAGCAAATTGATCTGCTTTTTCTCACTGAATGTTTCTCTGATAAGAAGGATTTCCATCTGCAAGGAACACCCTCCACTAGAGGGCCTCAGCTGTATTATTTGTCCATAAATTGTAATCTGGATATTGGATACAATAATGGAAACTTTCTAAAGTAGGTCTTTGAGCAGCCAACTCTATAATTTGTTTTAATTGCTGAATATGCAGAAACTGCACTGTGCCTGCTCTTAATGATTGTTAAGTATATTCCTTCAAAAAGCTTGTAATGCCCCAGTGATTTAATCTTGGAACACCATGGAATTTGATCTCATCAAAGCATACATCAAGAAAAATAGTTATTTCCACTTCTATAAACCTGTCCATTTCTCTCCTATCTCAGTGCCGCTAAAACCTTTATCCATGACTTGGTCCACCTACTCCACAATCAACATTCTAAAGCCTTATTAGACTTCAGATCTATGACTATACACTTGGTGTTGAAATCTCCGACTTTCTAAACACCATCTCAAGCTTCAAGATCCCACACACTCCTCAGTTCTCCATTTCTCTGAAGCAAAAATAGAAAATGGTGGAAATATTCTGCAGATCTGGCAGCATGAGAGGAGAGTTAATGTTTTATTCAAACATGACCATTGGACAATGATACCCTCAGCCTGCATTGAACACTGCTCTAACCACGGCTACTCCTTCCCCCTTCAAACTTTCCTTCCACCTTAATTAAGAATCAGGGATGCTTTATTAGATCTTAGTACAATATGTATGTTAATTTAATATTTTTCTAACTATGGTTTTTTGTACAATCCCAGTGACTCCAATGATCTTATTGTATCATTGGTAGCCTGATATTCAGTCACCTGGATTACATACTGTACATTTGAATTCACTCTAGAACACATTTTGCTGCTTTAACTCATCTTTCTTATTTAAGCTTCCCCATAAAAAAATTCAATTTAACCATGCTTTCTACTACTAATCTCTCCTCTTGGACAAGTAGGATTTACAGCATTTAAACAAGCCATTTAGCCTGACAATCCACATCAACATTTATGCCCCACTTGGGCCTCCTTTTCAAAGTCTATCAATATAATCATCTTTCCCCTTCTCTCTCATAAGCGTGTCCAGCTTCCTCTTAGAGGCATCTACATTAGTCGCTTCAACCTACTCCTATGATAGCAAATTTTATATTCTTGCTATTCCTCAGGTAAATAACTTTTTCCTGAATTCTCTTTATTACCTTTTGGTGACTTTCTTATAATTAGTGCATCTAGAAATGTGAACATTCTCTGCATCTACCGTATAATCATTTTAGAAACTTGTATTAAGAGATAAGAGGAATAGAATAGTTTCTTTTGCCTCTGTGAAATCCTGCGGAATACTCTTTTTGAATAAAAATAGAAATAAAACAAAGCACTTGATCTCTGTTACATGGCCATCAAGAATACTTGCATATCATCCCTTATTTACACTTTAGCAAGTCCAGTCACCTGGTTGTACAAAGCATATAGAACTGCAGTATCAGTTTACAAGATATATATGGTCAAGGGAGACTGAAGAGCACTTACAGGACTGCTTTGAGTTGGTGGACTGGACCATATTCAGGGATTCATCTTCAGATCTGAATGAACATGTCACAGTCATCATGGACTTCATTAAGTCCTGTGTGGATGGGTGTGTGTCCTTAAGAACATACCAATGATCCCCAACCAGATGCCCTTGATGAACCAGTGGATTCGCTATCAGTCGAGGGCCTTCAAGACCGGGATCCAGAAACCTACAAGGTATCTAGGTATGACCAATGGAAAGCCATCATGAGAGCAAAAAGGCAATTCAATGTGAAATTAGACACGATCGGGTGGATGGCAGTTGCAACAGGATTTGCGTACTGTTATTTCCTATAAGGTGAAACTTACAGCATAAATGTCAGAAATGTATTACTCAATACATTTTATGTATACCTTGAAAGGGACAATAAAATTACATCTGTGTAAATTCCCGATGTGATATCTTTCTCAGAGGCTGATTTCAGAACATCTTTCAAATGGGTGAATTTTTGCAAAGGGGTCAGGCTTTATCTGGCAGGGTACTGAAAAGCTTCAGAGAATGAAGATACTCAAGGACATCTTCAATCTCTCACTGCTGTCATTGGAAGTTCCCACCTTTTTTAAAAGGGCATCAATCATCCTGGTGCACAAGAAGAGCATGGTAAACTGCCTCATCTCAAATGTTATTGAGGAAACATTCAGGAGTGAAATAGTGTTGCAACAAGAATGTGTACTCAACAACAGCAAGAGCAGGGAGTCCTGTGGACTTCAGGAAGGGGAAGTCAGAGCACCACAACAGAGCTCATTGCGGGGTCAGTGTTGGAAAGCATAAGCAGCTTCAAATTCCTGGGTATCAACATCTCAGAGGAACTATCTTGGGCCAAGTGATATAATCATGAAGAAGATATGCCAGCAGCAATACTTCATGAGGCATTTGAGGATATTTGATCTGCAACCAACACTAGCAAATTTCTGCAATCCACAGTGGAGGACATTCTAATTGGTTGTATCAAGACAAGTCAAATCAAGTCACTTTTTATTGTCATTTCAACCATAACTGCTGGTACAGTACACAGTAAAAACGAGACAACGTGTTTCAGGACCATGGTGCTACATGAGACAGTACAAAAACTACACTGAACTACGTAAAAACAACACAGAAAAAAGAAACTACACTACACCACAGACCTACCCAGGACTGCATAAAGTGCACAAAACAGTGCAAGCATTACAATAAATAATAGACAAGACAATAGGCACAGTAGAGGGCAGTAAGTTGGTGTCAGTGCAGTCTTCATATCACCACCTGATATGAAGGCTCCAACGTGCAGGATTGAAAGAGGCTGGAGAGGATTGAAGACTCAGCCAGCTCCATCACAGACAGACCACTTGCCACCATCAAGGATATCTTCAATAGGCAGTGCCTCAAGAAGGTGACATCCATCATTAAGGACTTTTACCATTTGGGACATGCTCTCTTCTCATTACTAACACCTGGAAAGAGGTGCAGGAACCTGAAGATCTACACTTAATGTTTCAGGAAAACTTCTTCCTCTCCTCCTTTACATTTCTGCATGGTCTATCAACAGAGCCTCACTATTTCTCTTTTGCACTAATTATTTTTGTTAAACATTTTGATAAACATTATATAGAATAAAATGTAATTGAATATACCAAATTATATAAATGTAATCATCATCAACAGGCATTTAGTAATCCTATAAGTAGGGCAAATTTTAAATTAGCTTTTAGAGGTATTTTGAAACATTCTATAGCACTAAACTGGCATATCTCAGTTGGTAGAATATTGCAGATTTTTGATGTGTAAAAGCAAAAGGCTGTATCACCAGTTCTTATCTGCTTGGCTCTAGGAACACTAAGCAAACCAGTATTTCAAGTTAAGTCAAGTCAACTTTTATTGTCATTTTGACCATAACTGCTGGTACAGTGCATAGTAAAAATGAGAGAACGTTTTTCAGGACCACGGTGTTACATGATACAGTACAAAAAACTAGACTGAACTACGTAATAACAAAACAGATAAAGCTACACTAGACTACAGACCTACACTGGACTGCATAAAGTGCACAAAAACAGTGCAGGCATTACAATGGATAATAAACAGGACAGTAGGGCAAGGTGTCAGTCCAGGCTTCGGGTGTTGAGGAGTCTGATAGCTTGGGGGAAAAAACTGTTACATAGTCTGGTCGTGAGAGCCCGAATGCTTTGGAGCCTTTTCCCAGATGGCAGGAAGGAGAAGACATTGTATGAGGAGTGCATGGGGTCCTTTGCGGATGCAGCGTGTAGTGTAAGTGTCCGTGATGGCAGGAAGAGAGACCCCGATGATCTTCTCAGCTGACCTCACTTTCCACTGCAGGGTCTTGTGATCCGAGATGGTACAATTTCTGAACCAGGCTGTGATGCAGTTGCTCAGGATGCTCTCAATACAACCCCTGTAGAATGTGATGAGGATGGGGGGCGGGAGATGGACTTTCCTCAGCCTTCGCAAAAAGTAGAGACACTGCTGGGCTTTCTTTGCTATGGAGCTGGTGTTGAGGGACCAGGTGAAATTCTCCGTCAGGTGAATACCAAGAAATTTGGTGCTGTTTATGATCTCTACTGAGGAGCCGTCGATGTTCAGGGGGAGTGGTCACTCTGTGCTCTCCTGAAGTCAACAACCATCTCTTTTGTTTTGTTCACATTAAGAGACAGGTTGTTGGCTCTGCACCAGTCCATTAGCCGCTGCACCTTCTCTCTGTAAGCTGACTCATCATTCTTGCTGATGAGACCCACCACGGTCGCGTTATCAGCGAACTTGATGGTATGGTTCGAGTTGTGTGTTGCAGCACAATCGTGGGTCAGTAGAGTAAACAGCAGTGGACTGAGCACGCAGCCCTGGGGAGTCCCTTGTGCTCAGTGTGATGGTGTTGGAGATACTGCTCCTGATCCAGACTGACTGAGGTCTCCCAGTCAGGAAGTCTAGAATCCAGTTGCAGAGGGAGGTGTTCAGGCCCAGTAGGCTCAATTTTCCAATCAGTTTCTGAGGGACGATTATGTTGAATGCTGAACTGAAGTCTATGAACAGCATCTGAACGTATGTGTCTTTTTTGTCCAGGTGGGTTAGGGCCAGGTGGAGGGTGGTGGCAATGGTGTCATCTGTTGAGCAGTTGGAACGGTATGCAAACTGCAGGGGGTCCAGTGAGGGGGCAGCAGAGTCTTGATATGCCTCATGATGAGCCTCTCAAAACACTTCATGATGATGGATGTAAGTGCAACAGGACAGCAGTCATTTAGGCAGGACACTGAAGACTTCTTCGGCATGGGGACAATGGTGGCAGCCTTGAAGCACGTTGGAATGGTGGCGCTGCTTAGGGAGATGTTGAAGTTGTCAATGAGAACATCTGCTAGCTGGTCTGCACATCCACTGAGCACTCTACCAGGGATGTTGTCTGGTCCAGCAGCCTTCCATGGGTTGACCCTGCATGGCCATGGGGAGACACAGTAATGGTCATTTGTAGGAGGGGTGGACTTCCTCGCTGCCACATCATTTTCCACCTCAAACTGGGAGTAGAAGTTATTCAGTGCATTTGGGAGGGAGGCATCACCTGCACAGTCAGGTGATGTTGTCTTATAATTGGTGATGTCCTGGATGCCCTTCCACATGTGCCGCGTGTCACTGCTGTCCTGGAAGTGGCTGTGGATTAGCTGGGCATGTGCACGCTTTGCCCCTCTGATGGCTTGGGACAGTTTGGCCCTTGCTGTTGTTAGAGCTGCCTTGTTTATAGATTTATATAAATAAACAATTTATATAAATATATAGATTTGTTTATAGATTTGCAGATTGAAGATCATTATTCATGATGTAAAAATAGCTATTTTGCATGCCATCAGCATGGAAAGCTCCCTTGGGTACTAGAATTACAAAAATAAAATTATCATATCCTTGGCCAGTCTGAAAGTGAATAGCTCCAGAATAGTACTTATCCAGAAGTTACCCAACAGATGCAATAGTCCATGTATTTTGCAGACTGGGATGAGTACTACCTGTGTGCTACTCACCTTTGAAATAAATTCAAACTTCCTTGACTGCAATCCACCCAGTGGGAACTTCTGCCAACTATTAGGAAGAATCCTCCATGGCAAGGCAGAAGTCTCACCTTCAATGATTTCTACTCATAAAAACATTGAGAACTGATAAAGCCTTGCCAGTGAAATGTGTCTTTGTTGACTGTCAAATATTGATACTCAGCTGGTGCTTCTGTTGCAGGAGGAGGAGGAGAAGGGAGTTAGCAGAAGGGGAAGGAGTAACAATTAGGGAAATTTTCATTGTGGTACTGATAGAGTGCAACATTGTTCAAGCAGCCAAACTTTGAATAAAATGCTAAACTGAGGGCATTTTGGGATTGATAAACAATGATGGAGTTACAACTAATTGATAACTCTAAAGTGAGATCAGAAATTACTTTCCCACACAGTAACAGATTAATAAAATAACTGTCAGAAATATGTTCCAGATTAACCTCTTCTGAGGGTTAAATATTTGCCAAGAATAGTTCTGAAATATAATCTTTACATGGTTCCTGATTTGCTGAGGATTATACAAAAAATAGAAAATAAATATATTCCTTCTTAATTAAAAACATTATTTACACTTACAAAATGAATTATAATATTTTCATAAAGGTACTTTAGAGGAAGCTGTTGGAAACTTAATTGAATCTCAATTTATATTTCATGTACATGGTGGTAATAAATATAGAGTGTACAGGTATACTGAGTAAGCAAACAATAATTAGCTTAAGTATATTTGTTCAGCCAGCATTCAGTAAGTAAACAATTTCAATTTTAAATATGAAGCAAATCAAAAGTACAATTTTAAATAAGTGCTGGTCAAAATTAAACAAATCCCTTCAATGCAGAGAACTAACAGAAGGCAATCTGATTAGAATTTTTGTATCCAAGATAATGAATGCTCAGGAGGGTTCTGACTGATTTGTGTAAAAGCAACATGCCACAAGAAAAGAATGGTTGTACAACTGGGCTTTTGCTTCTGATGTAACCCCAGGTTGCACCTGTAACCTCCCCACCCACTATTCTCCCCACAATCCACCCCCCCCCCCGCCATTTTACAAACAACTATATACCAGCTGATCTACAGCACTATAGCCCCATAATACAAGAAATATTTTTGCTAGCCTGCTGTGTCTCCCTCAGTTCAGCACTGCACCACATGGTAGATGACAGCTTTGAGTCTATCCCTTCCCATTATCCTCCCCCACACACAAAATATTCTAAAGCTAATGATGCAAACATGAAGCGTAAAGTCTCTTTAATTTGACCCTTGTTCAACTCCTAATTGGATTGCGGCTGAGCTGAAATATAAAACAGGCCTCGTTTATTCAACTGGGTTTTATAGACTGAGGAGCTAGACTATAAAAGGCTCTTGCTCTGGATATAGGCAACTAAAGATCAAGCGATGAATTGCATCTGTCACTTAACTAAAATTTAATGAATTGCTTCCTTAAACAGGTAACTTTTCAAACAGTTTTCTCGTTGTGATAATCTTTAGAGTATGCTTGACCTAAATTTAATAAGATGCTATTACAGTGTAAGTACAGCTGTTGAAAAAAAGACTATTGAATGTTACTGTGTATTCAAGATGTTAATGATCCAAAAATGACTACTGCCACTGTTTCATTCTAGCTAAAAAGCTCAGGGCAGTGCTCCTTAGCACACTGTTTGAAGACAAACTGTCTGAAGCTGTAGCACTTACTTGCCTTTGTAAAATGCAAAAGGTCAAGAAGTTCTGTAAGAAATCTTTATTATTTTGATGTAACTTTTATTTGGATAGGAAGAGTGGTTTGTTTCCACAAAATAGCTCCAATGCAGAAACAAGACTGTCTATATCATACAGACAGGTGTAAAACATGCAATAATTACAGAAGATGGAATTAGTTCATTGCCTGGAGGCAATAGAGAATGGTGAATTGACAAAAGAGAATGGCAAATAGGGAATGCAGACAAAAAAATGTTTGGATGTGTAAATTAGCAAGAAAAATGAGACAGAAAAGCAGCTTTTGCCCACCATTATTCATCACATGAGAACAGAGCAGCTGAACATGATCAAGAAGGCTTTGGTGCAGTGAAACAGGCATCAACACCGAAATGAAGCCAAGAATGGCAGCTCCGCACTCCCGAGTCAATCACTCATTATGTGGTGAAGTGCTCTTGAGAAGAGCCTCTTATACTTGACCTATCATATTACTTCTTCTGTAAACGCATAATCCCTGCTTATTAGGTGGTGTCAACACCAGCATTCATCCAATGTGGTCGTTCTTTTGTGTTTAGACACCTAAAATGCAGTGTCACTGTTGAAAAGCTAGCACCACTCAGGACATTGTTAAACATTCTGATTTTACCAGCATCAAATATATGTCATTTTCAGCCTATGTACTCGAGCAGTAACTATTCCACTAACTTACAATTATCTGTTGTGGATCTTTTATTTAGAACATAATTACACATAAATTAAACATAAATATAATGGCCTGAATTTTGTTGAGAAATTATGGGTGGAATTGCCTGGAGAAGAGAACAAAATTTAGGATTTCTGCTGAACACAGATTTACTAGCCATTCTTTGCTGTGGATTCCTGACTACACAATGTAATTCCCCAGACAGAGTTCAGCAGTGGAGCCGTAAGTTGTAGCAATACACCAACTACTCCATTCATTCGAATGTAAAGCAACAGATGCAAAGATGCGAAAAGATTTTTTTGAATGAAGTTTTAAATTATACTGATGTCCTTTGGTGTATAGTGTTTTACCTTTCTTTAAAAACAGTTGTTAGAGACACTATTTTTTTTTAAAAAAAACAAAAGGTTTGATGGGGATATAATTTAGCCACCTATTCGGTTTTGCGGGTGAGGGGAGGATTTGCAAAGTTCTGATTCTGAGGAACGCCCCACCATTAAGGATCAAGCGAGCACTTTGCAGTAAATTATATCAAAAGATTCACAAAGGTCAAATCTGAACATTCCTGTGGGACAGCTCTGACAACATTTCATCAGCATCAGCAAATTCTAATCCATTATAAAATCACAGAATTAGTCTGGTACAGAAGAATTTAAATCAGTTCAAATCCATAGCAAATATCTGTATTGAATTTTGTCAGTCTTCTTTCCCGTAGTCCTGCAAATTTATCTACTCTCACATGCCTACTCAATTCCTTTCTGAAAGTCCTCACTAATTCCAGTTTTTACCACCAGTTAAATTCAGTTTAGACAGTTAAAAACAAACTTCTTCACATTTCCACTGTGTTTTGCTCATCATACCGAACATGTCCCCAATGCTTGACCATCTGCTTACAGGAAAAACTTCTCTCAATTTACCTTTACCCATCATTACCTTATAGACTACTTCCAAGTAGTACTTCTACATTCTTTGCTCCAAGAAAAACAAACTAAGTTTCTTCAGCTTTTAGTTGATACCTATCATTCCTGAAAAGTTTTAATATTTTCTGCATTCTTTCTAGTAACTTCAAGTGCAGTAACCAGAACTGAACATGACACAGCAACTGTGGCAAGAACACTGTTTTATAAAATCTGAACATCATCTTTCTGCTATCTCTATTTATGAAGCTCAGAGTCCCATAACCTTTACTAACAAGTTATTTAATATATCCTGTCATCTGCAAAGATTTATGTATTCATAAACCTAAACCTCTCTATTCTTCCAACTCTTTAGAACCTTGCTTTTTGCCGTACGTTGGACATGGAAGTGTTGATGTCTGTTTGTCCATGCAGAATCCGTAGCTACCTGCAACACACAGAAGAACGTTCCAGATTTCCATGCCTGCACACTGAAGCATGGAAATTTGCAACACGTTGGAGAACATCTTACTTTTCACCCTGTTCCCAGACTCACCCCCTTGAATCTGAAAGAAATTTGAAAGTTTCTGAGTGGAGTGCCCAGATATGCCATGTATCTCTTCTCTCATTACACTAGCCCTATCTGTGCATCTAGCACAAGCCTATTTACCTAGAAGATATACTTTTATATCTTCTGGCTGGCAGGTTGTTACAAGGCATGAAGCAACAAGAGTTCATTATGGTCACAGTACTAGCACAGAGAGCAACTGCCAGCCAGGCACAGTCCTGGATTAACTGACCTAATGTCTTTCTTTATTCTCTTTGCCGAAGTATACCACTTTAATTTTCTCTAAATTACATTTAATCTGTCATTTCTGATATATTATTGATTTTAGAAAATGATATTAACATGGATTCATCTAAAGCAAAATTGTAACATCTTAATTTTCTTATTTAGTTTTACTATGCACTCACATACAATGTAATTTGATGTTTGGCTTTTGCAACTGTAAAGAAAAGTTAAAAAAAATGAGAGCATAAATGACTAACATACTCTATACTCTTTTTTTGTGCTATCATTCACTTCTGAAATGTGTTCGGTAGAACTAAATGATTTACTGTAGCTGTGACCAGACCAATGTTTTATAAGGTTCTAACATAACCACTCTATATTTTAGGCTCCATTTGTCATGGGAACATCTTTGGCATTGGCTGCACCTTCCATGAAGAATATATTAAATACCTTGAGGGAGCCATATTGGATGGAATGACAACAAGTTTGTATATAATGATGGTTAGCTTTAAGATATTTTTAAATTTTTTTCAAGTTTTATTTGCATTGATGTTAAAATTTAATCCAAATTGTTTTATTGCTTTTGGGATGTGTTAAGTGAGATAGGTTCATGCCAATAACTACTACTAAAATTATAATTATACCAAGAATATACTCAAACATATTCTTGGCATACTTTAAACTATATAAAAATAAATGCCTAGAAACTGGATTGTTTCTAAATTGGAGTTATAAACGTGTGCTGCAATTAACTTGTGACTATTTATACCAGTGCAGGTTGGATGTGGTATTCAAATGTTCTTAAAAAGGCTATTTGACAATGTTTCCATTCCTCCAGAAACACGTGGTTCACAACTACTGACTCAATACTGTGAACCTGCTGCCTCATTCAAGCACAAATTGATAAATTATCTCAATCACCCTAGTACTGGAACAGGATTACTTTGGTACTGTTAAAATTGGAGCAAGCTGGGGATTATAGAGAAGATAGAGGAGGAAATACTATTATCAATCTGCACAGATTGTGGTCTTCTGGTTAGGAAGTCGAGGATCCAATTGCAGAGGGAGGTACAGTTGCCCAGATCCTTGTAACTTGGATCTTAACTTTGATTTTATAAATGATGTTGAGAGAAATTGTCTCTTTCTCTGCAGCATTAAGGCTCAGAACAGATATGACTATATAAGAAATGGATATAGAACTAATAATGGGGGACAGGGAGGGAAGGAATTCCATGAAAGCATTAGGTCTCATTTGAATTCTCACTCACACACCTACAAACAACACCCTTATCAGCAATCCATAAAGAAAGTTTTTTTGCAACTTGTACTCTAATACTCCATATGAGCTCAACTCTGTTCATAACAAATGAACAATAATAATTATGTCAATGAAGCAGTTCAATACAGAATCTGGTATGAAAACCATGCCAATCTGTAGGAAGGGGCCCTTCTGCCGATGGTCATTGGAGTCAGATTCAGAATAAGAATCAGGTTTATTATCACTGGCATGTGTCATGAAATTTGTTAATTTAGCAGCAGTAGTTTAATGCAATACAAAATACAGAAAAAGAATAAATAAATAAATTATAATATATGTATAACAAATAGATTAAAAATTGTGCAATAACAGAAATAATATAAACTAAAAAGGTGAGGCAGTGTTCATGGGATCAATGTCCATTTAGGTATCAGATAGCAGAGGGGAAGAAGCTGTTCCTGAATCGCTAAGTGTGTGCCTTTGGGCATCTGTACCTGATGGTAACAGTGAGAAAAGGGCATACCCTGGGTGCTGGGGGTCTTTAATAATGGAATCTGCCTTTCTGAGTCACTGCTCCTTGAAGATATCCTGGGTACTTTGTAGGCTGGTACCCAAGATGGAGCTGACTAAATTTACAACCCTCTACAGCTTCTTTCGGTCCTGTGCAGTAGCCCCTCCATATCAGACAGTGATGCAGCCTGTCAGAATACTCTCCACAGTACATCTATGAAAGTTTTTGAGTGTTTTTGTTGACATACCAAATCTCTTCAAATGCCTAATGAGGCACAGATGCTGTCTTGCCTTCTTTGTAGTTGCATTGATATGTTTGGACTAGGTTAGGTCCTCAGAGATCTTGACACCCAGGAACTTGAAGCTGCACTCTCTCCACTTCAGATCCCTCTAGGAGGATTGGTATGTATTCCATCATCTTATCCTTCCTGAAGTCCACGATCAGCTCTTTCAAAAAGAGCTTACTGACAAAAGGTTGTTGCTGAAACACCATTCCACTAGTTGGCATATCTCGCTCCTGTTCGCCCTCTCATTTCCATCTGATATTCTACCAACAACGGTTGTATCATCAGCAAATTTATAGATGGTATTTATAGCCACACAATCATGGGTTTCGAGAGAGTAGAGCAGTGGGCTAAGCAAACACCCCGGAGGTGCACCAGTGTTGATCGTCAGAGAGGAGGAGATATTATCACCAATCTGAACAGATTGTGGTCTTCCGATTAGGAAGTCAAGGATCCAGTTGTAGAGGGAAGTACAGAGGCCCAGGTTCTGTAACTTCTCAATCAGGATTGTGGGAACGATGGTGTTAAATGCTGAGCTATAGTCGATGAACAACATCCTGGCAAAGGTGTTTGTGTTGTCCATGTGGTCTAAGGCAGTGTGAAGAGCCATTGAGATTGTGTCTGCCGTTGACCTATTGGGGCGATAGGCAAATTGCAGTGGGTCCAGCTCCTTCCTGAGGCGGGAGTTCAGTTTAGTCATGGCCAACTTCTCAAAGCATTTCATCACTGTAGATGTGAATGCTACTGGGTGACACTTACCAGCTCACATTATTCTTCTCACATTGGACATCACCAATGCTAGACCTGAGAATGCCATGTATACTGAAAAATGTCAGTCCACATGATCTTTAAAATCCTTCCTCTCCTCACAGAGATGAAATTTATATGGATGTCTTTTTAATTGCTAGTTGCGCCTCATGACAGCCATTTTATTTTCCTTTATCATTGCACAATCTCAGGAGAAGCCACATATTCATCACTCTATCCTATCCTGTGGAAGGAATAACATTCTATAAGAGCTAAATATCATTAAATACCAGTTTTTGATACTGGCATAAGGGGATAAGCAGATTTTATCATGGTAGATATTTCATGTAGAGAGATACTTGACACAAGTGGCTGCAGTTATCCAAGATGGACAGAGAAACATGTATGCCAGACTCCTGGAGGAGGAATGTACATCAGTCCCATCCTAGAGGGCTTAGGGCAGACCACAATAGGAGGGCATACATGGGTATGCAGATATATAAGATGATACATGTCTCACAACATGCAAATGATCTTGAGGAGTGTGAGGATGTCCTTCTCCAACCTTGAGTTTATGTGAGCCCAGGTAATCCTTTCCATATGGAAGTGATATATACCTCATTGTCAGCTGGCATTAATAGTTCCATAGTTCAGGGCTTACAGAGCAGTTTTCAACCTCATTTGAGATGCAGATAGAAACTGTGCCAATCAGGGCTCTGACTGTTGTTGCACAACAGGAGGCTGCTAATATTCAAGAAAAATGACAAATTGAACAGTGAGCAGTCTGACATCATATACAAGTTATTTATGTGCCATAGTATGGGTGCAGGGGTATCAATGGTTGTGGAGAATGTCTGCAGCAATGGGGAGCTAGAAGATGCAATTATTTGATGGTGTCAGCCTTTCTTCTCCCACGACTGGTTGTTTAGCAGTAGCTTCAGTTCCACCCTGTAGCTAGCTACCGAAGACTGCAGGTAGTCAGCAGATGAATTCTCCACTTGACCTCTCCATGGCCAGCCATCTTCATGGTATCCATATGACTGCCTTCGGTCATTATCAATAAAAAGGAGTGGTTTTCAGCCAGCCTGACTATAACAGGGGGATCAGGAGTTTTGCAGAATAGAGGAATCAAATGAAGTTGAAAGACTATCACCAGAAATAAACACAAGGATTTTAGAGAAAAACATTGTGAAGTAAGTAAGCTTTCTTTGATGGTAATTATCTCGTATTTATGTTCATTGAAATCCTTAAGTCATCCTACCCACACCACTTCAAGGTAATTGGCAGATAGAAAGACGGTGGAAGCTTTAATAAGATGAAACAATGAATGTTCTGATGGTTTTTCTGAGTAATCTTTATCTTTCACTTCCATATTGACCAATCAGTCCTTGGCCTTCTTCATTGCTACAGAAAAGCCTAATGATTATTGGAGAAGAACATTTCATATTCTGCTTGGTTAGCTTACAATCCAATGTAATGAACATTGAACTTCAAATTTCAGATAATACACATTCTGGTGTTTTCTCTCACAGGTTGACTTTAGGTCACTTTTCCCTCTGTTCACCTTTCCCATCATCCTGTTCCCTCTAAGTCGCGAGGATGGCAGCTAAGTAGTATCTGAAATGCTCCCTTGCACATAGCCATCGTTGCCGCATGGCTGGAATTTTCTTTTATATAACTTTTTATTGAAGTGCCATGCACTTTTCAGGGCGCATAAAAATTTTCTGCTCAGAGCACACTACCCCCCCACCCCCCACAACTTAGTATATCTTTTCCCTCCATAGGTGTTGTTTGACCCAATGAGTTCTTCTAGCAGAGTTTTTTTTTGTTGCATGTTCTCTTCTGTCTTCTAAAAGGACTAGATATAGTAGACAAGGAGAGGATGTCTTATTGCGAGTGAGTCTGGGACCAGAGGGCATAGCCTCTGAAAGGTTGTCCCTTTAGAACAGAGATGAGGAGGAATTTCTTTAGCTAGAAGGTGGTGAATCTGTGAAATTTATTGCCACAGATGGTTGTGGAGACCAAGTCATTGGGTATATTTATAGCAGAGGTTTATACATTTTTACATTAGTAAAGATGTCAAAGGTTATGGGGAGAAGGCAGGAGAATGGGGCTGAGAGTTATAATAATCAGACATGATGGAATGGTGGAGCAGACTCTATTGGATGAATGGCCATTTCTGTTCCTATGTCCTAATTTCTTCATACTGGTAGAAAGTTGATGGGATTGGATAGGCTGCCATGAGAATCCACTTTCATTATGCAAAACATACATATTTTCACCATCTTCCCAGTTAACAGATCACTTTGATTATGTACTGTACGTTAATCATTGTAACCATTTCCTGGGAGTTTTTATGGAATAATTATCCTTCTTCATTTTGTTTGCCGTGATGTGAATGAATGTAGACAAACGTCTTTTAAAAGTACACTGTAAAAATACTGGGGGAGGTGAGTGGTTTAGTTTTCATTAATGTCATTCCTTGTAATGATGAAGGTAATTTTCTTTTGCACTTACTTTATATAGCACATTTTTCACGCTATTTGATGTGGCAATGCTGATTTTTCAATGCCCAGGTTTAGGACATGATCTGATACTTCACTGCTCCACCCAGGAAAAGATCTCTCGGGAGTTAATACTGCACTCAAAAGATTTGTCAAGTTTCCCCTGTTGAGAATTAGCTGCAAGAGTCAAGATAGTCAAAGTTGTTGACCGGAGTCATACATCAGACACTGAGATTTTTGAAGAAAAAAATCTTTGATAAGAATTCTGAACGAAACCAGTTGACTGAAATGACTGATTCCTCTGATTATGCAGTGGAATCCTCATGAACACAGTTGCTGATGATAAACTATCTCTATGGTGCCTTTCATAACGTTACTAACATCAGTAATTTACTGTAAGTAAGTAATATTTCCTCTGTGGGGTTATCACTGTTTAAAGTCAAAGTTAAGTTTATTGTCACATGCAGAAATACATTTAGGTACAGGTGCAATAAAAAACTTGCAGCAGAATCACAAGGAAAACATAAGTTAAACATAAATGATACATATATTTTACAAGAAAGCACAATTAGAATAAAAGATCCATTTCAGTGCTAAGTTGTCAAAGTGTTCATAGAGTTGCTAAGCAGTAGTGATTAGAGTTTTGACAACTGGCTCGAGAAAAGAAAGTAGTTAATCTTGAACATACCTCTGAAAAGCTCTTCAAAGATTTAACTATCATTTAATGGCAGATAATCCCCTACTATAGTTAGTTTTGTGGCTTTGTGCTAGGTTGTTACAGTTGTAATTACTGTATAAATAATGAAAAAGTAATGATAATTTAAAGAACCTCTGCTGTAGTTGAGGTGTCAAGTCCAAGGAATCACTTGTCCAGAAATCTTGGCTTTCGAACATCAAAACTAGTTTGTGTGAATAGTCTATCAATTACTCAGTTACTATCACTTTACACAGGTAGAACTCATGGAGCAAATGTCAAAGAGAAACTTCAGATGACAAGAATGGCTCTAAAGGAATATCTTGAAAGGCAATTCCTTCTCTGACTCAATCAATATGACAAATGACAGGCTGAATTTTACAAACTGAAATTTGTGTAGAATAACCAAATTTCCTCAATTTTCAGCTGAAAACATCAAAATTAAATTGAACACTTTAAAAGAACAGTTGCTACAAAATCCCATTTCTATGCAAAAATATGGTTAAAAGAATGACATAAATGTGTGCTGTTAAAGAATGTCACTTCAATCTCGTTTTCCTAATTTTCTGGATAAACTTAGTTATTATTGGATATTTCTCATATCTGGCAAGTTTCCTTACAACTTATCAGTCCATTGGCTTTCCACTCTAAGTTAACCTTCACTGCACTCATAATGAGCCCCATTCCCATTTATCTCTCTGTAACCTATTCTCAATCAACCACACACCCATATAGCTAACTTACAATAGCCAATTAATCTACCAACCAGCACAACTTTGTGATGTGGAATGAAACTGCAGAAATAGAGGGAAACTCATGTGGTGACTGTGAGTGTGCAAACTCTGCACAGACAGTACTCTGGGTCAGGATCTAACCTGGATCACCAGAACATTCCTGCTCAGTGCCATTGCTGTACCACTTCATTATCCCACTGTGCCATAACATCAAATTTGAACAATACAAACAACACTAAATCTATAAGACAATGTACACTTCTATCAATTCAGTAAACAATAATTCAAATTAAAAGGGGACTTCTGTTGGTCAAGGTTGACCATGGACGATGCATCCTAGCTGTCTACGTGATAAGCAAGTCAGATAAAAATGATAAGAAGAGCAAGCTGTTGCCCAGGTAGCAGGCTCCCACTCTCCACACAGCTGATGAATCCAAAGAAATGGTAGAAACCAATACAATTTGGCCCCAGCAGCATTGCAGGAGTTGCCATGAGCATTGAACTCAAATGACTGCCTTAGGGCTCCAGCTCCAGATATTTCCTTGGGGTTTAATCCCGAAGCCTTCCCCATGAATGGGTATAGCCGCAAGGCAGTGGTGGTTTGAGACCAGAGTTTTTCTTCTCCTGGATGAGCTGCCAACCACAGCTGAGCAGCCCCATCTGCCAGATCAAAATTAAAAATAAGGAAACCTTGCAAATATTTAATGTTAATTCAACGTAAAAGAAGATAACGCTACAAAGTTGAAGCATTAATCCAAACTTTCCATATATAAAAATAATTGAGTTTTTGAGGAATTAGTTTTTGAAAGTACACTTAAAATCATATTTGTACAAAAATTAAATAGGGCTCACAGTAGATAACCTCTTGACATGCATATGTAAACTTCATTCAAATATCGAATTGGTATACAATATTCATTTGGCAATGGGTTTCATACAGTGAAAATATAAATCCAGGGCAATTTTGAATGGTATTATTTCTTCCAGGCTGAAAAAGTGAAAGTACTAATTCAAAGAAAAACTGCACTTAGGAGGAGCCCATATGGACCATCAGTTGTGCGCTGATCAAAATGAGTTACACAGACAAATTCCATGTTGCAACAATAGGTCCTAGACCTTGTTGGTCATGGTTATTTAGCTCTGCAAAAAATTTTTTTGAAATATGTTAATGGGTTTACATTATATTATTTTCTTTCCTGAATATCTATCTGGATACATTCTGATACCTTAGTTTATTAAACTGCGAATGTTACCAACTGTAGATTTTGGCTAAATAACAACTATTCTCAATTATACTGATGTTGTTGTCCTTTGCAGTATAAACAGGATTATTTCCAACTTAATATAATATTGTACTGAGGTTGAGGTACGCAAGATAACTATATTCAAAGAAACAGAACACTCTGCTCTGCACTACTGGTTCCAAAAAGGAAACAAGGAAGTATACATTAGGTGTATAGGTGAATAGTAGCTGAAGCTGGTCAGAAACTGCATAAATAAATCATTCCATTGAGAAACAATCACAGCGTCATTAGTCAGAATTACATAATAATATGCTCAACAGAATACACATGCACCAACTGGGAGTGCAGCACAAAAGATCTGACAACTTATGAACTCCACCAAGCTCCAGAAGCAGTTCATAAAGCAACTGTCTAGTACATTCGGATTCATATTGTGACACTTAGTACAGAAGAATGACCAGATGACACAGATGGGACAAACTCAAGCAAAGAAAAGCCTCCTTTGTGTAAGTCCTGGACCTTATTCAAAACCCATTCAAGCAACAAATTGGGGAAATCTGTGCAAGTAACACTACATTTTGCTCTTTTGTTTGGAATCCCACGCCACCATTTGGCAAAGTACAAACACACACATTTTGCTTTGCTCATGAGATGCAGTTAAGCAACAAGAATATTTATGTCTATTTGGACTTTAAGATCCTAAATAGCCTCTTTTTAAAACAAAATCTACATCCTTTGTTGCCTTCTAACCTCATCTCACATATGTTATGGGAATTAGAAAAATTTGGTTGCCCAATTGATATTAACTGTAATCTAGCAAACACTGGGTTATTTAATTCAGCAATGAAATATTACATGAAATCTCTTTTCATCAGCAATATGGATAATTCACTTTTAAAGAGCCCTTTTATGTCACTTAATGAACAAATCTGAAGTTTCGCCAGCTTGCTTGTTTTAAGGGTTAAGTCAGGAAAACAGCTAAAGTAATCACTGCAGTCACGCAACACTACAATCTGCATAGACTAAGGCATTTGTCATCATTAGCTTCAGTACTGACAGTTGGCACCCAGGGTGTCCCAGTGCTGTAGGAGTGGCAATAACAGATCTCTCATCAGAGTCCATCAGGGTTAGGCCTCATCATTATTTAATTTTATTATCTTTTTGGCAATGACACTTGATTGTAAGGTATCTAATCTTAATACTAATGGTAATTTTTTAAAAATCACCAAAAATGCCTTTTATAATATTTGTTAACATTGCGCTATTCCCAACAGACAATTCCAAAAAAGGATATAATCTCTACTACAAAGCATATATTATATACTTTTCTGGTATTCTAATCACATTCTTATTGTGCTCACAGAGTTCTAAGTATTTAATACCGCAATAAAAATCTAATAGCCTAAACTGTGCCATTTTAAATCTTGGTAGAATAATTATATGAAAGACACAAAGAAATTTATCAATGTCTGCTGAAAGCAATCTCCTGCCACTGAAAAACTAAACTATTTTAGTAATTTTCTGCATTATTATGTAAACTAGTTTTCTCAAATAAAATAAAATTGTGTTAATGTAAAATCTATGCAAATTCATGCAGTCATTTATCAGAAAAGCTGACAACCATTCCATATTGGTGGGGAAAAATCAAACAGCCTCAAGAATGGAGGCAATTAATTATTTTGTATTTTCTGTTCTTCTGTCCTGAGGCACAAAAGTTATCCATCCAGTTAAAAATGCGAGTAAAATAAAGAGATTTTTTTTCTTTTAAACACATATGGCTTTTGCTTGCAATAGTGATCACCACAAGGTCTACAGATGCCCATGGCTAAATTGTACACTGGCCGATGCACACAAGGGAAAACTCCATTAACAGAGTGTGGACAGAAAAAAAAAACAAATGAAAGAATCAGATTTATATAAAAAGCAGCAGCTTTTTCTTCAAGGTATAGCTTGCACATAGTGTCCTGATATAGGGAATAAGACACTGTTTTCAATTTCCATCTTCTCAGCTTGCTCACTCAACAAAAAGGGCACCAGATATTTAGAGCTCCAATTCTAGTCACAAGGCTCAAAGAAGAAAAATAAATTTAAAGCAAACTTAAATACAGGTGTTCTCCAGATACTAGTAATTTAATATTGAGTTTTAAACAGCAATTTCTTAGAAAACATCTTATATCTAAGACCAAGAAATGTCAGCTAAGTTCAGAGAGGCATTCACTCAGCAGGAATATAGAACAGGCAGACACATCATATCAGCAAGCCTGGGTTTATTTTAAATGGATTATTTAAAAGCCTTTAGGGATGGGTTTAGATACAACCTCCTATACTGTGCTTATATTGTTACTTATCATTTATACAAAACCTTTCACAACCTTGGATATCCCAAACCACTTCACAACCAATTAAATACTTTTGAAATGTAATCACTGATATAATACAGTGAGACAAAGTCATCAATTTATGCACAGCAAGGCATCATAAACAACAATTATAGAAAGCTAGATAATGAGGTTTTGGCTATGTTAATTGAGAAATAAATCTTGGTCAGAAATACAGTTGAACATCTCTGTTCCAAAGTTTCCATTGGAAAGTTTACCTCTAAATTAATTATCATTTGAGATGGTATCTCCAATAGTGCAGCATTCCCTTGAGTACTTTAAGTCAAAATATTCAACTATACCTCAAATAGCATTATGATTTTGCTACACAATGAATATTTTCCCTTAGCAAAAGCAGAAACAAACATGATAATTATTGTTTGGCAAACTGAAACAAGCTCTGAAATATATTATTTGCAAATTTTAATTTGGACCAAAAATGTGCTTTATAAGACACTCAGTTGCTGGTTAAATGGGAACATAAATTATACTGCAAACCTATATAAAGCTACCTGTGAATTGTAATGACTGATGATATAATACACAGGGGTGCTAATATGCATATTACTGTGACAGGTGTAATTCACCACAAATATGAAAGTCTAACCTCATTCACAGTAGAATATGAGCACACCATCCTGACATTAAGGAAAATTCCAGGAACGTAATCTTTTGGTTATATAAATAGGGAGAATTAGGAAAAGATAAATAATGTGCATTAAATAATATTTGTGGTTAACATGAACCAAATTCAGTTGTATTGCTGGAAAACCTGAAACTCACCAATGCAACACACACAAAATGCTGGAGGTCAGGCTGCATCTATGGAAAAAAGAACATTTGACATTTTGGGCCAAAATCCTGCTGAAAGGTTTCAGCTAGAAATGTCAACTGTACTTTTTTCCATAGATGCTGTCTGGCTTGCAGAGTTCCTCCAGCATTTTGTGTGTGTTGCTCGGATTTCTAGCATTGTGTTTTGACAAACCAATGCATATTAATTACATCCTTTTTATTCAACCTAGTAAGAATACTGATCTGATATTGAGTGTTTTTGTTAAATAAGCACAGTATTACTCCTGTCTTCATAACAATATTTCAGTATTGCACTGTTACTTAATTTCAGTCGGCTAACAGAAAATGCTGATGAGCCAGAGCTGTGGTTTCACTATCACTGCTTCAACTGTAATTCTCACTAACTGCTGGTCCCACTACTTTACTTCTTGAAAGTAAAGCTATTATAACCCATTTTTTAAAAGGCCTTTTTCTCCGCAGGTATTGTCCATCTCTGCTTTAAATCTGCTGAGATTCTGAATGTGTGGTCAGATTCTGCTCTAGCTCCAACTACAAGTCTGTAGATGACATCACCATAGTGAGCTTTCTCTCAAATAATGATGAACCAGAGTACAGGAAGAGATAGAGAGCCTAGTGACATGGTGTTATGAAAAACAATCTTTTTCTCAGTGTTTGCAATACAGAAGAACTGGGTATTGACTTCAGGGAGTGGGGGTGGAGCACATGCTTCCATTTACATCAATAGTGCAAGAGGACTGAGAGTTTCAACCCTAGGAATGAACATCATTCCTAAATCTGTCCTGGTTCAACCATTTTGATGCTATGGCCAAAAGAACACAGTGGTGCCTCTACTTCCTTGGGATGGTAAAGAAATTTGGCATGTTCTCTTCATCCTCACCAATTTTCTTCAATGAACCATAGAAAGCATTCTATCAATATGCATCAAGACGTGGTAATGGCAACTGCTCTGTTTACGATCCAAGAAACTGCATAGACTGTGGACACAGCTCAGCACGTCATGGAAATCAGTATCCCCTCTATGGACTCTGTCTACACTTCTCTGCCTCAGTAAATCATCGAGCATAATCAAAGATCCTACACCCCCTGTATATTCTCAACTTCTCCAATCAGCAGAAATCACAAAGGCTGAAAATATGTACCACCATGTTCAAGGACAGCTTCTATTGTGCTGTTGATTATTTATTTATTTTATTTAGTGATACAGTATAGAGTAGACCCTCCAGGCCTTTCAAGCCACACTACCCCAGCAACCGCTGATAAGCCCATTTAACCTGAACTTAATCACAGGACAATTTACAATGACCAATTCACCTACACGGTATGCCTTTGGATTGTGGAGGAAACCAGAGCACCTGAGGAAAACCCATGCATTCCATGGGGAGGGCATACAGATCCCATGCAGATGGTGCCAGAATTGAAATCCCAACTCTGGGACACCTGGAGCTGTAACTGTTTTGCACTAACCTCTATGATACCATGGTGCCTATTCTGCTATTAGTTTTAAGACTAAAGAATGGGTCCTTAGTATAATAAGATTGTCTCCTAATCTCACAGTCTACTTGGTTGTAACCTTGCATTTTACTGTTTACTTGCAGTGCACTTACTCTGTACTGTAATGCTTTATTATGCACTTTGCTATTGTTTTACATTGTACTGCCTTAATACACTGTTGTAATGAATTAATCTGTAAGGATGGTACAAGTTTTCACTGTGCCTCAGTACATGTGACAACAATAAACCGCTTTATCACTTACCCATGTCAAAAGGCAACTGATAACTCCTTTCTATCCTCACCATTTCCAAATATTCCCTTTCATTTCCAAAGTCCCTCAAGATGTTTTGTCTTCTCCTAACTTTCTGGCTATTTTTCTAGAAAATCTTATGCACGTACAAATCTACAATTAGTTTTCACCCATCTCAATATCTAAAATACTCTTCTTATGGTCACTAATATACAAGATTTGGGTGTTACAGTAATCATCACTCAGGGTGATGGAGAGCATCAGGCATACAGAGGACAGCATACCTAAAAGTAAAAGTGGGGAAGAGAGTGAAGAGGCCAAGAAGGTACACTAATTCCACCAAGTAACTTTCATGAGATATTTCCCTTTATCCACCTCAGTGAGGAACAGTGCCAAGGTACTTGTGAGTCTGTGAGGTACCTTGAATCTTTTACCTATGTGCAACTATGACCAAAAATTACAGTAGAACTGCTTCTCTAGTGGACATTCTCTCCTCTTTAGAAGATCCTTCAGGACCCAAGATATTTTGCTTCCACTCTGTTTTTGTGAGTTCTAAGATGGCTGATGAGGCTGTAGATCCCACACACGTCCTACATGGATGGAACAGGAGACACATGATGGTAGGTGGTGGCCGGTTTGTGAGTCAGTGTACTCCTTCTGCCATTTACATAGGATTTTGTGTAAAGTACAGACTTGAGGCTATGTGCCATCCCTAACACTACTCCTTCACTATGTTTTACCTTAGATTCAGTCTTCCAATTCAGTACGGATGAAGCATTTTTAAGGGCATTCCTGAACCTTGTTTTACAATAATGGTGTACATCAAGTTTTATGCATCTAGTTTACTCCAGGATGAGCTGGAAATGGCTGCAATCTATCCTAGTCCTTGTATATTGATAGGAAAGAAAGACCAGAGAAAGTCTCTGTTCCAAGACAACCACCAATATGTCCCATTCTCTCTTAAAGAAATGCAGCAAGTAGACTGAACATGCAGATTCCCAATTATACCACTAGTCAATGATTCACTTAAATGTCATGCTGATGTGTGATTATGAATGTAGATGCAAGCATCAGTCAGAATCCATCCCTTTAGTCGGTGCTTACAGTGTCCTTAATATTTGAGCCCTGAAATAAAGTCACTGGGGCTAATGGGTGGCACAAACTGCTCACTAACCACTCGGCAACTCTGCATACAAGGGCAAGCAGTACATTTAATGAACGTTTTACTGCTCTCCACAATCTGATGGAACAAGTCATTGGCATCATCAGGCAATGGCTCTAATGCCTCAGTGGATCTGAAAGTGCCCCACATTACTCGACAGAATGGCTCTCAAGCTCCATCAGTCTGCAGGGAAGTATCTTAAAATCATGTTCACTTAGTTGCAAACACCTTCAAAAAGATTTCATCCACCTGTTCCATTTATAATGTATCTCTCCTTTAAGAAGGACAGGCAGGCTTTAAGCAATACAGGTCTGCACAAAATAGTGTTAGGTACTCAGGAAACTGGATGCCCTGCTGGGAGCCCTTGGGCAAACATTACACAGTTAATGCTGGCTGAATGCTGATGTTATGTTAATGGACAAGCAATACAAATTTGGCACACTGCCTGGACTGGGTTGAAATGGCATAGGCTAGTTGACCTCCAGCATTTTAAACATGGCTATCCAATTTAATCTCCTGATTGCCAATGATGCACTTAATGTAATTTCCTCCCTAAATATGAGTTCTTTTAAGATTCACCTTCCAACCTACTACTTCAACCAAATTCTAAATCATCTATCTAATTTTTCTTGGTGTGTCTCATTGCATGTTTTATACTGTTCAGATGAAGAGCCGTGAATGAATGTTTACAAGCAATATTTTCAAGCATTATTATTAAACTCACCAGAAGTTACTTATTTCAGTATAAGAACATGACAAGGCTTGATTATTGCCAAACAACACTGGCAATGAAAACTAACTTTTACAAATGAGTACTATTGTTCTTTTCGATAATTATTGTGGGTATTTTTTAAAAAGCAAATAAAATTTATTCTGTGGCTCTTTTTAGCTTTTTCCCTAAACTAAATCTTTCCTTCTCACTAATTTCATTTCCAGGCCAGATTTGACATTAAACTTACCTGATACTTCAATATTAATCAGTAACAGTTTTGCAATATTATTGGCTAGGGCAATAGATAGTTACTTATCCTGTTAACTCAATTTCCAGATAAGAGGGTATTGTGCCTTTTCAATAGTGGACAGATAGTAAATTCTCCTGTAACTGCATGGACAATGACAGTTGCCTTTACTCATCATCTATCAAAAACTCAGCTACTACACTTAACTTCTTAAATCTCTTCTTAAAATTAAGCGCTGTAAACACATGTCTCTGAATGCTTAGCTGAACCCATTTCCTGTACATTAAACTTCTCTAAATGTAACCTTAGGAATATAAAAATATTAAACCTCCTGAGCCTATTCCACTATTCGATGAGGTCATGGCTAATCTGTGAGCTAACTCAATAATCTTGACTTTGGCCTGCATCCCCCAAGGCCTTTGCTTAACAAAATGCTATCAATCTTCAATTTAAAATGTTGACCTGGCATTAAGTGCTCTTTGCAATACAATGTTCCAAATGAATCCTACTATTTGGGTGTAGAAGTGCTTCCAAACTTAGCTCTTAAAAGGCCTGGATTTAATTTTCAATCTGTTCTTTAGTCCTAGATTTCCCAAGTACTGATTTATTCCATCATCACAGATCCTTTTAATGGACTACACCTTGATTGCGCATAGATTTTAAACAGCAGTAATTACCATACGTCTATGCAGAAACTGCCATATATGCATGTGTGAAGTAAATATATTGGTTTGCTCTACCACTGAAGTCTAGTTCGACTCCAGCAGGAGAACCTATTATTCTGAGCTCAGGGCGATATGCCAGGGAAAATGCTCTCAGATCTTGTGTCAGCTAGGATGACTGAAAATCAAAGCCCCCATTGATTTAAATGGAGGTTAAAGGGCGAAAGATTAAAGGGAAAATGGGAAATTAGGTGCCGTGTAGGAAAGAGATAGTATTAATATAATAAATAAATTTCTGTACTTTATTTCTGATTGGTGAATTACTTTAAGACAGCTTTCATCCATAGTATGCACATCCTGATCCATGTGTAAACTCCAGAATACTCCCCGTGTTCTGGATAATCATGGATACAGGAAATGCCAACAGATGAAAGAGCTCAAGATCCAGGTTTTGGAGGTCTGGCAACAGCTGTTGTTGATTATTTTACCTAGTAGCTTAAAAGAATGGAGGCACAGAAGGACTGAGTACAACCAGAGGAGGCAGGTAGTTCAGGAGATCTGTAAGGGCATCTTGCTGCTCCAGTAGTATTTATGCAAGAAGCATCAGGAACAAAGGTGATGAACTGAGAGCTTAGATACATACATGGAATTATGATGTGGTGGCCATTATGGAGACTTGGCTGGCACCAGGACAGGAATGGATTCGCAATATTCCTGGATTTTAGTGATTTTAAAGGGATGGGGGGGGAAGGGGAGGAGGGGTGGCATTACTAGTCAGGGATACTATTACAGCTGCTGAAAGGGTGGGTAATATAGCAGGATCCTCTTTTGAGTCAGTATGGCTGGAAGTCAGGAACAGGAAGGGAGCAGTTACTCTACTAGAGGTATTCTATAGGCCCCATGGTAGTAGCACAGATACCAAGGAGCAGATTGGGAGGCAGATTTTGGAAAGGTGCAAAAATAACAGGGTTGTTATCATGGGTGACTTTAACTTCCCCAATATTGATTGGCACTTGATTAGTTCCAAGGGGTTAGATGGGGCAGAGTTTGTTAAGTGTGTCCAGGATGGATTCCTGTCACAGTATGTTGACAGGCCAACTAGGGGGAATGCCATACTAGATCTAGTATTAGGTAATGAACCGGGTCAGGTCACAGATCTGCCAGTGGGTGAGCATCTGGGGGACAGTGATCACCGCTCCCTGGCCTTTAGCATTATTGTGGAAAAAGATAGAATCAGAGAGGACAGGAAAATTTTTAATTGGGGAAGGGAAAATTATGAGGCTATAAGGCTGGAACTGGCGGGTGTGAATTGTGATGATATTTTTGCAGGGAAATGTACTATGGACATGTGGTCGATATTTAAGGATCTTTTGCAGGATATTAGGGATAAATTTGTCCTGGTGAGGAAGATAAAGAATAGTAGGGTGAAAGAACCATAGGTGACAAGTGAAATGGAAAATCTAGTCAGGTGGAAGAAGGCAGCATACATGAGGTTTAGGAAGCAAGGATCAGATGGGTCTATTGAGGAATATGGGGTAGCAAGAAAGGAGCTTAAGAAGGGGCTGAGAAGAGCAAGAAGGGGGCATGAGAAGGCCTTGGTGAGTAGGGTAAAGGAAAACCCCAAGGCCAACCTCAACCTCAATTATGTGAAGAACAAAAGGATGACAGGACTGAAGGGAGGACCAATTAGAGATAAACGTGGGAAGATGTGCCTGGAGGCTGTGGAAGTGAGTGAGGTCCTCAATTAATACTTCTCTTCGGTATTCACCAATGAGAGGGAACTTGATGACGGTGAGGACAATATGAGTGAGGTTGATGTTCTGAAGCATGTTGATATTAAGGGAGAGGAGGTGTTGGAGTTGTTAAAATACATTAGGACAGATAAGTCCCCGAGGCGTGATGGAATATTCCCTAATGCTGCTCCACGAGGCAAGGAAAGAGATTGATGAGCCTTTGGCTAGGATCATTATGTCCTCGTTGTCTACAGGAATGGTACCGGAGGATTGGAGGGAGGCGAATGTTGTCCCCTTGTTCAAAAAAGGTAGTAGGGATAGTCCAGGTAATTATAGACCAGTGAGCCTTTCGTCTGTGGTGGGAAAGCTGTTGGAAAAGATTCTTACAGATAGGATCTATGGGCATTTAGAGAACCATGGTCTGACGAGGGATGGTCTGACAAAGCATGGCTTTGTGAAGGGCAGATCGTGCCTAACAAGCCTGATAGAGTTCTTTGAGGAGGTGACCAGGCATACAGATGAGGGTAGTGTAGTGGATGTGATCTACATGGATTTTAGTAAGGCATTTGACAAGGTTCCACACGGTAGGCTTATTCAGAAAGTCTGAAGGCATGGGATCCAGTGAAGTTTGGCTAGGTGGATTCAGAATTGGCTTGCCTGCAGAAGGCAGAGGGTTATGGTGGAGGGAGTACATTCAGATTGGAGGGTTGTGACTAGTGGTGTCCCGCAAGGATCTGTTCTGGGACATCTACTTTTTGTGATTTTTATTAACAACCTGGTTGTGGGGGTAGAAGGGTGGGTTGGCAAATTTGCAGACGACACAAAGATTGGTGGTGTTGTAGATAGTATAGAGGATTGTCAAAGATTGCAGAGAAACATTGATAGGATGCAGAAGTGGGCTGAGAAGTGGCAGATGGAGTTCAACCCAGAGAAGTGTGAGGTGGTTCACTTTGGCAGGACAAACTCCAAGGCAGAGTACGAAGTAAATGGCAGGATACTTGGTAGTGTGGAGGAGCAGAGGGATCTGGCAGTACATGTCCACAGATCCCTGAAAGTTGCCTCACAGGTAGATAGGGTAGTTAAGAAAGCTTATGGGGTGTTAGCTTTCATAAGTCAAGGGATAGAGTTTAAGAGATGCGATGCAATGATGCAGCTTTATAATACTCTAGTTAGGCCACTCTTGGAATACTCTGTCCAATTCTGGTCACCTCAGTATAGGAGGGATGTGGAAGCATTGAAAAGGGTACAGAGGAGATTTACCAGGATGCTGCCTGGTTTATAGAGTATGGATTATGATCAGAGATTAAGGGAGCTAGGGCTTTACTCTTTGGAGAGAAGGAGGATGAGAAGAGATATGATAGAGGTGTACAAGTTATTAAGAGGAATAGACAGAGTGGACAGCCAGTGCCTCTTCCCCAGGGCACCACAGCTCAGTACAAGAGGACATGGCTTTAAGGTAAAGGGAGGGAAGTTCAAGGGGGATATTAGAGGCAGCTTTTTCACTCAGAGAGTGGTTGGTGTGTGGAATGCACTGCCTGAGTCAGTGATGGAGGCAGACACACTTGCTGAGTAATGTCAGAGTTTAGCACTACTGGGAGGAAAGAAGAAAGGTCAAGAGAGCAAAACTAATATGATATTCTGTCATTAGAGAAAAATGCAGATGCAATCATGTGGTGGCAGATACAATCTCTGTTTGTTATGTTCATTCCTTTGTTCCAGGGTTCATAATATCATCTCATAGTTGCAGAAAAATTTGGAAGGCAAGGGGAACAGACATAAGACTAGTTTTGTACAAATTGGAAAATGGATGAGATCCTGTAAGAAAGAATAAGAAAGCAGGTAATAAATTAAGAAGAGTAATCTAGATTCTTCTTGATTGAGTAAACAAGGGAGCATATTGTACATGACTGAATGTGTGGATAGATGGCAGAGAAGGGTTTCAGATTTCTGGGGCATAGGGAGTGATTTTGAGGAAGATGGGACCTTGACAGGCCAAATGATGTGCATGTCAATGGGGTCAGGACAGATAACGTGTGGGCAGAGTTGTTAGTGTTAGATCTTGGCTTATTTTTGGAAAGCTGTGTAAAGATATTTTAGACATCACTTGTTTAATAAGGAGCAGCACTTTTAGTCATTGAGATTTCAATGAAGATGGAAAAAATGAACATAAATAGGAGAACACTGGAAATTTTTGTTAAAGAAATAATCACAGCTCTGAAAAATATTTTAGAAGAAATCATGACATAAGAGGGGTAACCACATTGTGCTGCATGTAATATAAATTTACAAACAGTCCCAGGGAATTAGAAAAGCAAAAGCAACTGGGCAATCATGGTGGAGGATTTCAATTACCCTGATATTAACTGGGATGCATTCACTGTAACAGATATGCAGGGCAGAAAATCACTAAATTGCATTCTGCACAATTATTCTAACCAGCATTCAACAAACCCAACAAAAGGAAAGTGGTTACTATGAGGGAGACAGAGGAGAACACTTTACTGAAAGGTGAATAATTCAATGTTCATGTAGTCAGGTTACAAACTATCTAGGTGGAATATGACGTGTTGTACCTCTAGTTTGCATTTAGCCTCACCATGGCAGTACAGGAGGCTGAGGAGTGGAACTGGAAAGAGATTATTTAAAATAGCTAATCAAATAGGATCTTCAGAGGGACAGCAAATGAAGTGCAGATGTTTGATGGAATGATTGCCTAGTTTGTGCCTGGTCTGCTACATGAAGGTACTTCCATATTGTAATTAATTAAGGAATTCCAGAATTTTGTAAATTCGGATTGTTGGAAAGCCAGATATTTCCTATGACTTGCAAGGAATGTGTAAGAAGTGGTGCTCTGATCTATGCATTTTATCATCTTGTACACCTCTATCAAATCACCTCTCATACTCCTTCATCCCAGAGAAAAGCTCTGTCTCACTCAACCTATCCTCATTATACATGCTCTCTCTAATCCAGAAGGCTTCCTGGTAAATCTCCTTTGCACCTTCTCTAAAGCTTCCGCATCCTTCCTACAATGTGATCCTGAAGTTGTAACCTTGCTACTGATGATATTTCTTCCTCTCATTGTCACATTTAACTAGTAAATCATGGTTCATTACATGAGAATATTTAAGTTCAGTGTTCATAAGTTTGTAAGGAATACTTACAATTGAATATTATCATTAAAAATGTGCTCATGTTCCTCATTTTTGAGAATGTCAATAGAAATGATCAAGATCAAAGGAAGTTTTCTTGCAGTACATCAATCCTGAAAATACTGACCGCAGCCTACTGTACAACTTGAATGTAACTTAACACTCTACTCATTATTTGGATGCGAGCCTTGCTTGTGAAGAGACACTGAATATTGTGCCCTACAGCCAAATGAGGAAGTTTTCTGTGTCACTATGCAATCTGACGATGTCATAAAAATTCTGCTGCAGAAGACCTAGACAAAGTCTTCAATAGACCAAGCGACAGCCAAAGGTTAATTCACCAAAATGCTTTTTACCTTAAAAACTACCAGTTCATTAAAGCTCAAGAAAAATAGGGGAATCAGAAATCAACTGGCATAAGCCTTTTTGTAAAGCTTTTAAATTACCCTTACAGACAAGAAATTTTCAAGCATTATGGCTCCAGATACTAATATCAATGCTTAAATATTCTGTGGTTTAGAAAATGACCAGAGCTACTAAGGCAGCACCCTGGGGGATGGTGGTATCTCAGTAAAGCATAATTCCATTTCCTTCCCCGGGTTGTCAATATTTATCCACCCATCTTAACACTATCAATGAGCTTGCAGTTACCTTTCAATCACTCAGATCAGGCTTTTGCTATCCCCAACAACTTGGTACAGTCTGAAAGTCGGTCTTCTAGGCCCACACTTTCTTGAGGTCTTCCTGCATTGCTGACTGCAGGAAGACCCCAAAAGACTTCTAGCAGACATGCTCCAGTCACTGGGACAGTAAAGCATAATAGTCAAGGATAAGTAAAGCAAAACAGGAATTAAAAGAATGCATAAGAGTGATTTGGATGACTGCTGTACAAAATATAGTATATTGTATCGTGTATGAAGCAAACACGAGGAAATCTGCAGATGCTGGAAATTCAAACAACACACACAAAATGCTGGTGGAACACAGCAGGCCAGGCAGCATCTTTAGGAGAAGCACTGTCGATGTTTCGGGCTGAGACCCTTTGTCAGGACTAACTGAAAGGAGAGATACTAAGAGATTTGAAAGTAGTGGGGGGAGGGGGAAATGCGAAATGATAGGAGAAGACCGGAGGGGGTGGGATGAAGCTAAGAGCTGGAAAGGTGATTGGCAAAAGTGATACAGAGCTAGAGAAGGGAAAGGATCATGGGACGGGAGGCCTCGGGAGAAAGAAAGGGGGAGGGGGGAGCACCAGAGGGAGATGGAGAAAAGGCAGAGTGATGGGCAGAGAGAGAGAGTAAAAAACAAACAACTAAATATGTCAGTGATGGAGTAAGAAGGGGAGGAGGGGCTTTAACGGAAGTCAGTCTTTTGTCCTGGAATGAAAATGCGGTGCATCTGCTCTCAGGATTCATTCCGGGACGAAGGAGATGTCTTCCTTTTTTAAAAAAAGGGGTTTCCCTTCTTCCACCATCAACTCTGCTTTCAAACGCATCTCTCCCATTTCCTGCACATCTGCCCTCACACCATCCGCCCACCACCCCACTCGGGATAGGGTTCCCCTTGTCCTCACCTACCACCCTACCAGCCTCCAGGTCCAACGTATAATTCTCCGTAGCTTCCGCCACCTCCAATGCGATCCCACTACCAAGCACATCTTTCCCTCCCCCCCCCTCTTTCTGTAGGGATCGCTCCCGATGTGACTTCCTTGTCCACTAGTCCACCCCATCCCTTCCCACCGATCTCCCTCCTGGCACTTATCCTTGTAAGCGGAACAAGTGCTACACCTGCCCATACACTTCCTCCCTCGCCACCATTCAGGGCCCCAGACAGCCCTTCCAGGTGAGGCAACACTTCACCTGTGAGTCGGCTGGTGTGGTATACTGTGTCCGGTGCTCTCGGTGTGGTTTTTTATATATTGGTGAGACCTGACGCAGACTGCGAGACCGTTTCGCTGAACACCTACGCTCGGTCTGCCAGAGAAAGCAGGATCTCCCAGTGGCCACACATTTTAATTCCAAGTCCCATTCCCACTCTGATATGTCTATCCATGGCCTCCTCTACTGTCAAGATGAAGCCACACTCAGGTTGGAGAAACAATACCTTATATACCGGGTTGGTAGCCTCCAACCTGATGGCATGAACATTGACTTCTCTAACTTCCGTTAATGCCCCTCCTCCCCTTCTTACCCCATCCCTGACATATTTAGTTGTTTTTTTTTTCTCTCTCTCTGCCCATCACTCTGCCTGTTCTCCCTCTGGTGCTCCCCTTTCCCCCTTTCTTTCTCCCGAGGCCTCCCGACCCATAATCCTTACCCTTCTCCAGCTCTGTATCACTTTCGCCAATCATCTTTCCAGCTCTTAGCTTCATCCCACCCCCTCCAGTCTTCTCCTATCATTTCGCATTTCCCCCTCCCCCCACTACTTTCAAATCTCTTAGTATCTCTCCTTTCAGTTAGTCCTGACAAAGGGTCTCAGCCTGAAGCGTCGACAGTGCTTCGTCTATAGATGCTGCCTGGCCTGCTGTGTTCCACCAGCATTTTGTGTGTGTTGTTTATAATTTATGAAATTGTATTTAAGCTTTTTTATGTTTTTATGTTGTATTTTAGTCCTGTCTTCTGGCCGAATGACACTTCAGCATGTGAAATTATGTGGAAGCTTTCTATGCATGTGTTTATGGGCTGCAAATTGGAGTCATGAGTCATAATAGCAGAGAAAACCATTGATGGTCAGTATGCAGCACCCATTGACTAATGTGGTTAATATACATATGCAATAAATAGACCACTGCAGAATAAGGCTACGTCCACACTACACCGGATAAATCTATAACCAAAGCCTTTTCTCTTCGTTTCTACCCTCCGTCCACACTGAAACAGCGTTTTCGTCCCCCGAAACCGGAGCTTTTCAGAAATGCTCTCTGAAGTATGTAATTTTGAAAACGCCGATCAGGCAGATCAGTGTGGACGGGGTAACCGGAGAAATCTGAAAATGCTGTCAGATGGCAGCGCGCTATTTCATTGTTTTCTGGAACGCAACCTAACAATTTCAGAACAGACGGCAACGAGACTTAAGCCAGGAAAGTTAGAAATGTACTCACCAAATACTTTGACCCATAACTTACTGAATAAATAAGTATACTCACTTTGCCCTGATTTCTGTCCCTGCTCATATGAAGGTGGTTTACCTATTTATGCAAGTACTTCTCTGACAATAGATGTGTAACAGCCTAATGTAACATTGTATGGAAATACAAGATAACACTGATGCAGACATGTTTTATACATTTAACAAGATGCTTTATTAATGCAACAGAGTTAGTCAGTTTTTCAATGGTCCTCGTCAGCCGGTTCACACTGTCTGTGAACTCCATTCGCTCCAGTATTTGTTTCTTTTAGTTTTAAGTCCTCTGAGAGCCAGCAGCTGCCCGTTGTTCAAATTTTTCTAGTCTGTAACTGCACAAGCATGCACTTTCACAGAGAGATTCGACACCAAACATGTCTCTTGTTTTCGGTAGATGTGTCCTGTGCATGCGCAGTAGGAGGAGATTCGCTGAAATCTCCGTTTCAATGTGGATGGAGATATTTTTTAAAATGCCTATCGTTTTAACGCAAAACCAGAGTTTTCAAAATTATCTGGTCTAGTGTGGATGTAGCCTAAGACACCAAGTATTGCCAGAATGCTGGGCACTGACCTCAGTCACAACACCTGTGGTCAGATGCTAAACTGATAGTAAGCATAATTAAATCCCTTTCAATTCCACTGCATAGAGAAATTGACATCCAGTGTCAGCAAAGCAATGTGCATTTACTCAACAGCTCCTCGAACTGTGAAGAAACCAACAATCTTTGCAAACCCTATAAACATAATAAGGAAATGCAATCAGCTCTTTATATGAAATATACATACATTCATAGGCACAGCATCTTCACAATTGCCAGTGTACTTATCCTACTCTGAAGGTGCAGTTGTGGCTATTGAAGTTGGCAGATTTCAGTAAGAATCTCAGGTAAGAGAATTGAGTAGATTTTGCCTCCTCTCCAGAGACCTAAATTCACCAAACCTTTATTTTCCAGCAACTTGTCCAGCTTGCAAAGACTCTGCTCATAATCCCATTCATTTGGATTGCCGAAGGTTTGCTGGTGCACCCAAAACTGAAAACTACAGAATTGTGCAGATCAGCAGAAATCCTCAGCTACTCACGTGTTTCATGGTGTTTAATTTTTGCCTACATTATGTGGTTAATAATGCATCTCAACAACCATCACAGCATTTCCTGCAGATTTGAAAATTTTAAACAAAATAACTAAAATTCTAAAATGTAATAGCAGGAAGAAATTAAACACCATAAAACCTGTAAGTAGTTGAGGATCTCTGCTGGTGCTGGGGAAGAGGAGACAAGAGATGGAGGAGGAAGACAGGAAGCTTTACCATTGCTCAGTACATGTGTACAAATTTAGCAGGGGTGTTGGCTGGGACGATAATTTGCAAAAAAAAAACCCTACTCTAATTACAAATTGATATAAACCCTGTATACTAGTGATGCCTTTACCAAATTATCTGGTGCACTTTATGTCACAAGTACAGCTTAAGCCACTGAACCAAATAAGAACCCCTAAAGGCAGTAATAGTGCATAAACAAGCTGCTCTGTCTGATTTCTAACTCAATTGGGTCATATTTTTAAAAGCTACATGAAAGATAATGGTTGGTTGATACATGATGTTTAAGAACGTCTTGACTGTCAATTCTACTTCAAGGAAAATGGAAGTAGATAAATCCCCTGGGCCTGACATGATATTTCCTCGGACCTTGAGAGAGACTAGTGTAGAAATTGCAGGGGCCCTGGCAAAAATATTTAAAATGTCCTTAGCCACAGGTGCAGTGCCAAAGAATTGGAGGATAACTCATGTTGTTCTGTTGTTTAAGAAAGGCTTCAGAAGTAAACCAGGTAATTACAGGCTGGTGAGCCTGATATCAGTAGTCAGTAAATTATTGGAAGGTGTTCTGAAAGATCGGATATACAAGTATTTGGACAGCCAAGGTCTGATTAAGGATAGTCAGCATGGCTTTGTGCATGTTAGATCGTGTTTAATGAATCTTGTAGAGTTTTTTTGAGGAGGTTACCAAGAAAGTAGATGAAGGAAAGGCTGTGGATGTTGTATACATAGACTTTAGTAAGGCATTTGACAAGGTCCCACATGGGAGGTTAGTTCAGAAGGTTCAGACATTAGGTATCCATGGAGAGGTTGCAAACTGGATTTGAAATTGGCTATGTGGGAGAAGACAGAGAGTGGTAGTGGATCATTCCTTCATGGACTAGAGTCCTGTGACTAGTGGTGTGTCTCAGGGAACTGTGCTGGGACCATTGTTGTTTGTTGTCTACATCAATGATCTAGATGATGATGTAGTAAATTGGATCAAGAAGTTTGCTGATGACACTAAAATTGGAGGTGTTGTGGACAGTGAAGAAGGCTTTCAAAGCTTGCAGAGGGATCTGGACCAACTGGAAAAATGGACCAGAAAATGGCAGATGGAATTTAATGCAGATTAGTGTGAGGTGTTGCATTTTGAAAGGACAAATCAAGGTGGGACAAACACAGTAAATGGTAGGGCACTGAGGAGTGTGGAGGAACAAAGGGATCTGGGAGTTCAGATACATAATTCCCTGAAAGTGGCGTCACAGGTAGACAGGGTTGTAAAGAAGGCTTTTGGCATCCTGGCATTCATAAATCAAAGTACTGAGTATAGAAGTTGGGATGTTATGGTGAGGTTGTATAAGACATTGGTGAGGCCAAATTTGGAGTATTGTGCACAGTTCTGGTCACCTAACTATAGGATGGATATCAGTAAGATTGAAAGAGTGCAGAGAAGGTTTACTAGGATGTTGCCAGGTCTTCAGGAGTTGAGTTACAGGGAAAGATTGAACAGGCTAGGACTTCATTCCTTGGAGCATAGAAGAACGAGAGGGGATTTGATAGTTTACAAAATTAAGGGGGAATAGACAGAGTAAATGAAAGTAGGCTCTTTCCACTTAGAATTGGAGAGATAAATATGAGAGGACATGGCTTTAGGGGGAACTTCTTCACTCAGAGAATGGTATGAGTGTGAAATGAGCTGCCATCTGATGCGGTATATGCGGGCTCATTCTTAAGTTTTAAGAATAAATTGGATAGATACATGGATGGGAGAGGTCTGGAGGGTTACAGACTGGGTGCAGGTCAATGGGACTAGCGGAATAAAGTTTTTGCATAGACTAGAAGGGCCGAATGGTCTGTTTTCTGTGCTGTCATGTTCTATGGTTCTAAGGTTCTAAACATTGTGCCAATTTGACAATCAAGATCAAGATTCAAGATTATTATTAACGTGTACATTGAAACATGAAACCGACCAATGGGCTGTCAATCTGGTATGCTGGCTTTATATAGTGGTGCCAATAAAAATAAGGTATGCCACTGAACCAAAAAGAAAAAAATGAAATTTTCAAGAAACTTGAAGTGGGAGATTGGTTCAGTTACAACATTGATATCTACTTTACAAATTTAAGTTATTAATACTTACAATATATGTTAAAATGTATATATTTTATTATTGCATAAAACTCTTCTTATTAAACTTATGTAATGGATTAGAGATAATGACTTTTTTATTTAGCATAAGGCAGAAAGGTAGCGGCTAAGATAGTGAAGCATCATTTTGACTGTGGAATAAGGCAACAAGGGAATTCCTTGCAAGACCTCATTGCTTGAAATTAGAAAATGCATGGATTATGAAAGAATTACAAACTATTTAGAAATTCTTGACAAATAATAGACTGAAATAATATTCTAAAAAAGTTTGAGGAAGTAGGGATAGTCAATGGACTTGAAACTTCCCGGTTAGGAAAGAAGATGACAATGAGTGCTGAAACTTGATCGTAACTTCAAGGTAACACATTTGCAATGTCCAAAATGTCAACTGTCATTTATTAATTGTGATTATGAATCCTCAACTGATGACAAAGCACAGTACCATGTTTTTAAGCCATCCTTATTTTTTATGAATATGCTGATTGCCATTGAGGAAAGACCCAGTATCTAAAACAGATGATCCTCCTGAAACGGCACACAATAATATAAGGCAGTCATAGGCCTGGATACAATAAACATTACGGGACCAAACAAAATTCTACCTCTAGTACTGAAGGCCTGTGCTCCAGACCAGCTACATCTATGGCCAAACTGCTTCCAGAACTCACATCTACTGTACAATGTGCCCAGGTACTGTTCACAATAAGTAGAACAAATCCAGCTAATCTAGCAAATTGACGAGAAAATCTGCAGAAGCCCATTTCGTGCACTTCTGCCCTCACCCCATCCTCTCGCCACCCCACCAGGGATAGGGTTCTTCTTGTCCTCACCTGCCACCCCAGCAGCCACTGCTGCCATCACATAATTCTCCATAATTTCTGCCATCCAACAGGATCCCACCAAACACATTTTTCCCTCCACCTCACTTTCTGCTTTCCACTGGGATCGCTCATCCTGGGTGTCCATTCATTCCTCCCCATGAATCTCCCTCCTGGTACTTATCCTTGTAAGGTGAACAACTTCCATACCTGCCCCTACACCTCCTCCCTCACAACCATTCAGGGCCCCAAACAGTCCTTCCATGTGAGGCAACACTTCACCTCTGAGTCTGTTGGTGTCATCTACTGTATCTGATGCTCACTGTGTGGTCTCCTGTACCTAACCCTAACCCTAATGGCTGCCCTTCAATCATGGCAGCATTTGACCAAGCTTAGCCTCAAAAGTTCTCTAAAGCTATTATTTATGGCATCAGAAGGAAAGGCTGTTGGAAACTCAACTTGCACAAAATTGTTGCACTTTTTTGACATCAAAAACCCTGGTCCTATGGTACCTTTGTAAGAGTACTTCAGAGCTGTGTTCCAAACCCAACCATCTTCAGCTGCAATAACTTTCCTCTCTTCAAAAAGTTGGGGGCAAGGAAGTATTTGCTGATGGTTGCACGATGTCTAAATTCCATCTCCTCAGCAAATGGAACAGCTCATCCTTGCATGCAGCAGGATTTTGACAACATTCAAGCATTGGCTGATATATGGCAAAAGTGTCAGACACTAACCATATCCAACACGAGAGAGACTAACCACCTACCTTCACATGGCATTACTTTTGCTGAGTCCCCAACCACAACATCCTCGGGATCACCAGTGGCCAAAAATTCAGCTGAAACAGCCACAGGAATCTCATGGCTAGATGAACAAGTCAGAGCTGAGTATCTTGTGAAAAGTAACTCACATCCTGATGCTCCAAAGCCTTCCCATCAGGATATGGTGAAATATTCTTCAGATCAGTTAGGATGTAATGAATCTCAAGAAACTTGCTAGCAATCTGGACAAAGCAGCCTACTTGATTTATACCCCATCCATCGTCCCAAACATTTGTTCTTTTCAGCACTGATACATGCTGTCTGAAAAATGTACTGTGATTACTTCCCAATACCAATCATAGGAACACCACCACCTGCTGGATCTGAGTCACACTACCTTGACCAAGAAATATACTGCAAACCCCTCATTGCTTAAGGGTCTAAATCCTGAAACTTCCTGCTCAATAGCACCATGAAATCCCTTCACCAAATGCAGTCATTTAAGAAGCTGCTCACCTTCACCTTCACCTTCTCAAGGGAAATCAGAAAGAAGCAAGAGACACTTGCTATGCTAGAGATGCCCAGGCCCCCCAAAAAGTTAACCAATGCAGTAAGTTGTATCTTGTTTAATCAAATCCAGTGTAAAATTCCAGACTTTCAAAGGACTTCATGGAATAGTATTTTAACCATTAAAAAGCACATGCTAAAGCTTTATTTTCTGCACGAATGTTAAAACTTGCTGGTTCTAAAATCTTATCCAGATTTAAATGGATGGATATCTATCATACCAAGTCTAGTTCAGTATTGTGATTCTTAAATATGCTCAATATGAAGATGAATATTAATATCAACTGAAGAGAAAATGGCATTCCACGCTGCTTCAAGGTACACGGATAATAAATGAATCTGATCATCTGCAGGCGCAGATTCATTACTGGAGGTCAGTTCTATGATGTGACCACAACTGCTCAGTAATGCAGTATTTAACTTTAACAAATTCACTATGGCACTGAACCTTTATGACCTAGTACAGGTGTGGCAAATTAAGAGGTGCAAAACTCTAAAATCACAGTCATTTTATGATATGGGAAGAAATGAAGTGGATTGGTGAAAATGCTTAAAGAATTATCAAATATGGTCTGAGGGAAGACAATAAAAGTTAAAGTATGTCTGAACATATGCCTTGGATTCAGTAGAAGGTAGTCAATAAATCTCTTTGTGTATTCGATTTCACTGTTATACTTATATTCTTTCTTGTATATACTGCCCATTTCCCTTTTTTTGATCTAGTGAAAAGAGTGTGAAATAAACAAGAGAATATCAAACCTTAATACAAAAAATAGTATTTTACGTTATACTATGAAAATTCAAGCAAACAAGACATTTATAATGGTGTTCAACTCCTGCAAAGAGCAATTATTTACTCTGGATGTCAAGATGACAGAGATAACATACTATCAATGCATTGGAAAAAACTTAAACCCAGAAATTAAAGTAGTATTCATGTTCTATGCAGCAGAACAGATAAGTAAGATTTGTTCATTATCCTATTTTTCCACTAGTAAATTGTGCAGATATCTTAAAAATGAAACATAAAAGTGAAATATCTTTCATGTAAACAATGTGAGCAAATAATCTGATAGAATTTCTTTTTACTGAGTGGAAAATTCCAGTTTATCGATTTCTTGTGATAAATGTCTGATAATCAAACGTCAACATAAATTTATTATTAAAGTGCATAAATGTTACCATATGCTACCATGAGATTTATTTTCTTGCAGGCATTCATAATTGGACAACAAAGAAATATGACAGAATCAATAAAAATTACACATAAACAAAGACTGGCAAATAATCAATGTGCAAAAGAAGACAAACGGTGCAAATACAAAAATAAATAAATAAATAATACTGAGAGCAAGAGTTATAGAGTCCTTGAAAGTGAGTGTTGAAACCAATTGAAAGTGGTTTTGGAATTAGTTCAGTGTTGAGAAAAGTTACCTATGCCGGTTCAGGAGCCTGATAGTTGAAGGTTATAATTGTTCCTAATCCTAGTGGTATGGGATCTAAACCTTCTGTATCTCCTTCCCAATGGCAGCAGCAAGAAAAGAGCATGCTTTGGGTGGTGAGGGGTCCTTGATTTTGTGTTTGATAGGCTCCCAAAAAATTTGACTAATTAAATAGTTTTGTGACTCTATAAGAAACATTTTGCCCTGGAACTATGTTGGTAATAATTGGCAGTCCTAAAAAAACAGCCAACGTTTTACCAGTTTGCCTGGAAGTTTAGGATTTGTGTATATGTATGTACTGTATTGTGAAATGCAAAAGTCAAAAATTTCCAGGCAATTTCAGAATGCCTATTCTGTCAGTTTAGTCTTACACTATACCTCTCAAGCAGACAGCTGTTCAGGTTACTGCATGCACAGAAGTCCCAGACTCGCTTCCACTTAAACCAGTAAATGGTTATTCAACATTTGCCAGCAAAATGGATTCCTTTGCATTTATAATGGAGAAGAAGTTCTTGAATTCCGTACCTGATTGGACTAAATTAAAGCCAATGGAAAGGGAACTTGCATTCTTCCAATAGCATTAAACTAACCAAAATATCTTGGAGTATTTACAAGTATTGTTAAATGTATTTAGCTAAGTTTTTTTTAAATTATGATACTTAACTTTTAAAAATATATTGAAATCTTCATAGTTTTTAAATGTGTTTGAGCAAGAGAGGCAATCATTTATATTTTAACACATCCAGCTTTTTAAATACAAGTATATTGAATGCATTGACAGTTTCCACAACACTCCAGGTGGGTAATTCCAAAGATTCATCACCCTCTGTATGAAGAAGTCAGCCTCAACAGCCTAATCCAAATATCCAAAATTGTGCTTAATACCCCAGGTTTACTCTCACCAAGACTTCCTCAAGAGACTTTCAGCATTACAAAAGTCAGTCTTCAGCCAATTTGATTCATTCCACATATTACTGAGAGCACTGGGTCGAGACAATGTTCCAGCTATAGGACTGAAGACCACACTCCAGAACCAGCCACATATCTTGCTAAGCTAATGCAATACAATTACAACTCTGACATCTACCCGGCAATGTGGAAAATTGCCCATGAATGCTCTGTTCACAAAAAGCAGGACAAATCCAAACTGCCAAACCAGTCTACTATCAATCATCAGCAAACTGATGGAAGCTGTCATCAACAATACTATCAGCAGTACTTGTTCACCAATAAACTATGCACCAACACTCAGTTCAGTTTTGCCAGAATCACTCACTTCCTGACTTGGTCCAGATAAGGATCAAAGAGCTGAATTCTTGAAGTAAAGCCAATATGATAGCACTTGATGTCAAGGCAGCATTTACTGTGGCATAAAGGTGACCAGGCAAAACTGAAATAATACAGAACCTGTGGCTGGAATTATATCTTGCACAAAGTAAGTTGGTCGAGATTGTCAAAGATCAATCATCACTAGCCTACGGCATCATTGCAGAGTTCTGCAAGGCAATACCTACCCATCAGCCATCATTACATGATTCATCCATGGTTTCCCTTCCTTAATAAGGTCAGAAATGTGAATATTTGCTGACAATTGCACAATGTTCAATTCCATTTCAAACTATTCACAACCCATGCTCGCATGAGTCAAAACTGAGGCAACATTCTGGCATACAATGATAAGTGGCGAATGAGAGTTTAAACTAGAATTGTTGGGGGTGGGAACTGAACTGAAGAGACTGGGGAAGAGCAGGTTAGCTCACAAATAGAGAAAACTTGTAGACAGTGTGAGGGGGGGACAGGCATAGAGAACTTTCTCTATGACAGGTGTTCCACCAGCATTTTGTGTGTGTTGCTTGAAACCCCAAGGTATTCTACAAGTATGTGAAAAACAAGAGGGTAAGATGTGAAATAATAGGACCTATCAAGTGTGACAGTGGGAAAGTGTGTATGGAACCGGAGGAAATAGCAGAGGCACTTTACTTCAGTATTCATTATGGAAAAAGATTTTAGTGATTGGAGAGATGACTTGCAGCAGATTGAAAAGCTTGAACATGTAGATATTAAGAAAGAGGATGTGCTGGAGCTTTTGGAAAGCATCAAGTAAGTTAAGTCACTGAGACTGGATGAAATGTACCCCAGGCTACTGTGGGAGGCGAGGGAGGAGATTGCTGAGCCTCTGGTGAAAAGGTGAAAGGTGCCGGAGAATTGGAGGGTTGCGGATGTTGTTCCTTTATTCACGAAAGGGAGTAGAGATAGCCCAGGAAATTATAGACCAGTGAGTCTTACCTCAGTGGTTGGTAAGTTGATGGAGAAGATCCTGAGAAGTAGGACTTATGTACATTTAGAGAGGTATAATATGATTAGGAGTAGTCAGCATGGCTTTGTCAAGGGCAGGTTGTGCCTTACGACCCTGATGGTATTTTTTGAGGATGTGACTAAACACATTGATGAAAGAAGAGCAGTAGATGTAGTGTATATGGATTTCAGCAAGGCATTTGATAAGGTACCCCATGAAAGGCTTATTGAAAAAGTAAGGAGGCATTGGATCCAAGGAGACGTTGCTTTGAGGGTCCAGAACTGGCTTGCCCACAGAAGGGAAAGAGCGAAGGGTCATATTCTGCATGGAAATCAGTGACAAGTGGTGTGCCTCACGGATCTGTTCTGGGACCCCTACTCTTCATGATTTTTATAAATGACCTGGATGAGGAAGTGGAGGGATGGTTGAGTAAATTTGCTGATGACATAAAGGTTGGAAGTGTTGTGGGCTGTCAGAGGTTACAGTGGGACATTGATAGGATGCAAAACAGGGCTAAGAAGTGGCAGATGGAGTTCAACCCAGATAAGTGTGAAGTGGTACATTTTGGTAGGTCAAATATGATGGCAAAACATAGTATTAATGGTAAGTGTGGAGGATCAGAGGGATCTTGGGGTCCAAGTCCATAGGACGGTCAAAGCAGCTGCGCAGATTGACTCTGGTTAAGAAGGCATATGGTGTATTAGCCTTCATCAATCGTGGAATTGAATTTAGGAGCCGAGAGGTGATGTTGCAGCTATATAGGACCCTGGTCAGACCCCACTTGGAGTACTGTGCTCAGTTCTGGTCGCCTCACTGCAGCAAGGATGTGGAAGCCATTGAAAGGGTGCAGAGGAGATTTACAAGGACGTTGCCTGGATTGGGGAGCATGTCTTATGAGAAAAGGTTGAGTGAATTTGGCCTTTTCTGCTTGGAGCGAAGGAGGATGAGAGGTGACCTGATAGAGGTGTATAAGATGATGAGAGGCATTGATCGTGTGGATAGTCAGAGGCATTTTTCCAGGGCTAAAAAGGCTGTCACAAGAAGACACAGGTTTAAGGTGCTGGAGAGTAGGTACAGAGATGTCAGCGGTAAGTTTTTTACTCAGCAAGTGGTGATTGCGTGAAATGGGCTGCCAGCATTGGTGGTGGAGGTAGATATGATAGGATCTTTTAAGAGACTTTCAGATAGGTACATGGAGCTTGGTAAAATAGAGGGCTATAGGCAAGCCTAGTAATTTCTAAGTTAGTGACATGTTCAGCAGAACTTTGTGGGCCAAAAGGCCTGAATTGTGCTGTAGGTTTTCTATGTTTCTATGATAATTACTTCACAAAATGACCAAGTCCAGCTTGAAAAGGTCTAACCACACATTCTGACATTCAGTTATATTAATACTGCCAAGTCCCCCACTTTTAACAACCCGTGGTCATGCCCGACCAAAATTTGAACTAGACCAGTCTCTTAAGTCTTGCGGCTACATAAACAGGTCAAAGGCTGAGAATCTTGCAGCGAAACTAAAGCCTTTCCATGATCTACAAGATATAATTAGAAGCTTGGATGAGTACAGCTCTTGCAAATCTCAAGAAGCTGGACATCCTTCAGAATAATGCAGTCTACTTGTTAGGCATCCTATCCACCCAGCTAAAGATTTACTTCTGACAACAGCCATGCAAAGTGGCTGTGGTATGTGCCATCTTTAATTGCTAGGCTTTTTCAAAACCAATCTCAGACCTCTCTAACACCAGGAGAACAAGCACAGCAAGTGCACGGGAACAATGCTGCTTCTAAGTTCAATATAATTTCGACTTGGAAATATATTGCTTTAAGTTCTGCAAATTCATCCCAAACAGCATTGAGGTAGTATGTTCACCAGAAGCACTGCAGTAGTTCAAGGTAACAGCTCATCACCACCTTCTTTCTTCTATTAAAATCTTCCAGCAACATACAAAGACTAACATACCACTTGCCTTCCCAACTTTCTGCTGCACCACATGTTAGGTTTCAATGACGAACCAATATACTAATGGAATCAATTATTCACACCTCAGTTTATTTACTATCATTCTCATAATTTGGGTATCCTACCTTGCAGGAGTTAAAAATAAAACTCAAGTTAGTACGTACGAACCGTCTCTTTTTAAGAATTCACTGACTAATGTACCTCATGAAATGGATTTGTCTCCTATGTTAAAATCAGATGCAAAGTAATATCTTATTCAGAAGTTTTGAATACAACCCCACAACCTACAAATGTCTTCACTACAACCTACCATGGATGTTCAAATTTGGTCCCTAATTCTTGTAATAAGCTTAAATATACATTCGTGTTCTTGGACCACAGAAGTACATAATATTGAATTATATTGTTTCATTTAAACAATAGTATGAAAGAATACTGTGGAAAATTTTCTGTCCAAATCTATTTTACGAAAACAAACATATACAGTTGACATGCTATAAACGTTTAGACAATTAACACAGAACATAATCATGAATTTACATTACCTCAAAACTATTACGAGATTGCTACAAGAACCTATCTCATTCTCTGATTTCCTTATGGACAAGTTGTTATATGTGACTTTAGATCAATTTGTTAGCTGATCAGTTTAAGGATAGTTAGGGAGGGATATAGAATGCTTGCTTCCCACAATGACCAGATATCTGAAAAGAATTAATTTAAATAAATCAACAATAAGACATAATGCTATGTGCATTTAATATGATTTTGGTGAAAACATTCAATCTTAATTGTATCATTGAATCTAACAAGAGATTGCAAGTTCAATTAATTGTTCTCCTGCAAATTGTAGGAATTCTTTAAAAATTCAGTGGCAATTTATTTGTGACAGTTTCTGAAAATGTACTTGTATTGGAAGTGAATTGATTATTCCAGAAATCCAAATGTCAATCTTCCTTCTAAGTTGAAGAAAATTTACACTGCCAAGATGTCATGTGCACATGATGACATGACATTACATACACATGAAGGGGGTTCTTCTTTCCAGAGCAGAAACTAAAAACAAATTTTAAAAAATCTGTTTCTATTTCTTTCATTTGTCTTGCTATGATTTGCCCCAGTAAATGACTCACACAGTGCACACTGGCAATACAATTTGGAGCTTAAACTACTGACTCCTGGATTTGGACATATAGGTCAATATGTTCTTAAGTTCACCATGTTCACTTGGTACATTGAACTATTAGGAAAACTTGAAAATTAATCTGTTGTGAAGCTGAAGGTGGCTCGTAAAGGTCCCAAAGAATATAATGCCAAAGTTGTTACTGAACAACCATTAATAGAATCTCCTCTGCTGAAGTTTTTGAATCACAATATTTATTGTAAAAATGTAGATATTTTGGGGACTGCATTTTAAATTGCTATATTGTTCTTTTTAAAAAAGTCTTTAATAATATGGAGTTTTTTGTATGGAAAAATATTTTATATGTGAGGATGCTAGAAATTACTCTAAATTAAGAAAGTGATCACTTAAGGACTGAAAAAATGTACTATATGATAAAAATGCAAGGTTTCAAAGCTACAAATAAATAGTTCTCCCACCAACATCCCTCCAGACATCCACCTACCACTGCTCCCAAACATATGCTTGGGTTCTTCAGTTATTATTAAGTAGATGGGCATTTAGAACATAAAAGATAAATGAATTATATTTTCACATTTTCAGAAGAATTGAGTTGGTAAACCATTATTCAAATTAAACAACTTATTTGCTTAATTTTCATTTCATTAACCAAGGAATCCCTGATTAAATGCACAATACTAAAATTTGAACTGAAACGTTAAAAAAAAACTTATATTGCTAAAAAATACTCTGTGGACTTATTTCTATATGAACCGGTACAAATTGAACAGATCTTCTGATGAACATAACTGGTAGCCAATTATACAACACTAGTGGAACAGTGCACTGATGGTCAGTGAACTACAAGGGTTTGTAACCAATTGTTCATCATTATTTTTAATAATAGAGCATAAGAGTTAGTACACTGTTGTTCTTTTAAATTTAACCACCTTCCTTGGTGATTTACTGAAATTCAGGTTGTGGCAGATTTAATCTGAAATTAATCCAAATATAATTCTGTAACTGGTGCCTGAAACAGCATTAATAATGCACCCTGCAAAAGCCATACTTGGGCTGACAAAGTGAAATGAATCAAGAACTACTATTTTCATGGCATCCCAAAGCCAAAGAAAATAAAATTCTGAAAAGTAAAAAGATGTACAATAAGTTACCCAACCTGAAATATGAACTAAAGAGGGACAGAGAACTAAAGAGGGAAAGAGACTAAAAAAAGAAAATGGGGAGCAGGGAAAAGATAGAAATAAGTGAAAGGGAATGTGGAGAAGAAAATTTATTTTGTTCTGAATAGTTTTGTTACATCTTTTTGAACATAACATTGTGTATATTGAAAGTTTAAGGAATTACCACATTAGAGATTTAATTTTTTCTAAATCTGACAGCAATTATTACTAAATATGATAACAAATAGAGCATAGGCTAAAAGTTACTTTTAAAATATAACAAGTTTTTTCTTAACCATTTGATTTATTTCCTTTGAACATTAACAGATATGCTATATTTCTTGAAAAAGAATGATGCAAATTTTGATTTTGTGTTTGTGTATGTGTACAGGAGGCGGGGGTTGGCATGGGTAGGTAAAAGACTAGGACTACATAATCCAGTTTTACAGGAAGCTGGTATACAGAATTTAAAATATATTGACTTTCAACCATCTAGTGCACCAGAACATCATGCTTTGTACTGGTTTATATCATAACGTTTTTTGCTTATGTCATGTTCAATGCAATTGTAGAATACCTGTCATGATGTCAGAATTTACAGTCATTTTACAAAAATGATACACATTATGTAAAAAGTTCCACCAGAAAGTCTAAAATTAACTGAAATATATTCTTAGTAGCTAATTCTTCTTTACTATTATTTATTAAGCTATTTGATTAAATTAGTAACAAACCAGGAGGCGTCATAAAATGACATTAATGTAGTTACCTCAATCGCACGCATAGCTCCATATAACTTTATTTTCAATTATAACAGCTAAACCGAACACCCTCATTATCACCAGATTCCGAAAAACAGCCATTATTACCAATCAAGCGCTAGCATTCAACTTGAAATCAAAATGTAATTTTACTTTTAACCTGTCAACACTCGCACACATCCGAATTATGTAAGAAATACTACGCGATTGTATATATTTTAAATACCAACGGTAACTCCTATTCAAACGGTTGTTTACTAATCCAACAGACTGATAAAGAAAATGATTTTAATGAATATGAATACGATATACATCAATACCATGTAGTGTACAAGGCTGATGGAAAATAGTAAAAATGTTTTACAAATTGACCTTTGACCAGATCAAATGTTCCTGTTAACCAAGTTAATAAATCGAACTATGTTTATTCCTTCATTTAAACAGCTTCAACATCGACAACATTTTGCCAACAGCTCCGCCACTGGATTTCTTGAATTGATCTACAATTCATAAACCCAGCTCATTCTGCGATTCAATCTACAACAATTATAATGAATTATCAATATCTATCCATTTGCAATACTTCTCCCTACAAAACAGGTTGTTATCTTTGGTTTACAAACTGTGACATATCCAGTAATGCAACCCACTCTGTGGTGCATAATTATCTCCTTTTTATCACACCGCCAGCAGCCCCAGATTGAGAGCAATAACAGGCACGGTTTCGACGCACTAAACAACAACTCTCCAATTGCAAGAGCTTCAGAAAATGGCATCGCTACGAACTAACCCGCCCCAACAGCATCTGTAAATCCGAAAGCTATGATAATTTTACGAAAGCAAGTTTGGATAAATAATATGAATCAATCATTCAAATAACCCATAAAATACAACCGATAGGCTTTAAAGTTAATTTTGTTATAAAGCGAGTTTTCGTACAGCGTTATCATTTATGCATTTTTAAGAAAGTGCAATTTTCAGACCTTCAAAAACGGACTACAAAGTGAATATTTCGAAAACCCAATTTCGCTTGTTAAAATGTATTTTTTATTATTATTCTTTTGATGCAGTAGAATATTTCTGACTGTGAGAAGGCCACTTCAAAAACAGCTATTCTATACAGTTTAAACCCTTCTAAAACTGGATTTGAGCAGTTAATCTGACAATCAAATGAAGAGCCCCGATGAAACCACTCTTACTTCTATGAAAGTGACGAGAACCTACTGCCACAACAACCCATTAGCACCTGCCTATACAAACACAACACTTTCATAACTGTAAACACTGCCCTACCTAATAGAATGAGAGGGATAATAGATAAACTAACTATCAACAGCCGCATCTATTTATATATTACCAAATAGCTTCTTGCCTAATAATATCCACAACACAGACACAAAAATTCGAATATCCCTCTGACAATCCGATTGCGCTTTTTGAACACCCTCTTTGGGGCTCAGACACCCACTTTGAGTTCTTTATAAATGCTAGGATTAATTAGCTCTATTTAGTGGCAGGCAATGACGAGCCCAAGAGCGATTGGATACCGACGCCCGGCCCTGCCTTATATTTTACACTCCACAGAGCATCTATGCTCCTCCAAACTGATCAGCAGCTTTAGAAGCGCAGACTGGACTACAGTTGATCTGTTTCTTGACAAAAGAGAGAGAGAGAGATCGAGGAGAGAGAAAACAAACAAGTTTGGCTAGTGCTGCTACTGCGGTGATAGATTTGTACGCTATTGCTGCTGAACAAATTTCATGAGCCTGGTCGTTGGAGATTACGATTTGAAGCTTTTTTTTGCGACGTCTTCTTTTACAGTTTTTTAAAAATTTATATTTCTGAAGTTGGCGCCTGTTAAACCGGCCGCATTGGATCCGTCAGGGTACTGCGAGACTCCGGTGTACAACCCGGATCTCTGCCCAAATATGATTGCTGCACAAGCCAAACTAGTCTACCACCTGAACAAATACTATAATGAGAAGTGTCAAGCTCGAAAAGCTGCAATAGCCAAAACCATCAGGGAAGTGTGTAAAGTAGTGTCAGACGTACTCAAGGAAGTGGAAGTGCAGGAGCCACGGTTTATCAGCTCGCTGAACGAAATCGACAGTCGCTTTGAAGGATTGGAGGTAATTTCCCCTACCGAATTCGAGGTAGTCCTCTACTTGAACCAGATGGGTGTTTTCAACTTCGTGGATGATGGTTCCTTACCTGGCTGCGCCGTGCTGAAGCTAAGTGACGGTCGTAAAAGGAGCATGTCTCTGTGGGTGGAATTCATTACGGCTTCGGGATATCTCTCTGCACGTAAGATCCGCTCCAGGTTTCAGACACTGGTGGCTCAGGCCGTGGACAAATGTAGTTACCGGGACGTTGTGAAGATGGTGGCCGACACCAGCGAGGTGAAACTTCGGATCAGGGACCGCTACATAGTGCAGATCACCCCCGCTTTCAAATGCACTGGGATTTGGCCGAGGAGCGCGGCGCACTGGCCGCTGCCTCATATCCCATGGCCTGGGCCGAACAGGGTAGCGGAGGTCAAGGCCGAGGGGTTCAATTTACTCTCCAAAGAGTGTTACTCCCTTTCTGGCAAACAGAGCTCAGCCGAGAGCGATGCCTGGGTGTTACAGTTCGCCGAGGCCGAGAATAGGCTTCTATTAGGGGGCTGTCGGAAGAAATGCCTGTCTGTTCTCAAAACTTTGCGCGATCGACACCTTGAACTCCCCGGACAGCCTCTCAATAATTATCACATGAAAACACTCGTTTCCTATGAATGTGAGAAACATCCCAGAGAATCGGACTGGGATGAGTCGTGTTTGGGAGATCGCCTAAACGGGATTCTACTGCAGCTCATCTCCTGCCTTCAGTGCCGCAGATGTCCACATTATTTCTTACCCAATCTAGATTTATTTCAGGGCAAACCACATACCGCTTTGGAAAATGCAGCAAAACAAACCTGGCGTCTGGCGAGAGAGATACTTACTAATCCCAAAAGCTTGGAAAAACTTTGAAACTGAACATTTATATCCTTTAAACCGTGATTTCCATTTTATGACATTTAAATATCCGCGCATTTGTCGTTCAGTTGTGGCTATTGATGTTTTGTGTACCAGGAATTCCTAGGCGAACAAGCTGACTGATCCCATATTTTTGGATACGCTGGACTTTCTTTTTGCTAAAAGAAGATACTGCCATCAAGGTATTTGTAGATGATATTATTGAAGTTTATTGCTCTCTGATGTGTCTAATGGAAAAGTTTACACCTTGGCGACAGTGAACGTTACAGATTTTGCTTGTTCATATCGTTATTACTCATTCCGTAATGACTTGAATTGTTATTTAAACTATATCCAGACGGATATATAAACGTCGCTTATACATAATGCTTGATTGTGGAAAACTGGAGAAAATATTGAAAAATATGCACTTGGAAAACACTGGATTAGAAAACTATGTGACTAAGAACATTTTGAAATTTCTGTTGCTGAAATATTTAATTTGAAATTAATAAATGAAACGATTAAAATCCTTACACTCTGCAGTTTGCAATGAATTATTTAAATCACATATTTCATAATTGCAGGAAAAGAATAAACATTTTGTTAACCTAAAATCTTTAGAAGTGTACGGATATAAAATTCAACATACTCCAAAATTACGGCATGCAGAAACCTACTATATTGTTCTGACTGAATTAATCTTTTTTGAAGTCGTTATTATAAAACAATTTAGTTTTAAAAGACACAAAGACACACGTAAACCAGACTGCGAATTCAAGTCTGCAATGTAAAGAAGAGAATACAGGAAATAATGAGTAGAATTTAGGCTACGGCTTAACGTTTTCGGCTACGCATGTGCAAAGAACGTGAAATCCAGTTATGCATTAAGCTAATGTTTGCTGCAGCATAAAGTGTATGTTGCTAATTCCCTATATCAGTAACAGTAGCCAGTTCAATTGATTGTTATAAAAATATACCCGGCTGATGGTAGATTATAATAAAAATACTTAGTACATTAAATATAGTATTCTTTGAGTAATTCAAAATAAGGCTTGGAAAACGTGAACGTGAAGGTAACTAAGAATGGTCAAATCCACCAATATTGTCGATAAATGTTAGAAAGCGAACTTAAAAGTTTTGGTTTAGTATAACTATACAATAAATTGCTACGGCAAAATTACTAGGAAATTGTTTCACGTCTTGAATATATTGTACATCTGCATTCAACGTATGAGTTGCATTGTTTATCGTAATAACATATAATGTAAAGCGCACATGCAAGGTAACTTGTTTCCTTTTTGATGTATTTTAATAAGGTCACCGGTAGGTAAACTGTTACGAGTGTACGACAAGTAAAATAATGTTAATTTATCCTGAACACATTGCCTATACCTGCATATAAACACATCGGACATAAAAAGAGAAAATGAATAACGGAATTGCTTTGACGCGCTTAGGAAAACAGCAATGATTCAACATAACCAAAACAGAGCAGCCTATTTTATACCTGCACCAGGACTTACTCCACAGCACTAAAATTTGTGTTTATAAAAGATTTCTGTAACTTGAACATCTGAATATATAATTTTAAAAATCAAAATTATGTATATTCCTCAGTTTTGTTTTGCTAATGCGATTATTAGTCACTTGTGGAACCATAGAGGACGTTAATCCTTCTCTTTCATTTTCTGGTATTAACCTAGGGAGTCACGTCCATATAACCAACTTTCTGAGCAAAATCCTATATTCTAACATAACTTTTGGTGCAGAAATATAACTTCGTGATATCAATACCTTAACTAAGGTAAATTAATTACGTTCTTAGCGGAAACCTCAACAAATCAACACAAAACATGATCTAATATTAAGGTTTTGCTGTTATAAAGAAATGAAAAAGAATAAGTAAACTCGTTGATAGATGTTAAAAGCTTCCAGGTTGTAGAGACTCAAACTTCCCTGTTTTATGTTACTACGTAAAATGTGTACGATGGCGAAAGCAATGAATGTAATTCCTTGCAGACAAGCTTGGTTCTTTAATGTTTAGATTTTGATGAAATAGAAACACAGGTTATAAACATTTGAATGTGAAGGAATTTTACCAAATTTATGTGTCAGAGACATAATCAAGGGATCGAACTGCATTAATGTAAACTTAAAAGGAAAAAAATAAAACCGAGATGAAAATAAAATGGAAGTAAACAGGTGTGTTAAAGTTCAGCATTAAGAAAAAAATACATTATAGTTAACGTTTAATTATATTCTACCAATGTAAAACAGCAGAATTTGACAATTCGTTGAAAACATTACATCAAAATGTAAATCCGTAGCAAAATTCGAAAAGAACTACCCCTTTTAAAACATGTAGAACAGAATATTTGGCGAATATTGCAAAATTGTACAAGTTTGACCTGTAAGCACTGGAAGAGACTACTGGAAACATTGAAATCTGGACCAAGGCCTAGCCAACGTGATTTTATAAAGCTATTAACTCTTTTGTAAACCCGGATAGACTTGGGTTAAAGATCAAATCCCGTCTTTAGTTCTGCCAGTCTTATTCACTTAAGACTCATCAAAATGTATCGGCTACTTTAAATAAACGAGTCTCAAGAGATGTACAAATCAAATACTTTCTGACGTCTGTTTCGAGTACCCATGCAAAACTTCCAGAATATTTCACACAACGTTTAAACAGACGATAAACTGTGTTTATATCTAGTGAGGAAAGCTACACCTAACATGGCGCAATTTGTTGCCACTGATCCCAACAATTATAATAATTACATTCAAAAGCACCAACAGGATTGTTCCAACTGTAACTGTAATAACTGTAATAAGAAAAGTTAGCTTAATCTAAAAGGTTAGTTTCAAGTAAGTGAACAATATGGTTGCAAGATGCTTATCAAATTAATTGCAGGAAAAACTTCCGCTGGTTGGCTTGGGCCAATATATGCCACACTGAAGGGATGGGAGTAAAACTGGGAAAGAGTTTTCACGCATCATACATTAAAATAATTTTGAGGACAGTACATAACGACTTTTTCAAATATGCAGTCTGTTTTCCTTCTTCGCTCCATCATTCAGTGTCGTACTTTTAATATTGCAAATAATTAGGCAAGCACCTAATTTATTTTAGGCAAGTTATTAAAATATGTGTAAATGAAAGTCATTTACAGATATTTTCTGAATTCACTGAAAATAAATGACATTATGAATATCGGTAACCACGTGTTTAGTATTAAACGAACATGCGATTTCTCGGTGAGTTATATTACTGTCACATAAATGTTTAATAGCATGTTCAAAATCGAGATGATAATTTTCCCGAAAAACGTCAGTATTTTAATTTTCTTGAAAAGCCCGTCTTTTCCATGTGACAACTATGTAACTTATGTATTTACGTCCAGTGTTAATTAAAATGATGAGGAAAACGAACAATAAATATGGCTTAACACAAGGCAAAATATATCAAATATTAAATAGTTTACCTTTGGGTCGATTTTTTTAAAGCCATGATCATCTTCGTCGACTTCGAAATAAATTTCTGTGGTAGTGATGGACAAGGTTCCTTTAGCAACTACGACTGGTGCTATTAACTGAGCGGGAGTACTTAAGACAACAGGGCCTGCAAGTAGACATGCAAATCTTTTACTCTTATTATACCTTTCAGAGGGAATATGATTTCACATTGACCATTTAAAATGGGATAATTTGATAAATTCTGTTTAAAACGATCAATTATAAACCTTCGCCATTATAAATCACAGGTCAATGCTCACACAAGCAAGGGCTTTTGGCATGCATGGTAATACCAATGGAAGTACAAAGATTTCAGAAATAATTTTGCTTTTGATAATTTTTGTGATCTTACTACGCGAAAGATTGCTATCTTTTTAGGCGATTCAGGGGAGCAATCTGAGCAAGATCCTGTAAATATAATCACTCCCATTCTGTGACGGCGTCGAATATTTAGTTTATTGTTCTGAGAAACCCGCGTGGAATACATTTACAGTGAAGTCGAGATATCAGGATTCAAAGAATTTCATGCGTCTCAAAATAATCAAAAAAACCACCACAGTTTTGTAAAGGCTTAATAGATGTTTTTATTGTTCAGAACGTGCTTAGTTGTGTATTCCGTAGTAGCTTTAAAATAGGATTTTTAACGCAATTATTTTGATTACTGTCAGCGGAACGGGAATATACATCGGGACTTTTTGCCCCACAATCAGTTTTAAACACTCGGCACATTTCTGATCTGAGTCAGCTGACCACAATCACGTGAAATGTCATCATCTCGATCTTGAGTTCTCACTTGTATCCATCACGTAAACCCGAAACTAGCCAAACTAAAATCTTTAGGATTGGTATTTTCTATCGATCGCTACAGTGAACTGGTACTTCAATCTCTCATCAATCTTAATCTGCGTTGCTCCACCAGTTCTGTTCGATATTGTTTCAAGATTACAAGTCGATTTGGTTTGTATTCCCAAGACTCATCTTTTCTGCTCAGAGAAAGCTTTGCCTGCGACTCTAGGCTTTATATCGTTTAGATATTTACTAATTTGGATCAGATAGTTAGAATTTGTCATTTTTTTAGGGAAGGTGCTTTCCAAACCTCTGATTATACAGTAACCGCAGTCACTGAACACTTAAAGTGGACACAATCATTGTACTGTAGCCTGGAGGGAATCAGAAAAAAGAATGGGACAATACGAGGTTAATCCAGAACAGCCGAAAGAAAAGGATTACGTTTTAATCTCCCAAGGGATTGTGACTCCATAATTAGAATCCAATATTAAAATGTTTGCATAAAATGATAATCCAGTGTGCATATATTAAGAGGTCTCAATATTATCCATACTATTGGAGTTCCCGTTTAACCAACTATCTATAAACATAAACGTACTAAGTGTACTTTATTAGAATTCAGATGTAAATACTGGATAATGGCACCGACTCTGACCTTATTTTCCGGAAGGCTGAATCCTTCAAACGTGTATGGCAACTGCCTGAATGCAGCTGAGGCGACCTCGCAAACGTTTCTGCCTTTTCACACTGATAAAATTTACATTCCCTTTTTTTGTTGTTGCATTTGAATTGTTTCAACATCGCATGTCTCAGATGGACACGTTGTTACTTGTACCATAATGAGGCGTTAAAAAACAGGCAGCTAACCCACCCTCATCATACGTATGAGAGCCTAATTGTTCCATGCAAGTTCGAAGGGACGAAAATTGATATACAGTTGTTATTGATATGTTAATCAATCACTTCAAACTGTCGTTCATATTAAAATTAATATTCGAATTTATATACACCTTGTAGTGTTTTTCCTTAATATAAAGGCGGTTGCAACGGAATAGGTAACAGCAGGGCTCCTAGGTTTGACGCTTGGCTGCTATCACGATTCACCATTTACCAGCTGTTTAACTGGACCGAACTGGCAGATTTGAGGTGGACGGCATACAGATATAAGATAAAAGAGTAAATCTGGAGGGAAAGGTGGAAATCCTGAATTGGAGTTGATTTACCAAATTTAGTACCGGGGCGAGATAAGGTAGAGAGCGCAAGAAAATATAGCTGCCTTGGAGAGATGAAGGGTTACGGAAAAGAGGGGCTTTGGCAGGATGAATAAAAAACATGGACTAACATCAAAACCTGGAGATCACTCAGGGTTCACATTAAATGGTTCAGGTCTTCAGATGCAAAGGTATCCGAGAATTACAACATTCAATCGAATCCACCAGGTGTTTCACTGCACTCGTGATTTTTTCTAATTTGTATTTACAATGAGGAAAAGATGTGGACTACGTCTTTACCCAGAACCACAACCCAAAGGCAATGAGTGAAAAGGACAGTGTGGATAAGTGCAGTGACCTGATTCCGATATCTTCAAAGCAACAGAGTTATAATAAACAGTGATAGAGAGTTGGGTCTGGTTCAGACAGTAATAAATGCACAAATAGAGACAGTACAGCATAATAAGCATAAAATTATGAGCAAGTGGAGATCATTGAAAGGAAAGTTTCATTATGGAGTTGTTAATCCACTTCTAGAGTCAACAACCACGTCGCATCTCTTAGAGTGTTTTCGACTGCTGATCCTGTAAAATCAAAGACACTATGCCAATCAGTGGGAGGATCTATGAGTTCGGTAGATGGACAAGCGAAGTTTGGTACCGCAAGATCTCCACGCACACAAAAATACACTACATTTACCAAATTTACACTATAGACTACGTTCATGCGTTCTTTTGACTACAAATTTCACAGAATGCAGTGCTCATTTTATTTAAGTGAGGGGTTAGTCATATTTCTCAGCTGAAGTTTAATGCCATTTACATTTACTATGACTTCATCAAATAAACCAGTTCAACATTGAAGAAAATCTACATCATCGAACAATTATAAATACAACCCGGAAGACGTTAAACCACCAACGTCCAAAAATTGCTACAAGATTTTTTAACCATACTATATATTACATTATATTCTTTAACCACTGCCAGCTGGTTGCTTTCAGAATTTCGGTGTAAAAAAAACTCCTTAGAGGTTATTCATCACAAACTTGTGACATGCCTCTGGAAATAACGACAATCCTACAAAAAGGCGCTAGGGTAAAAGTGTGATCTGGGGAAAAATGTAACTGCAACTTATGATCAAACCAGAGTAGAAGCACATACGATCTTTCTCACCCAAGGGAAAACAGAAGCTCCAAAGTATCCATCCTGCCGTACGCGGAAGATGTATCTAAATATAAATGGGAACTTCTACACAAATACATTATTGCCTCAGTTTACTTAATCAATAAAGTGCATGTATTATTTTAGAAAATAACAATTTAATAATTCTCAATCTAGTCAGTATAAATACTTATGTTCAATTTTATATCTTTAACGATGTAAATGCAGTGTGTTTGCTTCATAACTTGAATAGCTAGAAATATCACTTAAATTATAAACTAAAACGATTATCTAGATGCACGTGACAGATCTTGCTCCTCGAGTTCTGGGTTATGGATCCGAATGGTTTCGATAACGAGGAGGCAAAGTGGTAGCCAGGTTCGCTGTGTTGAACTTTCCCTAAACTATGGGCCTCCTGCACCATATATACAGTTTCGTTCCAAAGTGATCTTAAAGACATTATGCAATATAGTTATGCATCACTGCGCCCATCTTCATACTACAAAGAGAATTATATACTTCATATACTGGGAATTACCTGCTAAATTGTCGATCTCTTTCTCCTGCAGTAGGCTGACCGTATCGTCATCTCCTTCTAACATTAACTCGGTCTCCGTATTTTGATTTACAACTGTCTGGGCCCGGAAAGTTTTCTTCGACTTTATAATGTCCTCATCTGCAACTACAACAGAAATAAGGCAATGAAAAATTATTCAATTGCTTCCGGAAGTACTGTATGTTAAGTTCCGCATTTAATAGCGATATTTCATAGAAGCAAACTTCCTTCTTCTTTTGGACAATGGTGCAGAGACAGGATGCTATACGCTCTTTTTCTGCGGAATGCGAACTCTACCATTTACACAAATATTTTGTTTCTGAATACAGGTTGCATATTAGAGCTTCAACCAGCAGGACATTTTTTCTATCCACAAAAAAATAGTTTAAGAAGAAAATTTAGTTTCATGTATCCTGTGTTATAGTGCACTATGTGCGTCATATGTAGACTTACTTCACCCAGTTCACTCATTAAAGATAGTGGTAAAGATATGCTAATATTCCCAAACAAAATACGTATGAAATGCCTAGCAAAACGAAAGCACAGGTGACACCCATGTATTATTACATATTTTGCGCTCTTTTCTGTTATGTTAAATAATTTTAGTATTATATAGAACTAAACCATTTTAAGTATCACTTGGCGAGTTGGCTATCAATCACTGATCAAACATCTTTCTTTTTTATGAACATGTCATATCAAGTATAAACATAACCCAGACGAGGATATAGTAGTTAATGCCAGGGTTACAGATATCCATCGAGACCGCTCAAATATAAATTAAGCTTCAACGTGTCAATCAGAATCCAAAGTAGAAGGCGATGAAAAGGGGGCTCCTGTTCTGAGGTTATGGTTAATATTTCAGTATGATTGAATGCTCAGGAATTCCAAAAATAAAATGATGTGAATAATTAGTCTTGTCATTATGGCGAATGTTTCATGCTTTCACTGCCCTGCTCTGCTTACAATCCAACATTATTTTTACAATTATAGCACATCGCCACACCAAATTATTTTTGAGCTCCACCTTGTGGATAGAAATGTCTGGACTCCACAGCATAACTTATACTCGTTTTTACAGAAATAAGATATTTTATTTAATCTTTTCTCCATTTACTACTTTATAACAAATCAGAAAAGAAAACGCGTAGTTACGTGAAAGAAAAAAAAGATTTATCACTATAGATGGAGATATGAACAAAACATAATTAGCTTTTTTGTTTTATTCTTATAGAGCTGCTTTGAAGCACGTGGATAATCGCCGTAAAATATCGTACATGGTATTTTGTCTGCCAAAGATGAAACTGACTAGGCAACGTGGAAGCTAACGAAATGAAAGCCAATAATTCCGGGCTGTAGAACTTCACTTCATACCCAAAACCCCCTCGAAGAATCCACTATTTCTTTCACATTTCCCTAGCAATGTTCAAAATGTTGCTGATAATGGTTTACAGCTATTTACTAAATATATCCATTATTGCCTTAGCAATTCCCGTTGATCAGAATGCAGCAAATAAAGGCATACAAAGATTTTATTTCTATCGGCAATGTTTTGGTTAAGTATGCGCAGTCCTTCCCCGTTTAAAACCTGGTTAGCGATATTAAACATTCTTCGTCATAAACGAAAGATGATCAATAAAGTAGATCTTTTTTACAGTTCATTTCAATACAATTTTTCCCAACAAATAATTAAAGGAATGGGATGCAATTGCATCCAGAAGCGAGAATCCTCAACAGTTCTTTGCGTCTCTTGCTTCTCAATAACCGCTATATATTTTCCCGTCACTGGCTACTCCTTCCCTATTGTTATTTCCCCTTCAAATCCCCACTTTCTCTGGATCTGTATGCTTAGCGAGAAATTGTTATATCTTTACCTATTCCCGAAAATGCTGAAAAATAATTTATCTGGTTCTCCCACGCTACTTATGCTGGCCGAGCATCTGAGCAATTTCATGATTTTCTGTTACACTCGTGTCTGCAGTACTCGAGTTTGCTGTATTATATGTTTTACACCGCACAATAATATTAAAATATTGATTATAGTCAAATAAGGTGCAATTATTTTTATACAATAATAACCTTCCGGATCCCCCGAGTGCAAACAGTCGTGCATATTGCAAGAAGGACTGTCATCAAAGGAGATCAAAAGGGCGAGAAAACAGAAGGCTATACCGAGTTAAAGTCCAGACAATGAAACCGAATCACAACTTTCAAAAGGCCAAGTCCGGGCGATTTATCCAGTCTGTGCTCTCTATGTCCATCCTCCCCCATCCGCTTTCTCACGCTTCCGCTTTTATTCCCCTCCCTCCTCCACACTTCTACTCTGGTACTCTTGCCGCCCAGTAGGTTGCATGAATCCAGGGTCCTATGGCCGGAATCAGTGGGTCTGGTCAAAACAAGAACAGGGAGACAGGGAGGGATCCGATATGCGAAATAGCTTTGGGTTGTACGCTACCCATGTATGGCTTACTATTTGGGGGGGGGGGGGAACCTGCAATTCCCCCTTTTTGAGCACCATTAATACATTAAAGAAGTATTGTTAATGTGTAACTGTTAATTTGGCATGTTAACAGCAATCCATCGACGTGTCTGCTACAAAAACCTCAAGGAACAATTCATTACCTGGAGTTAAGATTCCTTACACATCTTCATTGATTCCTTTTATGGGTCTCCAAGGTTGTGTTACGTCAATACATAACTTAAATAAATACCATAGTATTCCATAACATAAATACCAGCCCTAAAAGACTGTAGCGGGAATAATGTGTAATTATGTCGTAAATCCAACAATTACAAAATTGCCATTAAAATCAATGGGGAGCCTCATAGTGAAAGCGAACTTTAATCGATTTTAGTGTAGTTATGGATGGAAGTATACAAATCAATGTGAAAATCGGAATATATAGTTTACCTCCCGTTCTGCAAACCTAATTTTTAGAAATTAATGATGACAAGTAATAATGGTATAGGAATCTTACAGCGTACCTAGACAATGAACTAAAATCATGTGGAATTCAGAGTATTTAAGTTCGCTTGCCTATATTTGCGATGCATTTTTAAAAAAGAGTTTAAAAATTACTGAAATTAAAAGGACAATAATAGGACTTTGAACAATTACAATTTTTCATCCACGCGTTACATTCTAAATCTACTTCCCCTTTTGTTGCAGGAAAACTATTTTGAATTGTCTTATTAAAAATACTTTAATGATATTCTCAATCCAAATGAAGAACTATCATAACTATGCTTTCAGTAATTCCTTGTTATATCTTATTCAAAGAATTTCTAATCACTAAAAAACTAAACATTTCATGCTATTATATTTCCAGTGCCAGAATAGATCAGTTACTCATTTAACATCTATTTCTCTGCAATGGATAAAGGGTAAATAGATAAATGATCTGCAATTGGAAATACAGAGTCATAATCATTTAAGGAAGTTTGCTTATAAAATGGCAGTTGCCTGTGAATTCCGTTGGATTCTTCTTGAGGGAGCCTCCATTAGCAAGGTTCACTGATGTCTAGGAAAGAAAAACTTACTTACTAATTATTACAGCTTCTGAGTTCTACAGTATTCATGCAATCAGAAGTACACGTGTGACCCTCAGAGTAAGGTGTGCTGGACTTCAACACACATTGCAACCACATATAACAAAGTGATCCACCATGAAACAAGCCCATTACAAAATCACATCGGTCTTTTTAAAGCTGCATTCTGTACTTTCTACATCATGTACTACTTTCTAAAAATTGCAGCCTGAACTATTCAGATATTAAAATCAGATGATTTACCAAGTTACCAATTTGAAGTGCATAAAGCCAAATTTACTTTATCTGATTCCTCATGAAAGGTTATTTCACCTTCTCACATCACTCTATAAGGCTATAGATCAAAACACCTCATGGGTTTTGCATAGTTTCTTTGACTTTTACTCTATTTACAAACCCAAGGATTGCAAATGTATTTTAAAAGATTTCTCCACTTGACATGCTATGCCTATAGATCTCCACTCCTGCAGTTGTTATATGCTTTATTTACTTTGTATTGCCTTTTCATATTACCTCTATCAAAATAAATAATTTCCTACTTCCCATAGTCAAGTTTCATTGCCAAATGTCTAGCCATTTTACCAGTTATGTCTTTGAGCTCTTTATAATCCAACCCCAAGTATACCATTTACAAAATTTAACATTATGGCCTATTAATATAGTTAACACATACAGATAACAGTAGCACTAATGCGGAGGACTCAATTACTTATTTCTTGTCTGTCTCAAAAGCAATTGTTCCCTACTACCTTCTGCTTTCTTTTCCTTAGGCAAGTAGCCAGTTGCTTTAAATCTCAAATGGTTCAATTTTGCTAACACATCTATATGTGGTACTTTATCAAGCACCTTTTGAGAATCTCTGGTGCCTTTCCACTACTGCCCAGCTATGCAGGGCCAGTTTTGCCTTGTTGTATCTATATCTATTCAATGATAGATTACCATCAATGGTTTATTTTCCTAACTACCTCTGGTGCAATATCCTTAGTCACATTCTGTTTACATCTATATTGTTTTACTGTATACAGTTATTTGACAAGATATTTCCAAAACACAGTATCACTTACCACACTTACCACACTCTGAATAATTATTGGGAACTACCAATGGTCTCAATCATAAACTGAAATTCCTCTCATGTGTTCATACTTACTAGCATATAAATTAACATTATTGTTATCATGGTCATGGATACCAGTGATCAAAGGAATTTCCTGGGCCTATATTAGTTCAAGAAAATGTTCTCAAATGATTACTAGAATTGCTTAGGCTTTGCTCTGAAGAGTGGGAGCAGCTCTCTGGACCACAAAACAACTTACCTGGTTGTAAATAAAAACACAAAATGCTGGCAGAACTCAGCAGGCCAGACAGCATCTATGGGAGGAGGTAGTGATGACGTTTCGGGCCGAAACCCTTTATCAGGAGTCATCAGAAACGTCGTCACTACCTCCTCCCATAGATGCTGTCTGGCCTGCTGAGTTCTGCCAGCATTTTGTGCTTTTATTTATTTCCAGCATCTGCAGATTCACTCATGTTACCTGGTTGTAAGTTTTTTAACAATAATTCCATAATTGTCATTGTGGCACATTAAGAATCTATTAGTTAGTACAAATAAGGTTTACTAGAAGCAGAATATAGGATTACAGTGAATTTAAAGAGAATCACGAAAAAGAGCATTGTACTTTAGTATTGAAGAAGTGAATAATTCACTAACTATAATGAGACTAATTAGCATTCCATGTACAAACTAATTCATGAATTAAATCATAGTAAACAAAGCTAATGTTAAAATTAGTGTTGTTAAAAATAACATTTAAAGTTTGAACTTAGATTTCACAAAATACACATCTAAATGTACATATTTTTCTTTGTAACTATTCTATTATGTTATGTACCAAGCAGAATAAATGGCTATAAAGTCAAACAGCACAGAAACAGGTTCTTCAGCTTGCGTTGTTAATGTCGTCTATTAAGAACCCATCTAAATTAACTTGCAGGTTGAGTCAGTGGTGAGGAAGGCAAATACCATGTTAGCGTTCATTTCAAGAGGTCTAGAATACAAGAGTAAGGATGTGATGCTGAGGCACTGGTGAGGCCTCACCTTGAGTATTGCCAACAGTTTTGAGCCCCTTATCTTAGAAAAGATGTGCTGGCATTGGAGAGGGTCCACAGGAGGTTCATAAGGATGATTCCAGGAATGAAAGAGTTATGACATGAATGTTTGATGGCTTTGGGACTGTACTCGTTGGAATTCAGAAGGTTGGCGGTGGGGGGGGGGGGAGTGGGGAATCTCATTGAAGCCTTTCCAATGTTGAAAGGCCTGGACAGAGTAGATGTGGAAAGGATGTTTCCCATGGTGGGAGAATCTAGGACAAGAGGATACAGCCTCAGGATAGAGGTGTGCCTCTTCAAAACAGAGACATGGAGAAATTTCTTTAGCCAAAGGGTGGTGAATTTGTGGAATACGTTGTCACATGCAGCTGTGGGGTCCAAGTCTTTGGGTGTATTTAAGGCAGAGATTGATAGGTTCTTGATTGGACATGGTATCAAAGGTTATAGGGAGAGGGCCAGGAACTGGGGTTGAGGAGGCAATAAAAAAAAGATCAGCCATGATTGAATGATGGAGCAGCATCAATGGGCCAGATGGCTTAATTCTGCTTCTATGATGGTCTTAATTGATCACATTTGCCAGCACATGGTCTATTGTCTTTTATGCTGTATGCTCAAACAGATAGGTCTTCAGGATTGTGAGAATAACTCTCTCTACTACCTTCTCAGAGAGTGTTTCAAGATTACAATCACTTTACTGTTTCGATCTCTTGTGCTCACCTTTCCTTACTCATAGCCTGCTGGGGAAGAACAAATAACATAAGAAACCAGTAATTCAACCATAGGAAAAACAGAAAAGCCTGGTAAAATTGCTCTACCGTCCCCCCCAAAGGAAAGAACCTACAACCATTTGATATAATCAAAACCTCAACTTTCATTCGTAATAATGTTGATTTATCTAAAAATGCATCTTATTACTTTGTGAAGGACAGTAAAAAGACAGAATATGTTACTAACTCTGGAATGCTGAATCACACGCTGGGAAATATAACTTGCCTCACTTTCTTATTACCTTGATCAACTATTCAAAGAAATTCTTAGAGATCATTTCTACAGTTCGATGGATTTGATCCAACGATCAGCCCTATTGTCTTTTCAAGAATCAGATATAAGCTGGCGCACAAAAAAACCTATTTCTGATATGATCTCTGTTTACATGGCCTACTTCATTATGTTATTTGAGAAATGATAAATAAAGCACTCATTCTTTTAATTGAATGATTAGAAAATACTGAGGGATTGATATTTTTATGGATATTTAAAAGTAGCACCTTGTAAATTAAACTATGCAGCAATCAAAATGATGGTGCTCACTTGTTTTGTCTCACAGTTCAATTGATGGAGCACAAAGTGAGTCATAGAAACAGTAGAATGGTATATATGATGTTAATGCTCCTTCAACATTTTACCATCACTAAGTCGTAATAGCTCTTCAAAGGTTAATATGAAGAGAGCAATATGTCCAACTAGTAAGAATTCCATACATGCATGCATCCACAAAATGACATTGCATTAATGATCAACAATGGTTTCTCAAGAATATATCATCACCATGCAATGAACAGGTAATCTATTACATAGACTTTATAAATATACATGTCCATGCATTGTTCTTAAGAATCATTTTACAATCAAAATTTAGAGACCACCAGTTCTCTAAATAAGAGTATTCATCACATCCAGCCAAACACTTGAGATATCAACTAAAGAAGGAATTTGATGAATGCCTTAATGTACTTTACTTAAGTAATTTATAATTAAGATCATGAGACCATAAGTTATAGGAGCAGAATTAGGCCATTTGGCCCATCAGATCTGCTCCACCTTTTCAGCATGGCTGATCCAATTTTTGACTCAGCCCTAATCTCCTACCTTCTCCTTGTATCCCTTCACATATGGACCAATTAAGAATCTATCAACCTCTGTCTTAAATATAAAGACTTGGCCTCTACAGCTGTCTGTGACAAGAAATTCCAGATTCACCACTCTCTGGCTAAAGAAGTTCCTCCTCTTCTCCCTTCTAAAAGGACACCCTTTTATTCCGAGGCTGTGTCCTCTGGTCTTATACTCTTCCACCAAAGGAAACATCCTCTCCCTATCCACTCTATTAAGGCCTTAAAAAATTCGTTAGGTTTCAATGCGGCCACCCCTCATTCTTTTGAATTCTAGTGAATACAGGTCCAGGGCCATCAAACACTCTCCACATGACGAACTAATCAATCCTGGAATCATTTTTGTGAACTTTCTTTGAACCCTCTCCAGTCGGTGCAGGCTCGAAGGGCTGAATGGTCTACTTCTGCACCTATTGTCTATTGTTTCATCACATCCTTTCTGAGACAAGGCGCCCAAAACTACTCACAATACTCCCAAATGAAACCTCACCAGGCCTTTATAAAGTCTCAACATTACATCCTTGCTTTTATATTCTAGTCCCCTTGAAATGAATGCCAACAATGCATTTGCATTCCTCACCACCCACTCAACTTACAAATTAACCTTCAGGCATTCTTGCACAAGGACTCCCAACTCCCTTTACACCTCAGTTTTTTGTATTTTCTCTCCTTTTAGAAAATAGTCAAGTCTTCTACCGAAGTTCATGACCACACATTTCCTGACACTCTATTCCATCTGCCATTACTTTGCCCATTCTCCTAATCTGTCTGAGTCCTTCGGTAGACTCTCTACTTCTTCAAAACTACTTGCCCCTCCACCTATCGCATACTGTCTGCAAACTTTGCAACAAAACTATCAATTCTATCATTCAAATCATTGACATATGACGTCTAAAGAATTGGTCCCCACACTGACCCCGTGGATTACCCTATTTACTGGTAGCCAGCCAGAAAAGGCTCATTCCCACTCTTTGCCTCCTGACAATCAACCACTGCTTTATCCATGCTAGAATATTTCCTCTAATGACATGGACTTGTAGCTTGTTAAGCATCCTTATGTGTGGCACCTTTCTAAAAATCCAAGTACACAACATCAACTGATTCTCCTTTGTCTATCTTGCTTGTTATTTCTTCAAAGAATTCTAACAGATTTCTCAGGCAAGATTTTCCCTTGAAGAAACCATGCTGACTATGGCCTATTTGATCATGTGCCTCTAAGTACCCTGAGACCTCATCCTTAACAATTGACTCCAACATCTTCCCAACCATTGAAGTCAGACTAACTGGCCTATAGTTTCCTTTCTTCTGCCTATCTTTCCATTGAATAGTGGAATGATATTTCCCAGTCTTCTGGAACCATTCCAGAATCTAGTGATTCGTTAAAGATCAGTACTAATGCCTCCATGATCTCTTTAGCAACCTCTTTCAGAACACTATTTGGTCCAACTGACTGATCTACCTTCAGACCTTTTAGTTTCCTAAGAACCTTCTCTCTAGTTATGGTAACTTCAGACACTTCATGACTCCTGACACCTGGAACTTCGACCATACTACTAGTGTCTTCCATTAGTGAAAACTGACGCAAAATACTTATTCAATTCATTCGCCATTTCGTTTTCCCCTATTACTACCTCTCCAGCATCATTTTATTGCCTCTTTTACACTTTATGTATATGAAGAAACTTTTGGTATCCTCTTTAATATTATTAGTTAGCTTACTTTTGCATTCCATCTTTATCTTCTTAATGACTTTCTTAGTTCCCTTCTTTTGTTTTTTAAAAGCTTCCCAATCCTAGTTTCCCACTAATTTTTGCTCAATTATATGGCCCCTCTTTGGCTTTTATGTTGGCTTTGACTTCTCCTGTTAGCCACGGTCATGTCATCTTTCTTTTGGAATACCTCTTCCTCTTTGGGATGATCTATCCTGTGCCTTCTGAATTGCTTCCCTGCTGTCATCCCTGCCAGTGTTCTTTTCCACTCAATTCTGGCCAATTCATCTCTCATGCCTCTGTAATTCCCTTTAATCCACTGTAATACTGATACTTCTGGCTTTAGCTTCTCCTTCTCAAATTTCAGGGTGAATTCAATCATATTATGATCACTTTCTCCAAAGGGTTCATTTACCTTAAGCTCTCTAAAATCAATTTTGGTTCATTGCATGATTTCCCAATCCCAAATAGCTGATCCCCCTAATGGGCTCAACTGCAAGCCAGTCTAAAAAGCCACCTAAAAGACATTCTAGAAATCCCCCCTCCTGGAATCCAGTACCAGCCTGATTTTCTCAATCTACCTGCATATTGAAGTCCCCCATGACTATTTTAAGATTGCCCTTTTGGTATGCATTTTCTATCTCCTTTTGTAATTTGTAGGCCACATCCTTACTACAGTTTGGGGCTCTGATCGGACTCCCATCAGAGTTATTTTACCCTTGCAGTTCCTTAGCTCTACCAACAATGATTCAACATCTTCTGAACCTATGTCACCACTTTCTATTGACTTGATTTCATTGTTTACCAACAGAGTCACATCACCCTCTGGAGTGGCCACAGGAGTACTCTGCACTGGCTCTTTAACCCCTTTTCCCTTCCTGACTGTCAACAAACAATTACTTTTGTTTTATCTGTAAGAAAATCACTAATCTTTTTATCCTAGCAAAGAGAGAAAAAAGGTAAATCAAACTAATCAAGCCTCTGATGAAAATAGATGATGTTTTAACACATCATTAGAACTTATAAACTCTTATTTACACTTAACATTTCTTTTTAAATAGCAGACCTTAAGTATTATAACAACTGTTCTCGTTAAGCTGCATAGGTGTGCAGCTGCTCAGTAATTAAATGCTTGTGCGCATAGTCTTTGTCGCCTGTCAGCTGCAATTAGAGCAGCCAGAAAAAGTTCACAAAATGTGAAAGATTTTCCTTGTTGTACTGTACTTCATTATACCCTTCAATAAGTAAATAAATTCAAAAGTATGTGATTTTTCAATTTTCATTCTAAATATTCATAGAATACATATTACAAAAATATTCAGAAGTATCGTGCAGTCTTCAGGCTTTGTAAAAATATCCTGCTCGGAGCAATGGTTGGTCAGTGCAACTATATAAAAAAATAAGAGAGAACGTTGCTTGTAACATATCTATTTGGCAGTCTCATGCTGCATAAAATGCTTTGCCTTTTGTTCGTGTAATTTCCTCTCCACATCCCCAAGACAGTTTATAATGTTTCTGATTGCAGTCATTGCACTATCAATTTCTTCAAGTAGAGTTTAGGTTTCCATACAAATGATTTTCTTTATTCTTCATCTCAAGTTAAATAATTATTCAGAATTGCCTCAGAATAGCGCATGGACAGTGCTGCTAATCCATAATCTTTTCCAAATGTTTTAAGACAAGAAAATGATGTTTAAATCTATTATTAACATTTAAACTTGCTTCCACCACCTAAATTTTCTCATGGATAACATTCATGCTCTGATGGCTTGTTCAAGATTTTAAGCTTAAGGTTTATTTTTGCTATTTGGAAGAAGAGAAATACCACTGCAATGTTCACAGCAAGTTACCAACAACCTTAACAATTTTATGGAGCACAGATTATGCAATGTGCTCAAAGCCCTTTTGAGCATAAACCACAGTCAATATAACAGGAGTATGAATTTGACCGAAGTCAGAACTTTCACTGGAGCTCTCTATTTCTACTACAATTGAAGCTGAAGCCCTGGCCATCACACAATGGAAGGTGATTGTATGGGCAAGTGTTAAAATGGAACTGGACGTAACTTTTATCACAATAAAAAGGATATACTTCAAGCTTTACTCAAGTTTGGTACAAACTACCAGCTAGACACTCCCATGCCACTTGGCACTTCAGTAAACCTGATGAAGCATCAAGATTCTTACTGTGCATGTCCATCAATCTTTTCAGTAGGCGCCACCACAGTATTCTGAAATAAAACTCATGCGTTATCTTACCCTCTGATGTTACTCTTCCCTTGGCAGCAGGCAATTGTGCCCACTGACTCACCATGTGCAAAATTTTGCATTTAAACTATTTCTACAGTACCTGAGCCAGTAGTTGCTGGTGTCTGATTGAAATCCAACTTGATTTCTTTGTGTTATGAAAATTGGGGTACTCCATACCACCTGTTCCATCAGTTTACTGGCTACACAGTTAAGGTGAAAACTAACTAATGCTTTTAAAGAATTAATCCACTAAAAAGAATTTTATGCTTCAATTTCCCTCATATGAACATAGTTAACCAGAGGCATAGAGTACTCAGTCCCTCAAGCCATCCTTCAGCATTTAATAACATTCCTATCCATTTGCTATAATCTTTCATTTATTTGCTTATAAAGAATCCAGTTAATTCTGCCTGGCTGAATTTTTTTTTAAAATATTCAGAAGATGTTACTTCCATTGCATTTTGAGAAAACAGTACCCCAAATACTCATAAACATAAGAGAAAAATGTTTCATCTCCATCTTAAATCAGCAGCCCCTCAGTTTTAAACAGTAATCCCTAATTCCTGATTCTCCCATGAAAAGAAACATCCTCTCCACAATCACCATGTCAAAACCCCTCAGGATCTTCACTGATTCCATTGCACCTTCTCTTCTAAACTTCGTAAATGGAACAGACAGCCTGTAAAAACTACAATGCGTAGGAATGTCCACATACTTTTTTCTTCCTTGCTACAGCTCTCAAATTCAAAAAGTAAATCTCCTTGGGACTCAGCTTGATTCCTTTCCATCACCATCCCTCACTTTAAGAATTTCTATAATTCTAATGCTCTGTTACATAGAAATTAGATCACATAATGCCTGAAGCATCCAATAACTCCATGTCTGATATGTACATCATGTCAAATTTATTACTGTGCCCTACAGTCATTAGGAGTATTTGAAAAAGCACTGGCTACATTAGAGTTAGCATGTTGCGCTATAGTATTTCGTGAATGCAACAACTTGTTTATAAAGGGGTGCTCCCCTCCCCCTTTCTTTCTCCCTAGGCCTCCTGTCCCCCAATCCTTTCCCTTCTCTAGCTCTGTATCCCTTTTGCCAATTAACTTTCTGGCTCTCAGCTTCACCCCACACCCTCCGGTCTTCTATCATTTTGCATTTCCTCCTCCCCCTCCTACTTTCAAATCTCTTACTATCTTTCCTTTCAGTTAGTCCTGATGAAGGGTCTCAGCCCGAAACGTCGACAGCGCTTCTCCCTATAAATGCTGCCTGGCCTGCTGCATTCCACCAGCATTTTGTGTGTGTTGCTTGAATTTTCAGCATCTGCAGATTTCCTTGTGTTTGCCTTATCAAGTCCTATCCTTCATTTGGCATTTGCAGGAAACTGATCAGTAGTTTCAGTCAGTTAGGCACTTAATAGTCAAAATCCTTTAAATCTTCACTTAATGTATGAACCAAGAGACAATATTTTATTTTATGGAGCAGTTATTAATTGTTGTCCTTATCTATTAATCAGCAAACTAAAGGTGTTTTGTTTCCAGACGTACCAAACAAAATATACCTGCCATTTGGTAGGCAGGAACATTTTTCAGTAGACAAACCCAGTACCTTGCCTGGAAAGGTAACATATATTAATGCTTTGAGCTAGCACTGTACATTAACCAGTATTGGCATTAAATAGCACAGGAGCTAACAAATAAATGCTTATACTTTTTAAGATGGAGTGGTTAAAGACTGAAATGGGTATCCAGCTGCAGTGTTTACTTTGATGACCTCTCTGCAAAAATCACATTGCCCATTCCTAATCCTTGTTCAGTCTCTGGGCCTAGCTTCTTTAATTGGTCACAGAACATAGACCAGTACAACTTCATCCCACGATATTGTGCCAGCCTTGTAACCTATTCCAAAATCAATCTAATGCTTCACTCCACATTGTCCTTTATTTTTCTTTCATCCATGTGTGTTGGGCACCGTGGTATTGTAGTGGTTAGCCTAATGCTATTAAGAGTTCCAGCAACCAGGTTTCAATTCTGCTACTGTCTAAGGAGTTGGTATGTTCTCCAAGTGACCATGTTTGTTCCCTCTGGGTACACCAGTTTCCTTCCACATGCAAAAGACATATGGGTGAGGGTCAGTAGGTTTGGGCTTGCTATGTTAATGCCGGAAGCATGGCAACATTTGTGGGCTGCGCTCAGCACATCCTTGAAATGCGCAGTTTGTTGTTGACACAAGTGTCCCTAATGTATCCACCTCTAACACCATCCATGTATATACCACTCTCTGTGTTAAAAAAAACATGCTTCTGACATATCCCCATATTTTCCTCCACTCACCTTAAGATTATCTTCTGCCCTGGGAGAAAGGTGCTAGCTTTCCATTCTCTTAGCATTTTATGCACTTCTATCAAGTCACCTCCTTTGCTCCAAAAAGAAAAGCTCTAGCTTGTTCAACCTTTCCTTTTAAGATATGCTCTCTAATTTCGACAGCGTCCTGGTAATTCTCTATTGGATCTTTTCTAAAGCTGCCACATCTTTCCTATAATAAGGTGATCAGAATTGAACACAATACTTCAAGTGTTGTCTAAGCAGAGTTTTATAGAACTGCAACATTTACTTGTGGCTCTTGAGCTCAATTCCCCGATGAATGAGGGCTAATACACCATACCACCCAACCATCCAATCAACTTGCATGGCAACGCTGAGGGATCTGTGAACATGGCCCCCATGATCCCTCTATTCCTTTACACTGCTAAGAATCCTGTCATTAACCCTGAAATCTGTTTTCAAGTTCAACCTTCCAAAAAGCATCACTTCACATTTTTCCAGATTGAATTCTATCTGCCACTTCTCAGCCCAACTTTGCATCTTAACAATGTCCCACTGTAACCTAGGACAACCTTCTACACTATCCCCAACACCACCAACCTTCATGTCATATGAAAACTTACTCGCCTACCCTTCCACTTCCTCACCTAAATCATTTATTAAAATCACAAAATCCTTATTGAAATTATTTTGACTATTCTCAACAATTGCAATCTTCCCTTTTTCATATCAATTGTTTTTCTACCATCATTTCAAATTCACTTTGCTAAACTAACACATATCGGAGATCTTTCACCATTAAGCAGATGTAAATGATCTCTTTTTACCTCATCACAACCTTTCATAATCCTAATGGCCATGGCACCCTCATTTTTGTTAATCCTGTGGGGAAAAAATCCTAACCACTCATGACTATCTTTATTTTGGAATCCTAGCATGAAGCAGAAATTAGATGGGAGTAAAATCTTCTTCTCTGATCACAAAATTAAATAACTTAAGTATGCATTTCGGCAATAAACCTTGCAACTCCAGTTGAGGAGCACCTACTGGCCTTTCAAGACCTGAATTTCTGAAGGAATTATCTAAGCTAATTATGTTTCTTTGGAGATAACAATTTTAAGGGTAGCCAAAGAAAGAATGGTCCCCTTTGGGACCAAAAAGGTATCTAAGTGTGGAGCCAGGGAATGTGGATATGGAATATACTTATGTGGATAACATGAGCAAGTCAGTATTGAGAAGGTGAAGCTGTTTGATGTCATGGTACACATTAGGATTGATAAATCCTTAAGGTGGGTTAATATCCATCCCAAGTTCCTCTGGGAAGTAAGAGAAGAAACAGCAGGTGCCCTCATGGTGAATTTTGCATCTCAGTTAGCCACATGTGAGGTGCCAAAAATCTGGAGGACAGCAAATGCTGTTCCTTTATTTAAGAAGGGCAGCAAGGAAGAGCCAAGTAAATGCAGGCTGTTAAGCCTTAAATGGCAGAGAAATTATTGGAGAACATTACAAGGGATAGAGGATTTATGTACATTTGAAAATAGTCAGCATGACTTTGTGTGGGGGAATACTGCCTGAATGATTTGACTGAGTTTTTAGAGGATGTAACTAAGAAGACTGATGAGGTAAGGTTGTAGATGAAGTTTGTATAGATAGACCTTAATGTCCCATGTTGTACATTGGTCCAGAAGAACATGCAATCCAAGATGAACTGGTAAACTGGATCCAAAATTGTTAGGGGGCAGAATGCAATGGTAACATAGATGTGGAAAACTCATTTGTAATTAGCAGTCACTGGTCAGGAGCAATTGAACATCCACATTACCTGCTCAGGCAGTTCACTGTTATGTTCATCACAGCTGTCTACATCCCCCTGAGTATGAATACCAAGGATGCACTGAGAGTGCTTTACAGTATAATCTACAAAACAAGCATCCAGATAGTCTCTTCATAATTATAGCAGACTTCAGTCATGTTAACCTGCTGGACATTTTGCCCAAATAACACCATCATGTCACCATGGCCACCAGAGGAACAAGCAGACTCGACCACGTTTATATTCTTACAAAGCCACCCCACATCTTCATCTTGGCCTCTCTGGCCACATTTACATAATGTTAATTTCAGTATACCAACCACTGCTGAACATGGAGAAACCAATTGAGAGGACCATCACTGTTTGGTCTAATGAGGACATCTCTATGCTTCAGGATGTTTTTGAATGGACTAACTGGCAGATGCTCTTGGAGGCCACCACAAGTGGAGTAGCCACAGACCTCAAAGAATATGCTTTATCTGTCACCGGGCCACATCAGTAAGTGTGTAGATGACACACTTACTCCAAAACAGTCATCTCACAGACCAACCAGAAGCCCTGATCGATGTATTCATAAAAATTGGCAGGACTTGACAGAGAATGTCTAATTTCTTTAGCCTCCTAACAAAAAAGAGGCATGGAAACAGACCTTCTGGCCCAACTCATCTATGCCAACTGGGTTGCCTAGCGAGCTGGTCCCATCTGCTCATACTCGCCCCATATTTATGTAATTGTCTAGATGGCTTTTAAATGTTGCCAAAATGCCTATGTTAACCACTATTTCTGGCAGCTCATTCCAAATACTCACCACCCATTGTATGACAAAACTGCCATGATGTCTCTTTTAAATCTCTCAACTCTATCTTAAAATTACATTATCTTGGCTTTAGCTCTAACTCCCTGGGGGAAAATATGTGCTTTCACTTTGTCAATACCCCTCAGGATCTTATACAGTACTTCTATCAAGTCCCCCTTCAAGTTTCCATTCCAGGGAATAAAATCCTATTTACACAACCCCTCCTTGTAACTTAGGTCCCAAGTCCAGACATCTTGGAAAATCTTTTCTGCAATTTTTCTGGTTTAGTAACATCTCTCCTATAACAAAAACTGCGCAGCCCAACCGATGTCTTATATAATTGCAACATAACTTTCCAACTCTTATACTACTTTTGTGATGCCACTTTCAGAGAACTATGCACTTACACCCGTAGGTCTCGTTCTTCCATAACGCTCCACGGAGCCCTATCGTTCACTATATAAGTCCAACCCTGGTATGATCTCTCCAAATATAGTATCTGACATTTAGCTGGATTGAAAGCCAGTTGGCAATCCTCAGCCTGCATATCCATCTGATCAAAATACTGTATATTTTTTCATAACTTTCTGCACTATCTAAACACCATCTACTTTAGGATCGTCTGCAAATTTCTTAACCATGCCTTAGTGAAGGTGGGCACAAAGGTCAAAGTGGACATGATAATCCAAAGAGCCTGGTTGTATGCTCTGAAATTTTTTTGGAAGAAATTACTTTTAATACAGTATATCTATGCTTTTAAGGTTTTCTAATATTTTTCCTATCGAAAAAGAGTATTCTTTATTAAAGCACAGAAAACAAAAGTGGCTCCCATCCACTTACCTTGCTGGGCTAGGAAGTAAAGGGCCAATTGAATTAATCCTCTTCACCCAGAGATATTCAGCAAAACATGGCGAAGTCTCTGGGCAAGTTGATCTCAGAGGCCAGTCAGCCTCAGGCAGTATGTTGCAGAGGCCCAGCGCTCATAAAATTCTGACAACCTTTTGCTAGAAGGCAAAGCTGTGGGAAGAGCTTTGCATTCTGTGAAAGTTGGGTGTTGTTTTTCCAGTTTTTAAATGATTCTGATATTCAGAGATACTTGAAAATTCTTAAAATTTCTGAAAATAATTAAAAATATTGAAGATTTAAAGTAAAAGCATTATTAAATATTAAAACAATAACTAATTTTAAAACCTAATAAAATAAATTAAGAAAAATATACACGCAGGCCTGCTGAAGTGTTTTGGCCTGAAATTTCAACTGTTAATTAATTTCCATAGATGCTGCCTGACCTACTGAGTTCCTCGAGCATTTTGTGCGTTGCTCTCAATTTCCAAAATTTGCAAAATCTCTTATGTAAACGTTACCTTTTCTTTCCTAATATCCCTGCTGGGAATGAGCATTCAAAGTATCCCTGACACCCAAGGCATCTGCATAAGCCTGGGATTTATTTACCTGGAAGCCATTTAATGCTAGCAGTTCCCTTTGAAATATTGACCGCGGGTAGTATGTTTCAGCCCATTAAAAATAGAAAATGCTAGAAACACACAGGCAGGATCTGTGACAAGAGCAACTTAACCTTCCAAATCAATAACTTCATTTGAAGTGGAAAATATTTTGAGCAGTGCAAAGGCAGGCAAAAGAACAAGAGATGAGATTTGCAATGTGATTGTTTATTTAGAGATTCAGCACGGCAATAGGCCTTACCAGCCCAACGTCCAAGCAGCCCAATTATACCCATGTGACTAATTAACCTAATAACCTGTACATCTTTGGAATGTGGGAGGAAAGCAGAGTACTCAGAAGAAACGTCACAAAGAGAACGTACAAAGTCTTTACAGACAGCGGCAGAAGTAAACCTGGGTCACTGTGCTATAAAAGCTTTACACTGCTACGCTATGGTTCTGTCCAATTCAAAAGTATGCCAGGAGAGAGTCAAAAACATGGACGGTGCCAGCTCCTCTGATTTCTTGACCAAAAGATACTTCTGCAATTGCCAGCAATTACTCTTTGTGAGGTCCAAAGGTAACTGCTGTTTGCAAAACCCCCTATGTCACAACTGCACATAAGGAGAATATTTAGCCCATAGGAGCCATGCTTTTTTCTGGGATATTTTTTCCAAAATGTCAGGCAACATCTACAATAACTTACACCAAGTAAATTAGCTTACCTCACTTTGCATTGAGAGAGGCTACTGAGCTCTATCTGCAATCTACTGTGCAATATGGTTGTGATTGATCTTTCACTGCAGTGTCATTTTCCTGCACCAACCCTTCTTACTAGCTCCCTTATTATCTAAACATCTATTAATGCACTCCTGAATGTTCTCAGTGACTGAGCCTCCACATTTGAGTATACCTTTGAAGGGATTGGCTTATAAAGTAACAGGCAGGTATATTCCAATGGGTAGTCCATTCAGATTTCAGATAATCCCCTTTTCCTGTACTCCTTTCCCACTCCTACCAGTTCATCCAGGGCTCCCTGTTCTGTACCTGACTCCTTCTGGCCATCACCACCTCCCCACACACTTGTTCCACCTATACTTTTCAGCCTCTGTCTATCTCTCCCGTTCACTTCTATATACTGACAATCTTCCCTGTACTTTCTCAGTCCTGATACAAATCTCAATCTGAAATGTCTACTATCCCTTTGCCTCCAAAGATGTTGCTCCTGCTGAGCTCCTTTTGCTGCAGATTCCAGCACTTGCAGTCTTTTGTGTCTCAAGTGTGCATTCATAATTGCTTAGTGAAATTTATTTTTGAGTCAAAAGCTACACAGACAAAATCTAGATGGACCTGGACCTCATTGCAACTTAGGCCCAAACATGAGCAAAAGCGCTTAACTGTTTATTAGGCCAACTGCTAGTTATGTTCTTCATATTAAGGTGAATTGAATTAAACTGACTTTATTACTTACATCCTTCATATACATGAGGAGTAAAACTCTATATTACGTCTCCATCTAAATGTGCAATGTGTAATTGATAGTAATTTATAATAAATAGTATGTACAATAGGGCAGTAACAAGGTGGTTAAATATGAACAGTCAATATAACATAGAAATACATCAGTCACTGAAGGTGAATGAGCAAGTGCAGCAGGCAATTTAGAAGGCTAATAGAACGTTGGCCTTTATTACAAAGGGAATTGAGTACAAGAGCAAGGAAATCCTCTTGCATTTGTACAAAGCCCTGGTGAGACCACACCTGGAGTATTGTGTACAGTTTTGGTCTCCAGGGTTAAGGAAGGACATCCTGGCTGTAGAGGAAGTGCAGCGTAGATTCATGAGGTTAATTCCTGGGACGTCTGGACTGTCTTACGCAGAGAGGTTAGAGAGACTGGGCTTGTACACACTGGAATTAAGGAGATTGAGAGGGGATCTGATTGAAACATATAAGATTATTAAGGGATTGGACAAGATAGAGGCAGGAAATATGTTCCAGATGCTGGGAGAGTCCAGTACCAGAGGGCATGGTTTGAGAATAAGGGGTAGGTCATTTAGGACAGAGTTAAGGAAAAACCTTCTCCCAGAGGGTTGTGGGGGTCTGGAATGCATTGCCTCAGAAGGCAGTGGAGGCCAATTCTCTGGATGCTTTAAAGAAGGAGCTAGATAGGTATCTTATGGATAGGGGAATCAAGGGATATGGGGACAAGGCAGGAACCGGGTATTGATGGTAGATGATCAGCCATGATCTCAAAATGGCGGTGCAGGCTCGAAGGGCCAAATGGTCTACTTCTGCACCTATTGTCTATTGTAAATACAGTTGTGTCAGCATAAATTAAGCCTGGTGGAAAAAGCTGTCCCGGAGCCCATTGGTCCTGGCTTTTATGCTGTGGTACCGTTTCCTGGATGGTAGCAGTTGGAACAGTTTGTGGTTGGGGTGACCTGGGCTCCCAATGATCGTTCGGGCCCTTTTTACACACCTGTCTTTGTAGATGTCCTGAATAGTGGGAAGTTCACATCTACAGGTGCGCTGGGCTGTCCGCACCACTCTCTACAGAGTCCTGCGATTGAGGGAAGTACAGTTCCCATACCAGGCAGAGATGCAGCCAGACAGGATGCTCTCAATAGTGCTCCTATAGAAAGTTCTTAGGATCTGGGGACCCATACCAAACTTCTTCAACTGCCTGAGTTGAAAGAGGCGCTGTTGTGCCTTTTTCACCACACAGCCGATATGTACAGACCACGTGAGATCCTTGGTGTTGTTTACGCTGAGGAACTTAAAACTGTTCACCCTCTCAACCCCAGATCCACTGACGTCAATAGGGACTAGCCTGTCTCCATTCCTCTTGTAGTCCATAACCAACTCCTTTGTTTTTGCGATATTGAGAGAGAGGTTCTTTTCTCGACACCACTGTGTCAGAGTGATGACTTTCTCTTTCTAGGCTGCCTCATTATTATTTGAGATTATGCCAATCATTATAGTGTCATCAGCAAATTTAATTAGCAGATTGGAACTGTGGGTGCAACACAGTCATGTGTATACAGAGAGTAAAGGAGGAGGCTTAGGACACAGCCCTGAGGGGCACCTGTATTGAGGGTCACTGGGGGCAGAGGTGAGGGAGCCCACTCTTACCTCATGCCAGCGATCTGACAGGAAGTCCAGGATCCAGCTGCACAAGGTTAGGTGAAGGCCAAAGTCTCTATGCTTCCTGTTGAGCCTGGAAGGAATTATGGTGTTGAATGCTGAACTGTTGTCCAAGAACAGCATTCTCACCTAAGCATCCTTCTTCTCCAGATGTGTAAGGAAAGTGTGTACAGCTGTGGCTTTTGCGTTGTCTGTCGATCAGCTTCTTAGGCTTCATGCAAATGAAGCCTAAAAGAATTGAGTTTTATGAGTTCATGAAAACAGCTCGTGACATAAAGGAAAATGGATAAGGTTGTTTGAGGCCAGTCATCTTATCCTAGGATAAAAATGCAGCAATTCCTTAGGGCAAAAAACTAAACCCAAATATCATATCAACCACTAGAGCACAGTACAGGCCCTTCATCCCTCCATGTTGTGCTGACCCATATAATCCTTAAAAAAAAGTACTAAACCCACACTACTCCATAACCCTCCATTTTTCTTTCATTCATGTGCCTGTCCAAGAGACTCTTAAATACCCCTAATGTTTTACCCTCCACCACCATCCCTGGCTAGTCATTCCAGGCACTCACAACCCTCTGTGTAAAAAACTTACCCCTGATGTCTCCGCTAAACTTCCCTCCCTTAATTTTGTACATATGCCCTCCGGTGTTTGCTATTGGTGCCCTGGGAAACAGGTACTGACTATCCACCCTATCCATGCCTCTCATAATCTTGTAGACCTCTATTAAGTCTCCTCTCATTCTCCTACGCTCCAAAGAGAAAAGTCCCAGCTCTGCTAACCTTGCTTCATATGACTTGTTCTCCAAACCAGGCAACATCCTGGTAAATCTCCTCTGCACTTTCTCCATAGCTTCCACATCCTTCCTATAATGAAGTGACCAGAATTGAACACAATACTCTAAGTGCGGTCTCACCAGAGATTTGTAGAGTTGCAACATGACCTCTCTCCTCCTGAATTTAATCCCTTTGTTAATAAAGCCTAGCATCCCATAGGCCTTCTTATCTACCCTATCAACCTGTGCAGTGAACCTTGAGGGATGTATAAATTTGAACCCCAAGGTCCCTTTGTTCATCCACACTCTTAAGTAACTGACCATTAATCCTGTACTCAGGCTTGTCATCCTTCTGTTCTTCACATACGCATAGAACGCCTTGGGGTTCTCCTTAATCCTACATACCAAGGCCTTCTCATGCCCCCTTCGAGCTCTCCTAAGTCCTTTCTTTAGCTCGTTCCTGGCTATTCTATATTTCTCATAAGCCCCTCCTACTTCCTGCTTCTTATATCTAACATATGCTTCCTTTTTCCACTTGATGAGTTGCCTCACATGTTTCGTCAGCCACGGTTCCCTTTTCCTACCATGTTTTCCTTGCCTCAGTGGGACAAACCTATCCTGAACCCAGCTCAAGTGGTCCCTAAACTTCTCCCACATTACTTCTGTGCTTTCCCCTTTGAACATCTGTTTCCAATTTACTCTCCCTAGTTCCTGCCTCATCCCTTCAAAGTTAGCCCTTCCCAAGTTAAGAACTTTACCATTTTGTCTGATTTTATCCCCTTCTATAGCCATGCTGAAGCTAAGGGAGTTGTGGTCACTCTCACCAAAATGCTCCCCCACCAAGAGGTCTGTCACCTGACCAGGTTCATTACCCAGAACTAGATCCAGTATAGCCTTTCCTCTCATTGGCTGGCCCACATACTGTGTCAGGAATCCTTCTTGAACACACCTGACAAATTCAGCCCCATCTATCCCCCTTGCACTCAGGAGGTGCCAGTCAATATGAGGGAAGTTGAAATCACCCATAACTACTACCCTGTATTTCCTGCACCATTCTAAAATCTGCCTGCTTATCTGCTCCTCGGTGTCCCGAAGGCTATTTGGGGGCCTAAAGACTACTCCCAGCACAGTGATTGATCCCTTCCTATTTCTGACTTCCACCCAGACTGACTCCGTGGACACTCCTTCTGCAGCGTCCTCCCTTTCTATAGCCATGATACAATCCCTGACCAGCAATGCCACATCCCCCCTTTTCTACCTCTCATCCTATTCCTTTTAAAACACCTGAACCCCGGGACCTGCATCATCCAATCCTGCCCTTCCTCCAACCAAGTTTCAGTAACAGCCACAGCATTGTAGTTCCACGTACTAATCCATGCTCTGTTCATCCTCCTTGTTCCTAATACTCCTAGCATTGAAATAGACACATTTCAACCCCTTTAACTGACTACAATTATGTTAGCTCCAATTACGCATTCACAGATATTCTATCAAACTTTCACTTCATTCAAAAAAAAAGTATATTGTAATTACTGGACATTGCTCAAGTTCATTTGCATGAACAAAAGGCTGCATGCCTCCATGCAGCAGGAAAACCACATGTAGGTTTGGGCTGATATGTCACGAGAACAAGATGATATTGACTCCACACATCTGTCAAGCAACATCAACTCTCCATTAATACAGCAGCATCTCATCTCTCCCAATCAACATGTTGGGGATGATGAGTACTGACCAGATGCTCTGCTTGCACACTTAGTAAGACATGCAAGGAATCCCATGGAACAACATCCAGGATTGTTACATTCGACAACTAGAATAGCAGTAGTGCACATGAACGCAACAACTTCCCTTTTAAGCACAAGTTCTGATTCACACTGGCCTCCATTGTTCCTGCAATTTGAGGAAATATTGTGATTGTAATCAAAGCCTGCACCAATATTTAAAGAAAATGAGTGAGATTTATTTTGTAGTCTGGGGAAAAGTACACACTCAGGACAACAAATATTTCTTCGGGTTTTAATTCCTTTATCTGTTTTAGATGTTTTAGTGCCGGAAGAGGGTCTTAAAACAAACGAACAAATTTACAACCAGATCCTGCCATTAAAATCTCAGTTTAACCTTCGATCCACACCCCTGTGGATCGACAGATTGCATATGCAGTATAAAAATAAATGGCACGAAACTAATACAAAACTAATACGATACTAACATGGTAGTGGCAATTCTACTTGGCCGGTAAAGAACTTTGCACAGGCCACGCTATCCAGCACCGATGCCATCACTCATGAAAATTTTTCCTCATCATGCTCAGTATCTCTGGGAGGAACTTAATCCCAAAGCCCCACCAGCTGCTTCTGCAACATCTGGTCTCCCGACTATCCTGCACGTGTGTAATGACATCACCATCTCCACTTAAAGGCAAAGGCAACTATTCTAGCATTACCCAGCTGGATGCTTAAGTAAACTTTTAACGAAAATGACTAAGATTTGACGGTCAGCTGGTTACATTTAAACAAAAATCAACATGTTCACAGAATATTTTTGCAGCAGCTGCAATGGAAATTCTATTAAAATGGAATAAAAACATAAAATGCTGGGAACACTCATCAGATCAAGCAGCATCTATAAAGAGAAAAAACAGGTCAAAGACCCTTAATCTGACATTAAAAATGGACTTTAAGCTTAGAGATCTATAAGTAGAAGTAGCAAATAATTAATTCCAAATCTGACTTTCCCTCTGCTGTGACTAAGAATTCCTTTAAAGAGTTTTTCTGAAACACTGTGCTTCCCACTATTGATGTTTGATGATTTGTATGGTTGCTGTGGGGGTGGAGGAAAAGAAATCAGGAAGAAGCAGATTTGAGGGCATCAGGTTTGACTTTGACTTGCACTTACTCAAGAACTTCCTATGAAAACAGCTATGCCCATACTGAAGATTAATCAAAAATCAAATTAGAAGGGCTATATGAATTTAGTTTTTTCCATGGTGATTTTTAGTTCCAATTCAGATAGAGGCTTGAATATTATCCCCCCAAAAGTAATTTATAACAGTAATCTACTAAATAAAACCACAAGAAAATGTGGAATATACTTTGTAGGTGAAGGAATACCAACGAAGAGTAAAAAAAATATTTAATGCCTCAGATTTAGAACTTTTCATCAGAACTGAATTGTTAATCCTGTTCTTCTTTCCACAGCTGAGGCCTAGACTGCTGAAACTTTCCAAGTGCCTTTGTTTTAATTTGCATTTCCAGCATCAGGAGTTTTGATTTTCATCTAATTATTAAGGTGTTTATACACTGGCCGTTTAAGTCCAATTCCAGAAGTCTGGTGCCTGTGATTTGTCCTACCTATCTACCTATTTATTGCAACTTACAGTAATTTTTATGTCTTGCACTGTCCTGCTGCTGCAAAACAAAGAATTTCACAACATACAGTGGCATGCGAAAGTTCAGGCACCACTGGTCAAAATTTCTGTTACTGTGAATAGCTAAGTGAGTAAAAGATTACCTGATTTCCAAAAGGCACAAAGTTAAAGATGATACATTTCTTTAATATTTTAAGCAAGATTACTTTTTTATTTCCATCTTTTACAGTTTCAAAATTACTAAAAAGCAAAAGGGCCCGAAGCAAAGGTTTAAAAGCAGAAGTTAAATGGGCGGATGCCCTGGCAGGGAAGACAGTGGATCAGCAGTGGCAGATACTCTTGGGGATAATACAAAAGATGCAAAAGCAGTTCATTCCAATGAGAAGGAAGGATTCAAAGAGGGGGAAGGGGCCACAGTGGTTGACAAAGGAAGTCAGAGATTGTATAGCATTAAAGAAAAAGAAGTATGACAGGGCTAAGATGAGTGGGAATACAGATGATTGGGAAAGTTTTAAGGAACAGCAGATCTTAACTAAAAAAGCAATACGGAGAGGAAAAATGAGGTATGAGCTCAGTCTAGCCAGGAATATAAAAGGGGATAGCAAAAGCTTTTTTAGCTATGTGAAGAGAAAGAAGATAGTTAAGAACAATGTTGGCCCCTTGAAGAATGAATTGGGAGAAATTGTTATGGGAAACAGGGAAATGGCAACAGAATTTAATGCGTACTTTAGATCTGTCTTCACCAGGGAGGACACAAGCAAACTCCCAGATGTATGGATGGGCCAGGGTCATAAGATATCAGAGGAATTGAAACAGATTGACATTAGGGAAGAAACTGTGATGAGTAGACTGATAGGACTGAAGGCTAATAAATCCCCGGGTCCAGATGGTCTGCAACCGAGGGTTCTAAAAGAGGTGGTTCAGGAAATTGCGGATGCATTGGTAATCATTTTCCAATGTTCCTTAGATTCAGGATCAGTTCCTGAAGATTGGAGAGTGGCTAATGTTATCCCACTTTTCAAGAAGGGAGGGAAGGAGAAAACGGAGAACTATCGCCCTGTTAGCCTAACGTCAGTCGTGGGGAAGATGCTTGAGTCCATTATTAAGGACAAAATAGTGGCATATCTTGATGGCAGTAATAGGATTAGGCCGAGCCAGCATGGATTTACCAAGGGCAAATCATGCTTGACTAATCTGTTGGAGTTTTTTGAGGGTGTAACAAGGATGTTAGATGAGGGTAAGCCAGTGGATGTAGTGTACCTAAATTTTCAGAAGGCATTCGATAAGGTGCCACATAGGAGATTGGTGAGTAAAATCAGAGCTCATGGCATTGGGGGCAGGGTTTCAACATGGATAGAAAACTGGTTGGCAGATAGAAAGCAAAGGGTAGCAGTGAATGGGTGTTTCTCGGACTGGCTGGAGGTGACTAGTGGGGTACCACAGGGCTCTGTATTGGGACCACAGCTCTTTACGATTTATGTCAACGATTTAGATGAGGGCACTGAAAACTGTATCAGCAAGTTTGCTGACAATACTAAACTGGGAGGCAGTGTGACATGCGAAGAGGATGTTAGGAGAATACAGGGAGACTTGGATAGGCTGGGTGAGTGGGCAGATACTTGGCAGATGTCATTCAATGTGAATAAATGTGAAGTTATCCACTTTGGAAGCAGGAACAAGAGGGCAGAGTATTTTCTGAACGGTGTAGAGTTAGGTAAGGGAGAAATGCAAAGAGACCTAGGAGTCCTAGTTCGTCAGTCAATGAAGGTGAATGAGCAAGTGCAACAGGCATTTAAAAAGGCAAATGGAATGTTGGCCTTTATTACAAGGGGAATTGAGTACAAGAGCAAGGATGTCCTTTTGCATTTGTACAGTTGCCCTGGTGAGACCACACCTGGAATATTGTGTACAGTTTTGGTCTCCAGGTTTAAGGAAGGACATTCTGGCAATTGAGGAAGTGCAGCGTAGATTCACCAGGTTGATTCCTGGGATGGCAGGGCTGTCTTACGCAGAGAGATTGGAGAGATTGGGCTTGTACACACTGGAATTGATGAGATTGAGAGGGGATCTGATTGAAACGTTTAAGATAATTAAAGGATTTGATAGGATTGAGGCAGGAAATATGTTCCAGATGTTGGGAGAGTCCAGCACCAGAGGGCATGGATTGAGAATAAGAGGTCAGTTATTTAAAACAGAGTTGAGGAAAAACTTCTTCTCCCAGAGAGTTGTGGAGGTGTGGAATGCACTGCCTCGGAAGACGGTGGAGGCCAATTCTCTGGATGCTTTCAAGAAGGGGCTAGATAGATATCTGATGGATAGGGGAATCAAGGGATATAGGGACAAGGCAGGGACTGGGTATTGATAGTGAATGATCAGCCATGATCTCAGAATGGCGGTGCAGACTCGAGGGGCCGAATGGTCTACTTCTGCACCTATTGTCTATTGCTTGGGCACCAGCATGATCAGTACTTAGTAATGCCCCCTTTGGTAAGTATCGCAGCTTGTAAACACTTTCTGTAGCCAGCTAAGTGTCTTTCAATTCTTGTTTGGGGGGAATTTTGCCCATTCTTCCTTGCAAAAGGCTTCTAGTTCTGTGGGATTCTTGGGCTCTCTTGCATGCACTGCTCATTTGAGGTCTATCCACAGATTTTCGTTGATGTTTAGGTTAGGAGACTGTGAGGGCCATAGCAAAACCTTCAGTTTGCACCTCCTGAGGTAGCCCATTATGGATTTTGAGGTGTGTTTAGGATCATTATCCTGTTGTAAAAGCCATCCTCTTTTCATCTTCAGCTTTTTTTACAGACAGTGTGATACATGCTTCCAGAATTTGCTGGTATTTAAATGAATTCATTCTTTCCTCTACCATTGAAATGTTCCCTGTGCCTCTGGCTGCAACACAAGCCCAAAGCATGATCGATCCACCTCTGTGCTTAACAATTGGAGAGGTGTTCTTTCCATGAAATTCTGCACCCTTTTTTCTCTAAACATACCTTTGCTCATTGCAGCCAAAAAGTTTTAACTTCATCAGTCCACAGGACTGTTTCCAAAATGCATCAGGCTTGTTTAGATGTTCCTTTGCAAACCTCTGATGCTGAAATTTGTGGTGAGGATGCAGGAAAGGTTTTCTTCTGATGACTTTTCCATGAAGGTTATATTTGTGCAAGTGTTGCTGCACAATAGAACAGTGCACCACCACTCCAGAGTCTGCTAAATCTTCCTGAAGGTCTTTTGCAGTCAAATGGGGGTTTTGATTGCCTTTCTAGCAATCCTACGAGCAGTTCTCTCGGAAAGTTTTCTTGGTCTTCCAGACTTCAACTTGACTTCCACCAATCCTGTTAACTGCCATTTCTTAATTACATTACGAACTGAGGAAACGGCTACCTGAAAACGCTTTGCTATCTTATTATAGCTTTCTCCTGCTTTGTGGGCATCATTTATTTTAATTTTCAGAGTGCTAGGTAGCTGCTTAGAGGAGCCCATGGCTGCTGATTGTTGGGGCAAGGTTTGAGGAGTCAGGGTATTTATAAAGCTTTGAAATTTGCATCACCTGGCCTTTCCTAATGATGACTGTGAACAAGCCATAGCCCTAACAAGCTAATTAAGGTCTGAGACCTTGGTAAAAGCTATCTTCAGGTCAGGTCAAATCTCCTGAGTTGCCCAAACTTTTGCACGGTGCTCCTTTCCTTTTTTTCACTCTAAAATAGTACGAAACAAAAATAATACACTAATCTTGCTTAAAATGTTGAAAAGAATGTTTCATCTTTAACTTTATGGCTTTTGGAGATCAGTTCAGCTTCTACTCACCTAACTATTCACAGTAACAGAAATTTTGACCAGGGGTGCCCAAACTTTTGCATGCCACTGTACGTTACTGATAGCGGAGAGGTGGAGCGAAGTCAAGATGGCACTAAATAGCAACTCCTTTGGTTGCATCTTTGGGAGCAGCTCTTTTTCTAGCTTTGATATCTCTTTTTCCCTTTTCAAGGTTCTTTTGTGGGCCCTGACCTGGATTATGACTTTGGTTCTTTGCAGGGAATAGGACCCGCTCTTAGGGCCTCATGGTACAGAAAACGAGTGCGCCCTCAGAGTTCTGGGTTTTCATGGCTATGGAGACAGGCTGATTCTAGGACAGTGCCCCTGACTGAAGCGTCGCAGGAAAAGACAGAACATCGGGAACAGTGGGTTAGCTGTCGGGGGAGCTGTGCCTTTAAGGGGATGATCGAGTGCAGAGCTTGGAAAAAAATGACGCAACAGACTTTAAACATTGTAATCAGTGAGCTGTTTGTAATGTGTCCCGTCACTGTGGAATGGGGAGACCACTTTTCCCTTATCAGGAAGACAGAGAGCGAGAGAGAGAGAGAGAGAGAGAGAGAGAGAGAGAGAGAGAGAGAGGGAGAGAGAGCGAGAGAGAGAGAGAGAGAGAGAGAGAGCGAGAGAGAGAGAGAGGGAGAGGGAGAGAGAGAGAGAGCGAGAGAGAGAGAGAGAGAGAGAGAGAGAGAGAGAGAGAGAGAGAGAGAGAGAGAGAGAGAGAGAGAGAGAGAGAGAGAGAGGGGGACTGTGGTATGTCAAATTACCGGGTGAACAAGTAGGTTTTGGGGTACTGCAAGCCTGTGTCTTTATTGATGCTTGCTGCACGCTTGAGTGCTCGGTGGAGGGTGCTGATGCTTTTTTGCTGGTGGGGTTGGAGGGCTGATGTTGCCTTCCTGATGCTTGTGTGTGGGAAGGGCTTCAGGGTTCTAACGTTTTAACTGTCATTCATTCTTTGGGGCACTCCTCTGTTTTTGTGGATGTTTGCAAAGAAAAAGAACTTCAGGATGTATATTGTGTACATTTCTCTGACATTAAATGTATCTATTGATAATAAACCTGATTCTGATAGTATTACTTTGGATGACAAGTCTGCTGCCAGTTTGTAGAAAATAAATTTAATAGCTTAAATGCAGAAGCATGGTTCTTATGCTTCATGTTTTGCAAATCTTACACAAAGAAAATATTATAGTTCTTTAGGTGTATGTAATAATGAAACCTGGTGTCTTTATTTTTCCCAGTTACACATATTTCAAGTTCAAATACTGCAACTAGTAGGATGCCACTTCATGAAATAATTATTGTCCTCCATCGATACAGCTGCTCACAATTTTATAATCCATTTATTAATTGAAATTTATTGCAAAGAATAATTGTTGGACATAGGCAGTCATTTTCAAACTTAAGTGATGACTTCTTATTTCATGAGGTCAAAATCTGGTGCTGCATTTCTTTTGAAAACATGAATTTCAGAATTTGAATTAAATTATACTAGTATATAAGCAAGAAGAGTTTAATGGCAGTGTAATACAAGTGTTTCTTGATTATTCGTCCTGTAAGAGACTCTGATTACTTTACATTTGAAGCTATTGTAAAGCAAGACTGGATATCAAGGACACATGTAAGTAAAACACATAGTCACAGCTAAAGACTTGGATCAATATTAATGTGACTTTCATTTCATGCTTGCCCAACTCCAATAGGCTGACAATATACTCTGATTATGTGATGTGCCTCCAAGTAACAAAAAGGTTATTAGACTGCAGAAGTGAAAATGGAACGCAGTATTTTACTGACAGCTTCACTAATAGATTTTACTGACTTTAAGATTATCTAATGCAGGGGTCATATTGAACACAGCTATTCTAAAATACAAAATAAATATCAGTGTGAAAGAGTAGGATAAAAGAAAAATAATAAATATCTTAATATGACTATTTTAAATATGATTAAAGTTCCAGTCAAAGGATTTCCTACATGGCTTATTTTGTGGACAGGTTAGAAAATATAACTAAATACTTTGACCAAAAGATCAGGAATTGGAAAATAAGAATGATAGCGAATTCCATGTAGAAATTGAATAAAAAGACACCGGGGATGCTGCAATGGAGTACAATGGTGAGACTACTGAACTCCCTGCCACCACCCAGATTTCATCACTTATGAAGCACCAGTAGCGTTATACTGTTTACTACTAACTTGTGTTGTAAAAGCATCTTATGTTAAACGTCAATTTTTTGAAATATATTTTCTTATTTGTGATAGTATTACTTTATGTTTTGTGTGTGAGTTACATGTACTGTGTTGTGCACCTTAGACTGGAGGAACATCGTTTTTTTGGCAGAATACACATATACGATTGAATGACAATAAACTTGAAGTTGAACTTGTACAATTGGAAGTGATTATTAGAAAATATGAGGTCTAATGTTGACTAAAGAGAAGTGAAGAGTATGGACCATCAAAAATATCATTACCTTCATTTAGAAACACAGAATAATTACAGCACAGGATCAGTCTCATTCAATCTATCATGTTTTTGCAAGTCTCTACCAAAGCAACTCAATAGTTATACCAGACAAATGTTCCCTATTGCCTTGAAAATGTTTCTCAGTATATGTTTATCTGATTACATCTTAAAGGCATTATGAACCTGTCTACAGCAAAGCAGCAAACACCACATTCTAGATTCTAAACGCAAACTATGTAAAAAAAAATTCTTCATGTCACTTCTAGTTCTCTTCTCCTTTATTTTTACACCCGTGACCTCTAGTCCTTAACTGCATCATCAAAGGGAACAATCTCCCACTAACCACTCTGTCCACACTCATCATTATTGTACCTATATATGCATCTCTCAAATCTCCCCTCACTGTTCTCTAAAGAAACCACAATACTTCAATTCAAGGCAAAGCAGAGTTTTATCAATTTCAGCTCTTTTACTTATTCCCTATATTAATCAGCTGATATAAAAATAACAGTAGATGTGGAAGAGAAAAAAAACACGGCAACATAATGGTAATTACCTTTTCAATGGCAAAACTTAAAAGATCCAAGTCATTTTGACTCAGAAAACTATTTGAAAGTTTGGTTATGATCACATGAATATTCAAAGAAATAATATTTAGATGATGATAACATTAAACACTAACAGCTCACTTGACAAATATAATTTATGAAAACTTAATATTTGATTAATATAGTGATACATCAAAACAATTTTCTTATCTGTAAGGCAGTTGTGGTTTCGGTTTGCAAAGCTTAATTTAAGTACAGTAGATCTAAGAGAACAAGTGACCAAAAATAGCACAGTTTTAATAAAGGAGATGGCATGTTTCAGGTGTTAAAGGAGTCATTTTTGGACTTTATTATAATCATTTGTGTTAACATTGCTATTTCTAAAATACTTTCTTGCTTGCATTAATTTATTCTATAGAATAAAGTCCAAAAACTATTTTTAAAAAGGTAACTATTTAACATATAAAAATAAGCATATAAAAGTGAATAAACAACAGGAAATAATATAGGAACAAATCTGGTACTGAATAATCACAAAAAGAATGAAAATATACACTACCAAAACATTCCTTCTAGTAAAGGATATAATTTTATAAGAAGACAACATTAATTTAAGATTATCAATGAAAGAAACAATGAAGTTATTTTGTTTTATGTGTAGCATATGAGTTGAAATGTTTCATCTCATATACAGAACACTCATTTTGGAAAAATGCATCATAGGTTTTGAAGGGGAAGTGGATAAGTATTTCAAAACTAAACAGTAAAGAGAAGGAGATTAGTTAATTACAGTTCCTAAAAGTTGAATACCCCTACACTATAAATTCTATTATTTTAATTGATTGGAATATTGATACATAGGTAAAAATAAATGTTCATGCAATTATCATATTACATATACAGAATATTGCAAACAATTAGCAATTATTTAACTATATTTACTGATTCTGACAAAATTTAACTGAAACTCAATGCTATTCTGACAGCAGAGTCAAGTATGACATCTGTTCCATGGAAGTATCTAATGAAAAAAATAAGTGAAGCATTATAATCCTGTATCGTGACAACTATGGAAAGCAAAAAATATTATATGACAAAATTCAACTATAATTTATTTATAATTGTTACAATTACACATCTTTGCGATATTTTTCAGAAATTAAAATCAAGTAAGAGACTTGAAAATACATTTTTGCCATTGAAATTGACAAAGGAATCAATAAATATGTGGAGATATGAAAATTATAAATGAAATTTTTGATTCAATAGTGCCATTCTTAAAATAATTTGTAACAATGTAGATTTCTAACCAGAGCATGCCAATCAGGAGAGAATTGTTAATCAGTCAGAGACAATTTTGGGAATATTAGTGAAATAACTTCTTCTTAAAATGATGTACATCAGCATATACTCTGTTGAGATGAGTATATAGAACTAACTGCCAAAGGAAGTGGCTGACACAGATACAATAACATCATTTAATAGATACATGGACAGGTACATGGGTAGAAAAGGTTCAGAAGGAGGTGGCCACATTTGGACAGATGGGACCTGCTTGGATGGGCCTCTTGGTTTTTGTTGATGAGTTAGGCTGAAGGGCTTGTTTCTGTGCTATTCTATGATTTTATGTTTCTTTAAAAACAAACCTCTTCAGGAGTTATCTCTGATCCTCTCCTTTAGGAAAAAAACACAAATGCAGTGGTTCCATAAGAAGACACTACCTATTTCTTCAAAGATAAAGTAACATTAGGCTATTTAATGCGATGTCAAAAATATTCCAGAAGAGTATGGTATATGGTTGACATTGTTATGTTTTTTAAGATTTCAAATATACATGATGTTGGCAGATTCATAAAGCTATTACTATATTTTATATAATCTGTGTAAACCAAAAAGCATCCTTTCACATATGGCGTTTATGACTTGTACAATTCACTCAGAGAAAGAGAAAATGTGTTCTGATTCAGTATGGTTCACTGAATCATAAGAACCAAATCTGAGGGGGAGTATGTTTTATGCTAACTTCAGTTAATATATAGTTCAAATTATTTCAAAGTTTTGCAGAGCCAAATAACTTGCATACCTATTGAGACTTGCAAAGAAAGTAGTTAGGAATATATTATCATACAGCAAACCAAAATTGAGAATTTACTGTAGTATAATACAATAGTAACCTTTTTTCACAACTGCACAAGATACCCCATAAGTTTAATATAACCATTTCTGTCAGAATGCATATGCTGAATGTGTATGTAATAATTCAATGAAGCAAAGATGAAATGTAGGACTAATGCATGAAAGATCTTAAATTAATTTCTTTTTTACAATCACAACAAAAACAGTATCTCATTTATTTTTGAGCAACTCATTTGTAAGCATATAAATAGATATATATTAATTAATTTCATATATACTAATTTTAATTCTCTTAATTATAAACAAAAATAGAATAATGTACTTGGTTATAAATGTGTTTTTGCATGAACTTGACATAAAACAATCTTTACTATTTAATTTTAATCTTCACTTCTTCAAAATGAAGTTCATATTTCTATGAAACAAAGAATACATTTGAAATGTCTAATTCTCTATTATTTTTTATCTTCCATGTCCATACGCATTCATATATAAATTACTGAAGATATTGATACCAATAATTAATATAAGCAGTTTATAACAGAATCGAGTATGGATTTACTATGACATACACTTGCTTTTTGCCTTGGGGCATGTTTAAAGAGGAGGAGTAGAATAAATCTTTTGGACACCTATTGAAAGTACCATTTCTTGATGTAAAAGCAAAGCATAGTTGCCAGAAATTAGGTGAATAATGAAGTATATGCCTTTTAACAGTTTAAATGATAAAAAATTAAGTTAAAAAGTAACCAAACACTAAAAATATAAAGTATCTTATTAGATATCATGATTTTATCACCATTCTTGGTATGCCACAAAGGGATGTTACATTTCAAAGGTCAACATCAGCAATATCCTTATCACATTCTACAGGGGTTGTACTGAGAGTATCCTGAGCAGCTGCATCACTGCCTGATTTGGAAATTGCACCAACTCGGATTGCAAGACCCTGCAGCGGATAGTGAGGTCAGCTGAGAAGATCATCGGGGTCTCTCTTTCTGCCATTACTGATATTTACACCACACGCTGCATCCGCAAAGCAAACAGCATTATGAAGGACCCCACGCACCCCTCATGCAAACTCTTCTCCCTCCTGCCATCTCGCAAAAGGCACTGAAGCATTCGGGCTCTCATGAACAGACTGTGTAACAGTTTCTTTCCCCAAGTCATCAGACTTCTCAATAACCAGAGCCTAGACTCACACCAATCTACTGCCCTCTGCTGTGCCTATTGTCTTTATTGTACTGCCTATTATTTATTGTAATGCCTGCACTGTTTTGTGCACTTTAAACAGTCTTGTGTAGGTCTGTAGTCTAGTGTAGTTTTTGTGTTGTTTTATGTAGTTTCAGTGTAGTTTTTGTATTGTTTCATGTAGCACCATGGTCCTGAAAAACATTGTCTCGTTTTTACTGTGTACTGTACCAGCAGTAATGGTCAAAATGACAATAAAAAGTGACTTGACTTGATTTGAACATGGTGTCTGGATCAGTGAAAAAATGTGAAGAAGGGAGAGATTAGGAGGATTGGCTTACAGGGTTATTGAAATGATATGCTTTCAGAAGGTACTTAAGTATTAAGGAACATTAATACATTACATCAAGTCCACTTTTCTAATCAATCCCCGTACCCCTTGATTTTCTTTGTACACTTAATGGCTGAGCATTTACAGCATTTGGGGAGAGAATTCCAAAGATTCACAATAATTTTTTTTTTAGAAATGTTCTCATCTCAACTTCTGTTGGCCTGTTCTCATGTTTTGAGACTATGCCATTTAATTCAGCACTCTCTTGCCACAGTAAATAGCCTCTCAGGAACTACTCTTTCAATCCTTCTAAGATCCACATACATTCTGATAGACTTCTTCACATTCTTCTGAATTTCAGTGAGTATGGGACAACCCTATTCAATCTACCCTCGCAATGCATCCCGTCATATTGCAGTGAGTTAAGTGAATCTGTACATCATTGCCTCCAGGGCTAGCACACAGTTTGTTAGGAATTCAAAGCTACATAAACTTTAGGTATGCTCTCATCAAAGCCAGTACAATAGTAAATAACTTTTCCTTTTGTACTCCACACCTTTTACAATAAAGGCTAACATATGCTATCCTTATTACTTGCAGGAACTATTTATCATACATAAAAATGTCAAGAAGCTCCTGTGCAGTTACACTGATTTCTCACCAATTTACAAATATTCAGCTTTTTTACCAAAACGAAAAACTTCCTACATTTTACTGTACTCTAACTGATAACTTCTTAGCTATTGATGTGCCCCTGTGCAGCTGGTTTGTGTTCACCTCATGACTCAGTTCCCATCTGGCTCTGCATAATCAGCAAAATTGAATAAAAATATGCCTTTTCCATTTTCTAACTCATCACTGTAACTGAAAATAACTGGGATCCAAGTACAGAACATCATGGCAGTCTTCCAACCTTGAGACCATTTCTATCCTTTAACAAATCCTCTTTCAGACCAATAGGTTAGCCTCAACTCCATGTCTCTTATTTTTAACATTAAGATTAAAAGTAAATTTCTTTATGGGACAACAGTGACACATCTTACCAGTGCATATGATTAATAGGCTGCAGCAATATGATTGAAAAAAGAATTAGTAAAGATCTTATATGAAGTAATTTACTACTTGTTTTCTTATAGACTTGGGAAATGAGATTTGGAACTGTGGGTGCTATGGTAGCACAGTGGTTAGTGTGCCACTATTTCAGTTCAGGATGTTGGAGTTCTATCCAGCATCCTCTGTAAGGAGTCTGTATGTTCTCAGAACTGTAGTGCAGGGAAACATATAGTTGAGGGAGAAAAGTGGAATGTTGCAATATTAAGAAACAATATTAACAAGGGAATAATTATTGTTTTTGTAAACATGAGTGCAAAGGCGAAGTCTGTGTTGCCTACCAGGGTGTTAGTGTTAAAGGCATTTCTTGGGGCTTGAGAAGAACTTTACATGACAGGGACAAAATACTGATACTGTGATCACTATTCAAGATCATGTAATGTTATTTCCAGTGCACAAGTGTAAAGGAGAACAAAATACTTGTTACTCCTGATCTGAAACAAAAAAAAAACACAATAAAGAACATAATTATAATAAAAACAATAAATAAATACAAATACATAATTTAGCTTATATACACAGACTGGTTGCATGTCCATAAAGTGATTCTAGATACAAGAGTGTTTGTACATAAGGTGACTGACAGGAAATGATGTAGTGGTGCTTTGGGTGGGGGTGAAAGTTTTGATCAGCCTTACTGCTTGGGGAAATAACTGTTTGTTGAGTCTGGTGGTCCTGCCATGGATGCTATGTAACCTCCCCATTATAGAGCCTTCTTGTCACTCCAGTACATTTTCTGTACCATTGAAGTGATGCAGCTTGTTAGGATGCTCTCTATGTGCATCTGCAGAATGACATGAATTTAGATGTACAAAGTCCAGCTCACTTCAGCCTCCTCAGAAAGTAGAGGTATTGGTGAGCTTTCCTGATTGCATAGAATGTACTTTAGGACCAAGGGAGGTTGTGTAAGGTGCACTCCCAAAAGTTTGAAACTGCTCTCAGTTTCCACTGCTGTGCAGCCAATGTAAAGTGCGGTGTGAGTTCTCCTTAAGTTAATAACCATCTCCTTTGGTACCAGGCCTCAAGGTCTTCCATCTCCTCTCTGTAGGCCCTCTCATCATTGTTGGTGTTGAACCCCACCACTGCTGTGTCATCGGCAAATTTGACAATGCAACTATTCGATTTTTTGGCCATGTAGTCATGTGAGAACAGACTATATAGCAGTGGGTTAAATATTGGGGGGCACTCATTTTGAGGATGATAAAGAGGCAGAAGCAGCTGCACAACCTGGCTATTTGAGATCTATTGTTTAGGATGTCCAACACCCAGTTGCACTGTGGCATATTTAGACCAAGGAACTGGAGTATGTTTGCCAAGGTCAGTAAAGAAAATAATGTTAAATACTGAACTGAAATCCAGAAACAGCATTCTGACATTAGTGCCCTAGTGTGCTAGGGCCAGGTGCATGACGGATGCTATGGTGTGTATCGGATCCAGTGTGGCAGAAATGGAATTTTTGATATATGCCATTACCAGCCATTCAAAGTTCAAAGTAAGTTTATTGTCAAATTACATATACGTCACCATGTATAATGCTGAGGATCGCACAGATTGTGATCTTCCAGTTAGAAAGTCGATGATCCAATTGCTGAGGGAGGTTCTGCAACTTCTCAATCAGGATTGTGGAAATGATGGTATTAAATGCTAAGCTATAGTCGATGAACAGCATCCTGACATAGATGTTTGTGTTATCCAGGTGGTCTAAAGCCAGGTGGAGAGCCATTGAGATTGTGTCTGCCGTTGACCTATTGTGCCGATAGGCAAATTGCAATGGGTCCAGGCCCTTGCTAAGGCAGGATTTCAATTTAGGCATGACAAACCTCTCAAAGCATTTCATCACTGTAACTGTGAGTGTTATCGGGTGATAGTACTCAAGAGTTCTGAAAGAGGTGGCTGAAGAGATTGTGGAGGCATTAGTAATAATTTCTCAAGAAATTATTCTTGAGAAAAGATTCTGAAGAGATTCTGGAAGACCAGAAAATTGCAAATAATACAGCTTTGAGCAGTGGTCAATTTGGACATCAGAGATTTGGAGAGGAGGGGACTACAATCAGGTGCTCTGCCTGAGGGTAAAAACCAGGAGCAGGTCACAGGAGTGTAATAGAACTTTGACCAGTGGCCATTCTGGATATTGAAAGTTTGGAGAGGAAGGGACTTCAATCAGGTCCACTGCCCGAGGACAAAAGGCAGGAGTATGTCCTGGCAGAGCTTTGAATAGCAACCAATCGCCATTTGGGATTATTAGTATGAGCAAATTAAAGGAAGGCAGGGGCAAGCACAGTGGCCATCATCTCAGTGGACATCTTCAGAGTGGTGATCTTGAGGCTTCATTGAAGAGAGTCTTTAGTCAGAGAAAGCAAAGGAAAGAAATGCATATGTTTTTTTCCTTCTCTTCTTTTAAATTTGCTGAGCTTGAACAGTAGAGATGCCAGGTAGGACAGTGAAATGCTTCTTTTGTGGGATGTGTGAAAGCAGAGAAAACTGCAGTGTCCCTGAGGACTACAAATACGGGAAGTGCATCCAGCTGCAGCTTCTGACAAACCATGTTAAGGAGTTGGAAATGGAGAGATATATACACCTCTCTTCCTTCTTCTCTACCTTCTTCCTGATGGCAGCAGCAAGATGAGACATGTCCTGGGTGGTGAGGATCCCTGATGATGGATGCTCTTTTCCTACAACAGAGTTTTGTGTTCAGAGTACTTCACGATGACTAGCATCAGTACCACTGGGCAATAGTCACCTCAGTGGTTGGGAAGATGTTGGAGTCGATTGTTAAGGATGTGGTTTCAGAGTACTTGGAGGCACATGATGAAATAAGCCATAGTCAGCATAATTTCCTCAAAGGAAAATCTTTCCTGACAAAACTGTTGGAATTCTTTGAAGAAATAACAAGTAGGATAGACAAAGGAGAATTGGTTGATGTTGTATACTTGGATTTTCAGAAGGCCTTTGGCAAGATGCCACACCATGAGGATACCAGGAAAGATTCTAGCATGGATAAAGCAGTGGCTGATTGGCAGGAGGCAAAGAATGGGAATAAAGGGAAGCCTTTTCTAGCTGGTTTCGTGTGACTAGTGGTGTTCCACAGGGTTCTGTGTTGGTACTGATTCTTTTTACATTATATGCCAATAATTAGGATAATGGAATTGATGGCTTTGTTGCAAAGTTTGCAGACAGTATAAAGATAGGTGGAGGGGCAGGTGTTTTGAGAGAGTAGAGAGGCTACAGAAGGACTTAGACAGGTTAGCAGAGTGGGCAAAGAAATGGCAGATGGAATACAGTGTCGGAAAGTGCATGCTCATGCACTTTGGTAGAAAAAATAAAAGGGTTGACTATTTTCTAAATGGAGAGAAAGTACAAAAGACTGAGGTGCAATGGGATTTGGAATACGTTGTACAGAATTCCCTAAAGTTTGATTTGCAGGTTTGATTGCAGGTGAGGAAGACAAATGCAAAAGCATTGATTTCAAGAGGGCTAGAATATAAAAGCAAGGATGTAACTTTGAGACTTCATAAAGCACTGCTGAGGCCTCATGGAGTATAGTGAACAGGTCTGAGCCCCTTACAGAAAGGATGTGCTAAAGCTGGAAAGGATTCAAAGGAGGTTCACAAAAATGATTCCAGGTTTCAATGGTTAGTCTTATGAAGTGTGTTTGATGGCTCTGGGCCTATATTCACTCTAATTCAGAAGAATGAGAGGTGATCTCACTTGAAACCTATTGAATAGTGAAAGATGTTAATAGAATGGATAAAGAGAGGATGTTTTCTGTGGTAGGAGAAACATAGAATTATAGAAAACCTCCAGCACAATACAGGCCCTTTGGCCCACAAAGTTGTGCCAAACATGTCCCTACCTTAGAAATTATTGGGCTTACCTATAGTCCTCTATTCTTCTAAGCTCAATGTACCTATCCAAAAGTCTCTTAAAAGACCCTATTGTATCCACCTTCACCACCATTGCCGGCAGCCCATTCCATGCACTCACCACTCTCTGAGTAAAAAACTTACCCCAACATCTCCTTTGCACCTTCTCCCCAGCACCTTAAACTTGTGCCCTCTTGTGGCAAGCATTTCAGCCCTGGGAAAAAGCCTCTGACTATCCACATGATCAATGCCTCTCATCATCTTATACACCTCTATCAGGGCACCTCTCATCCTCCATCGTTCCAAAGAGAAAAGGCCGAGTTCACTCAACCCATTCTCATAAGGCATGCTCCCCAATCTAGGCAATTTCCTTGTAAATCTCCTCTGCACCCTTTCTATGGCTTCCACATCCTTCCTGTAGTGAGGCGACCAGAACCGAATACAGTATTCCAAGTGTGGTCTGACCTATATAGCTGCAACATTACCTCTCGGCTCCTAAATTCAATTCCATGATTGATGAAGGCCAATACACTGTATGCCTTCTTAACCACAGAGTCAACCTGCACAGCTGCTTTGAGCGTCCTATGGACTCAGTACCCAAGATCCCTGATCCTCCATACTGCCAAGAGCCTTACCATTAATACTATATTCTGCCATCATATTTAACCTACCAAAATGAACCACTTCACACTTACCTGGATTGAACTCCATCTGCCACTTCTCAGCCTGGTGTTGCATCCAAAGTCCCGCTATAATCTCTGACAGCCCTCCACACTATCCACAATACCTCCACCCTTTGTGTCATCAGCATAAGGGTCCCAGAACAGATCCCTGAGGCACTCCACTGGTGACCAACCTCCGCGCAGAATATGACCTGTCTACAACCACTCTTTGCCTTCTGTGGACAAGTCAGTTCTGAATCCACAAAGCAATGTCCCCTTGGATCCAATGAGTACTTACTTTCTCAATAAGCTTTGCATGGGGTGCCTTATCAAATGCTTTGCTGAAATCCATATACACTACGTCTACAGCTCTTCCTTCATCAATGTGTTTAGTCACATCCTCAAAAAATTCAATCAGGCTCGTAAGGCGCAACCTGCCCTTGACAAAGCCATGCTGACTATTCCTAATCATATTATACTTCTCCAAATGTTCATAAATCCTACCTCTCAGGATCTTCTCCATCAATTTACCAACCACTGAGGTAAGTTTCACTGGTCTATAATTTCCTGAGATATCTCTACTCCATTTCTTGAAAAAATTAACAACATCTGCAACTCTCCAATCCTCTGGAACCTCTCCCATCCCCATTGACATTGCAAAGATCATTGCCAGAGGCTTAGCAATCTCTTTCCTCGCCTCCCACAGTAGCCTGGGGTACATCTCATCCAGTCCCGGCAACTTATCCAACTTGATGCTTTCCAAAAGCTCCAGCACATCTTCTTTCTTAATATCTACATACTCAAGCTTTTCAGTCTGTTGCAAGTCATCACTGCTATCACCAAGAACCTTTTCCATAGTGAATACTCAAGTAAAGTATTCATTAAGAACCTCTGCCATTTCCTATGGTTCCATACATACTTTCCCACTGTCACACTTGATAGGTCCTATTCTTTCATATCTCATCCTCTTGCTCTTCACAAACTTGTAGGATGCTTTGGGGTTTTCCTTAATCCTGCCCACCAAGGCCTTCTCATGGCCCCTTCTGGCTCTCCTAATTACCTTCTTAAGCACCTTCCTATTAGCCTTATAATCTTCTAGATCTCTAACATTACCTAGCTCTCGGAACCTTTTGTAAGCTTTTCTTTTCTTCTTGACTAGATTTATTACCGCCTTTGTACACCACGGTTTCTGTACCGTACTGTACCATAACTTCCCCGTCTCCTTGGAATGCACTTATGCAGATCACCACACCATGGCGTCCACCTTTTCTGCAGCTGTGACACTATCTCTGATCAACAGTGCCACTCCCCCACCTCTTTTGCCTCCCTCCCTGTCCTTTCTGAAACATCTAAAACCCGGCACTTGAAGTAACCATTCCTGTCCCTGAGCCATCCAAGTCTCTGTAAAGGTTATCACATCATATCTCCAAGTACTGATCCATGTTCTAAGCTCATCCGCTTTGTTCACAATAGTCCTTGCATTAAAGTAGATGCATCTCAAACCTTCGGTCTGAGCGCATCCCTTCTCTAACACCTCCCTATCCTCCCTTTCGCACTGCCTACAAGCTTTCTCTATTTGTGAGCCAACCACCTCTTCCCCAGTCTCTTCAGTTCGGTTTCCATCCCCAACAATTCTAGTTTAAACTCCCCCCAGTAGCCTTAGCAAACCTCCCCACCAGGATATTGGCCCCCTGGGACAGTCTAAGACCAGAGGACTCAGCTTCAGAATTGTGGGGCACCCTTTTAGAATGGAGATGAGGAGTAACTTCTTTAGCCAGAGAGTTGTGAATCTGCGGAATTCTTTGCCACAGGCAGCCTTGGAGGCCAAGTCTTTAAGTTTATTTAAGGTAGAGGTTGAATAGGTTCTTGATTGATCAGAGTATGACGGGATAAAAGGTGAAGCCAGGAGATTGGGGCTGAGAGGAAAATCAGATCAGCCATGATAAAATAGTGGAGCAAACTTGAAGGGCCAAATGGCCTAATTTTGCTCCTACATTGTTTATGGTCTTATTATTAACTGAGCAATTGGCATGGAAAAAATGAGTTTCAATTCATGGGCACTGGCATCAGGACAATGAAAAGAGGGAGCTAATGCACTGGGACATGTTTCACAGGATCAGTGCCCATGTGATTTGAATAACTGGGGCTGCAGGAAAGGCCTTAAACTAGTGGGTTGAGGAAGAGGGGGCAAATATATCTCATGAGAAAGAATTTAAGAAGTAAAAAGCAACAGTGTATTGAGAAATGTTTCCAATTTCTTGCATAATATATACAGTTACTTGGCCTTCACTACCTTCGATTGTATAAATTCTCTAGATACTTTGGCCTCCGAAGGAATTTCTCCTGTGTACTTGTTTTGGGCGTTGACCCCTTTTCTGAAATTTCTTGTCATTGGGTTCATTCTCCCTGCACTTATCTCACAAGATTCTCTCTCATTGCTTTCCACTTGAGTGAATATAGGATAAACTGACCTAATTTATATTTCATACAACAGTCTTGCTATCCCAGGAATTAGTTCAGTAAGCCTTTTATTTAATGTACCTGATTATCGAGTAAGGAAATCAAAACACCACATGGTCTCACAAAGGACCCAGCAAGACATCTTTGCTGCTTACTCTAATTCTCTTCAAACTATGCAAATCTGCCATTTGCCTTTCTAACTGCTTGCTGCATCTGAATGCTTGGTTTCAGCAATTGGTGCTTAAGACTTAGAAACATTACACAACTTGTAATTATGAACAATGTCAAAGCCTGAGATTTCTCATCACTGCACTTGGTTACTGTATATACCATATTCACAGTCACTCCCTCCATTCTCTGACCAGTAATCAAATCTAAATAACAATGTAACCCAAGGGATATCAATGATAACTGGAACAAACAGAGAAACATTTCCTGATGCCATCACAAAGTGTCACATACATCTAAACATACTGTGAAATTTGTAATTTACATCAATGGCCTTCTGCGTCTATCTTGAATCAAAAATCAATGTAATACTTTAATACATGCACAACACCATATAATAAATAATAATTCCATTTGTATTTTCCATTAAAGTTTATCTTTTTGACGGTTGGAACATCCAGTTCTCAGAATGGGCCTTACCTTTGTCCCTCTTTGTTCACATCTCAGTGAGTTCCATGGACGCCACGACACCCAGCTCTTCTTCCATCACCTCTGCCTCCAAGCCCCTTCTCCCTTCTCCAGCCCTCCTCCTCTTCATGGACACACTACTCTGGTTATCTACCTGCTGTGGATCTTTTCATCTTGAATTGCTGACGAGACATCAACCATCTTGACTTCAGCACTCCTCTCTCCTCCTCTTCTCGAACTTTACACCCTCTGAACGCACTGCCCTTCACTCTCTCCACACCAATCTCAATTTCCCTCCACCATCACCCTCCTCCATGTAGCAGAATTGGCCCTCATGCTCAACAATTTTTCCTTTGGCTCCTCTCTCTTTCTCCAGACACAAGGAGTAGTCCTGGGCACCCGCATGGGCCCCAGGTATGCCTCCCTCTTCATTGGCTATTTTTCAAGCCTTAAATGGTAATACTCCCCTCAACTCTTCCTGTGCTACATTGATGACTACATTGGTGCTGCTTCATGCACCAATGCTGAGCTTGTCCACTTCATTAACTTTGCGTCCGACTTCCACTCTGTCCTTAAATTCATTTGGTGCATTTCTTTTCTCGATGTCGCTGTCTCCATCTCTGGAGACAAACTCTTGACCAACATCTTTCACAAACTTATTGATTCCCATGGTTATCTTGACTACACCTCTTCCCACCCTGTCTCCTGTAAAAATACTATTTCCCTTTCTCAGTTTCTTCATTGCTGCCACATCTATTACCAGGATGTGGCTTTCCTTTCAGGAACATCAGAGAGGTCACCCTCCTTCACACAACAGGGATTCCATTCGTTGATGCTGCCATGACCTGTATCTCCTCCATTTCCTGAACATCAGTGTTCACCCCATCTTTCCACCGCCTTAACAGGGATAGAACTCCTTTTGTTGTTACCGACCATCTCATGAGCCTTTGTGTCTAACACATCATCCTTTGTAACTCAGGGATCCTACTACCAAACACATCTTTATCTCCTCTCTACTCCACTTCCTGCAGGGACCACTTCTTCTGTGATTCCTTTGTCCATTTCCTGTAGCCCTCCCCATTAATTTCCAAACTGCCAAAGTGCTACATACATCTACCCATTTACCTCCTTCCTCACCTCTATTCAAGGTCCAAATAGTCCTTCCAGGTGAGGCAACGAATCTGCTGAGTTGGTATATTTTGTCCAGTGCTCGCAGTGCAGTCTCCTCTACATTGGTGAGACCTGCCATAAATTGGGGGATTATTTTGTTGAGTTCCCCGCTTGATCCGCCAAAAGTGGTACTTACTGGTGGCCAAACGTTTTAATTCTGATTCCTATTTTCCACCTGACATATCAGTCCGTGGCCTCCTCTTGTGCAAAGATGTAGTCACCCTCAGGGTGAAAGAGCGACACTTTATATTCCATCTCTGTAGCCTCCTACCTGATGGCATGAATATCAATTCCTCCTTCTAGTAAAAAAAATTCTGCCCTCCTCCCCTCTTCTTCTACTCTCCACTCTGGCCTTTTACCTCTTCTCACCTGCCAATCACCTCACCCTGGGTTTCCTCCCGTTTCCCTTTCTCTAATGGTCCACTCTCCTCTCCTATCAGATTCCTTCTTCTCCATCCTTTTATCTTTCCTACTCACTTGGCCTCACCTATCACCTTCTGGCTATCCTCCTTCCTCTGCACACGGCTTTTTATTCTGACACCTTCCCCCTTCCTTTCCAGTCCTGAAGAAGGGGTCTGTTTATTCATTTCCATAGATGCAGCCTGATCTGCTGATTTCCTCCAGTATTTTGTGTGGGTTGCTTTAGATTTCCAGCATCTGCATAATTTCTCATGTTTATCTTTCTTGTGCCTTTGCCTAATCTGTTATTTTAATGCAATATTCCTTTGGGAACTACTTTCAATTAATAGTTGTTTCCTAGCCAAAAGGAAACTAAAATGGAACTGCTGGAATGGCTGTCAATCTTAGGATAAGATCATGGTGAAGGGAAGGTCAAGCAAGAGAGACACACATGAATCAAATGCATTATTGGGCAGATGTGATAAAATTACAGAAAAAGGGAGATGGCCTAAGGATTAGATGTAAGCCCCCAATGTTTTTTCCAAAACCCACTAGCCATAGGCTCTGTGAGAGCTAAACTCAGACTCGAAGCACCTTCTGTTCAAGTGACTGAAGCTCATACTTACACCTTCTGTTGTAATTTCAAACAGAATTTTCTTGCAAGAGGAAGGAGTATTAGAAAGTGTGATGCAATGATATGCTTGCTGTAGTTGCATTCCTGGAAATGTATAAAGTATGAGACTATTAGAATAGTGACTGTGGATGAGAATGGTGATAAATGTATTGGCAGGTGGAGCACTTAAGATGTTCCTTTTAAGCTTGACACATGTACAGACTGTAAACTACATGTGTGTTGAGACTAGATCCTCAAGACATCACTTTAGACATTATTCTAACTGGCCAACAACTCTGACCGTTGCCTTCTTATTGTCCTTACATGCAAGATCTCCCTCCCTTCAGGGTCTCAAGGTCAATGTCAGTAAATTTGGTACCTGTTCATGTGCTCAGCTATTTTTGTCAGTGTTCACCTAGTTGCACAATGACCGCTGGCAGTTTTGAGTTCAGTGATCATTTCACCTTTAAGAGCTACAGGCATAATGTGAATTAACAAAGATTAGTTTTAGCAGGTGCACAGGACTCACAAAATTATTTGTGCTTAGCACACACTAATAGGAAACAGTGTGATTGGTATATCCCAAGTGCACATGTTTGTGCAGAAGGTGCACATATTAATACTAAAGATACAAGGATAAACCAGCAGGGCTATTTTTGGTCTCTACCTTCTGTTCTCTTTTTACCTGAAAATGGAATTATTCCTTATTTAAATTTAAAATTATCTTTATAATTCCTTTGACATTTTTCCTATCATATTTTATTTAACTTTTTTCATTTATTCAAGAGAGCAAGGAGAACTCATGTTAATGCTAATGTAAAGGCCAGCTTTGTCTCATCTCTTATATATTTCCATTTATTCACAAAACAATTGTGCTTATCAAAAGCCATATCTTTATAATGCACTCACATTCCTCATCAACATGGATTCAGCATTGTATTTGATACAAGAATGTTTCAAATCTTCAAGGTCATGTGTTTAGATGAATTGGTTGCTGCACAGACATATCTCTGAGGAGCACAGAAATTCTTCCATCTGCTTTCTTCAGCATACCTCATTATTTTCTGCCACAGAAATGACTGATTAACTTTGTCATTTGCTGCTGCATGTTGTTACTTTGCTTGGTCCACCAGGCCTTCAGTAGTATGATCAGAATCGTCACAATATGGGTTTTGACTACAGTCAGAAGGACAAGCATTTAGAGCAAGAGAAATGCAATTATACCTGACACTTATAAGAAATGATGGTAAAGTAGATCCAAACCAACTACTATTAATTGAACAACGGGATAATTTTTGGTCTTGAAATTGTTGAGGTGATATAGGTGAGAGGTGAACAGCCAGAAGGCAGTATACAGTGGACAATTAAATATTATTGTATATTCTAAAGTGGCTTAAAGAGGACAACAGGCACACTATAACATAGCAGAAAGAGGACAAGATGAATACTATGAATGTCCCAAGATTTCCAGGTAAAGGTTAAAGAATAGAATGAGGACAATTTTCTGACTCCATGCAAATGCACTTAAACTGGCTCTACTCCTTGACTTGAAAGTCTGTTTTCTTTCAAATATTTATACTGATATTTTATTGAGAGATTCAGTGCTAGAAAGTGGACATTTCAGCATTAGCAAGATTCAGAGCAAGCTCTTAATTAAAACCAAATAACTTATCTGGCAGAGCAAATTAACTTTTACAAGAATTGAATCCCATTGTTTTCAATCTTAATTACTGCGTGAGAATCAAAGCAATAAATTGGCTGCTAATTTCCACCTCATATCTTTTACACAACCGTATGATTTTGCATTCAATATAATACTTTGCAGATGAACTCCTGCAAGACTCAAAGAATGTTCGCTCTATCTGAATGATGAGTTACAGAGCTGCTTTCCATTTCCACTTACCTGTGTACCCCTTTTGTAACCCAAAAAAATCCTGATGGTGCTGTGATTTTGAAACTAACTACTATTCAAACTTGACGGGGTGATGGCACCCACTAACACCAACAAAGGAATCAAATATTGAGCAGCTGAGAATTTACCAAATGAATATTATCAAAAACCTAGATGTAATATTGAAAGTTCACAGAGATAAGTAAGTGGGATTCTCAACAGAATGTATGTTTAATGAGATCAAGATGTTGTTCAGTCAAGAATATATCATTCATTCAAGATTCCTCTCTTCATATGAAAAATCACGTTCCTTAGATATTTCTCTTGGTATATATGTAGCACTTTTAAACTGTCTAAACATAAAGTTTAAAATTTAAATTAACAGATCTGCACATAATTAATTCTAATCAAGATATGTTTCATAGTGAATATATCTTATTCTGATACTTCTATTCCAACCACCATCACCCTCTATACAATTGAAGTGCAGTTTTAATTGAAGTGAAAAGATTTACTTATTAGTCTAAATATCACATTTCATTTTTCATTTGTAGCAACACAGATGCCATACTGTTTTTTGGTGATCATAAGTATGTTGTATTGCATAAACAACCAGGAAAAAAAATAGCTTGATTAATCGGAAAGGCATATTCCATTCTTATCGATGCTTGTTTGCTGACTTATTTCAAATGGCAGCCCTTTGCAATCAATTTGATTTGTATGATCCAACGTTAATTTTGTTTCAGAAACTTAACACCCACGCTTATGCTAAATTTGATATTTCTGCCTGAGCAAGGACCTGGACTTCCTTCAATTTGCCTTTCATCATAACAAGTCTACAGTGAACCCAATCTCACTGGCTCTCCACTTGGCTTTGGCACACCAAGGCAACCACAATACATATGTCGCGCTGCTGTTCATCGATTATAGCACAGCATTCAACACCATCATCTCCTCAGTACTAATCAACAAGCTTCAGAACCTGGGCTTTGATACCTCTCTCTGTAAATACAAACATGTTTGTAGATTCTTGACTTTCTCATTGAGAGACCACAGTAAATATAAAATGGACATAACATTTTCTCCTTGCTGACAATTAACAAAGTTGCACCTCATGGATGCATATTCTATTCTCTCTATACATGTAACCGTGTGGCTATGCACAATTCTAACACCATCTACATATTCATCAATGACACCATTATAGTTGGCAGAATCTCAGATGGTGTCAAGGATGAAAATACAATAGGAGCAAGATAGAATAATTGGTTAAGTGGTGTCGCAACAAAATCATTGCGGTCAACATCAGCAAGACCAAGAAATAAATTGTGGACTTCAGGAAGGCGATGCTGGGAGAACATACACCAGCCCTCATTGAGGAGTCAGCGATGCAAAGGGTGAGCAATTTCAAGTTCCTAGACTTCACCATATCAGAGCTCTAACCTGGACCCAATGCCAGCAGCTATTCTTCACTAACAGTTTCAGAAGATTGGTATGTCACAATGGACTCTTGATATTTTCAACATACGTACCATGGACAGCATTCTGACCAGTTGTATCACCTCCTGGTATGGAGGATCCTATGTGGAGAATTGAAGGAGACTGCAGATGGTTGTAGACTCAACCAACTCCATGATGGGCATAAGTTACCACACCATCAAGAATATCTTCAAAAGGCAGTGACTCAATGTGGCATCCGTCATTAAGAACCCTCAACCAGCTGAGACATGGTCTCTTCTCATTACCAATTTTATGTGGGAGGTACAGTGGAGTAAAGGGTACTATAGAGGCATGAGAGATGAGCTGGTCAAAGCTGATCAGAAAGGGACACTAGCAAAGATGACAGAACAGTAGTAATGGATGGGTGCTTCTGGGAGTAGTTCAGAAAGCACAAGATAAATTAATCCCAAAGAAGAAGCATTCTAAAGGGAGGATGAGGCAACAATGGCTGACAAGTTACGTCGAAGCCAGCATAAAAGCAACAGAGAGGGCATACAATATAGAAAAAAAGTGGAAAACTAGAGGAATGGAAAGCTTTTAAAAACCAACAGAAGGCAACTAAAATCAGTACGGAGAGAAAATATTAAATATAAAGTTAAGCTAGCCAATAATATAAAAAAAGGACACCAGTGTTTTTTCTGATATAAGGAAAAGGCAAGAGTGGTTATCAAACCACTGGAAAATGATGCTGGAGTGGTAGTAAAGGGGGACAAAGAAATAGTGAACAGTCTTCACCAGCAATATGCCAGAAATTTAAGAGTGTCAAGACAGAGAAGTGAGTACAATCACTATTCCTAAGGAGAAGATGCCTGGGAAGCAGAAAAATCTGAACCTGGACCAGATAGAACACACCCTAGGGTTCTGAAAGAGGTAGCTGAAGAAATTGTGGAGGTATTAGTATTATCTTCCAATAATCAGTAGATTTGGGAATGGTTCTGGAGGACTGGAAAATTGCAAATGTCATTCCACGCTTTAAGAAGGGAGGGAGGCAAAATACAGGAAATTATTGTCCAGTTAGCCTGACTTCAGTGATTGTCAAGATGTTAAGAGTCAATTATTAAGGTTGAGGTTTTAGAATACTTGGAGGCAATGACAGAATGGCTGAAACCAGTATGGTCTCCTTAAAGTGAAACCTTGCCTGATAAATCTGTAAGAATTCTTTGAGGAAATACCAGTCAGGATAGACAAAAGAGTCAATGGATGTTGCTTACTTGTATTTTCAGAAAGTTTTGACAAGGTGCTACACATGAGGTTGTTAAACTATATAAGAGCCTATAGATTACAGGAAAGCTACGAGCATTGGATAGAAGATGGAAGGAGGTAAAGAGTGGGTGTAAGGGTGTGTTTTCTAGTTGCCTACCAGTGACTAGTGGTGTTCTTCAGCGGTCTGTATTAGAACTGCCTCTTCTCACATTATATGTCAATGTTTTGTATGACAGAATTGATGGCTTTGTTGCCAAATTTGCGGATGATATAAAGATAAGTGGAGGGGCAGGTACTGTTGAGAATGCACGGAGTCTGCAGAAAAACAGACAAATTAGGAGAATTGGCAAAGAAATGGCATGTGGAATATAACATACAGAAGTGTCTGGCGCTTTGGTAGAAGACATAACATGCATTTACAACCCAAGTAAAAAAGTGAACATCATAACACTCCTGGTGCTTCATGCATGATGAGATCTGGTTGGTGGCAAGGAGCTCATAGTCTTACAATCTGGGAGAAGAAGCTGTTTCCTATCCTAACAGTTCTTGTCCTAATGCTACAGTAGCTCCTGCCTGATGATAATGGGTCAAAGAGATGGTTGGATGGATGGGAGAGATCACTGACAATGCTAAGGACCCTGCATACACAACACTCCTGATAAATATCTCTGATGGATTGAAGAAAGACTCAGACGATCCTCTCAGCAGTCCTTGCAAATCTTTGTAAGGACATATGGTCAGATACCTTACATTTCGTGCACCAAATTGTAATGCAGCTAGCCCTGACACTCTCAATGGTGCTCCTGTAAAAGTTAGTTAGAATGGAGGGGCCTCACTTGCATGAATCTCCTCAGGAAGTAGTGACGCTCTTGTGCTTTCTTGACCAAAGAGGTGCTGTTGAGGTACCAAGTTAGATCATGCATTACGAGTACTCACAGAAACTTAGTGTTCTTAACTCTCTCCTTAGATAACCTGCATACATGCAGTGAGCAGTGGTCAGCCTGCACTTCCCTAAAGTCCACTTTGAGACTCAAGTTGCAATGCTTGCACCATTCTACCAGCTGCTCTATATCCTCTCTGCGCACCATCTTGTCACAGTTGTTGATGAGGTCAACTACCGTTGAGTCATCAGCAAGCCAGATGATAAGGTTTAAAGTGGATTGAACAATGTAGTCCTATCAGCAGGGGGATGAGCATGCAGCCTTGGGGAGCCCTGTCAAGAACTCCAGGATCCAGTTGCAGAGAGGAGCTGAGACCTATCTAGTATAGTTGATCCACCATCTTCTGTGGGATGATCATATTAAATTTTGAGCTGAAGTCAATAAACAGCATCCTGACATATGAGGAACAACTTTCCAGTTGAGACAGGGCACAGTGGAGTGCAGGGGCTATGGCAGCATCAGTAGACTGATTTAAGTGATAAGTGAACTGGAAAGTATCCAACGTAGCAGTAAGATGGAATTTAATGTGATCCATAACCAGTCGCTCAGGGCACTTCATTATTTTTAAGGCTAGTGTCACAAGACAGTGGTCGTTAAGGCAGATTACTATCACTCTCTTGGGCACCAGAATGATGGTGCTGACTTGAAGCCTGAGGGGATAGTGGACTGTTCCAGAGAGACGTTGAAGATGGTTGTTAGAACCTTTGTTAACTAGGCCACAGAGTCATCAGCACCCATCTAATTACATTATCAGGCCACGCAGCTTTATGTGGGTTGATACTGGATAGGGTCTTCCTCACATCAGCTGTGGCCAGAGAGAGGGTCTTTTCCCCGGAACATAATTCCGTACGTGAAACTGAGCATAAAGGAAATTCAGCCAATCAGGAAGAGAAGTATCTCTGTCATTGATGTGCAGGGTGGACTTGCAATCCGTTATGATATGAATGTCCTGTCACATGTGCTTCAGGTCTCTGGTGTTACAGAAATGGCAGTATATTCTCTGAGAAAAATCCGGTTTTGACTTCCAAATAGAGCAGGAAAGTTGATTTCAGAGCTGTGTTATCCCCGATCTGAAGGTAACATCTCAATTTCTCAGCCATGCCCAAGCCGTGGCTGTCAGTAATGGTTTCCGATTTTGCCCTCACGTACAGTAGGTATGTTTAATAACTGTGACATCTTCAATGCACTTCTCTGTATAGCTAGTCACAAATCGCGCATATTCATTGATGTCAATATGATAGCCACATCCCTGAACATGAGTCCGTGTTTTCAAAACAGTCTCGCAATGCTGAGGTTGCTCCTACTGGTCAGATAAACTCCTTATAACTTGCTTAATCAGTGGCTGGTATACAAGAATTAGCGTAAGACAAGTGACCATAAGACCAAATGATATAGGAGCAGAGATAGGCCATTCAGCCCATTGAGTCTGCTCCACCATTCAATCATGGGCTGATTCAATTCTTCCAGTCATCCCCACTCCACTGCTTTCACTCCATACCCTTTGATGCCCTGGCTAATTAAGAACCCATCAATCTCTGCCTTAAATACACCCAATAACTTGGCCTCCACAGTTGCTCGTGGCAAAAAATTCCAGATTTACTACCCTCTGACTAAAGTAATTTCTCCACATCTCAGTTTTAAAAGGACATCCTTCAATCCTGAAGTCGTGCCCTCTTGTCCTAGAATCCTCTACCATGGGAAATATCTTTGTCATATCTAATCTGTTCAGGCCTTTTAACATTCAGAAGGTTTCTGTGAGATCCCCCCTCATTCTCCTGAACTCAGAGAATACAGCCCAAGAGCTGCCAGACGTTTCTCATATGGTAACTCTTTCATTTCTGGAATCATTCTTGTGAACCTTCTCTGAACCCTCTCCAATATCAGTATATCCTTTCTAAAATAAGGAGACCAAAACTGCACACAGTACTCCAAGTGTGGCCTCATGAGTGTCTTATAGAGCCTCAACATCACATCCCTACTCTTATATTCTATACCTCTAGAAATGAATGCCAACATTGCATATTCCTTCTTCACAACTGACTCAACCTGGAGGTTAACCTTTAGGGTATCTTGCACAAGGACTCCCAAGTCCTTCTGTACCTCTGCATTTTGCATTCTCTCCCCACCTAAATAATAGTCTGCCTGTTTTATTTTTTCCACCAAAGTGCATGACTATACACTTGCCAACACTGTATTCCATTTGCCACTTCTTTGCCCATTCCCCTAAACTATCTAAGTCTCTCTGCAGGCTCCCTGTTTCCTCAACACTACCCGCTCCTCCACCTATCTTTGTATCATTGGAACATTTAGCCACAAATCCATTAATCCCATAGTCCAAATCATTGACATACATTGTAAAAAGCAGCGGTCCCAACACCAATCAGTTTGGAGCTCCCCTGGTAACAAGCAGCCAGCCAGAATAGGATCCCTTTATCCCCACTGTCCTGTTTTCTGCCAACCAGCCAATGCTCCACCCATGCTTGTAACTTCCCTGTAATTCCATGGGCTCTTATCTTGCTAAGCAGCCTCATGTGCAGCACCTTATCAAAGGCCTTCTGAAAATTCAAGTACACTACGTCTACTTCATCTCCTTTGTCTATCCTGCTTGTAATTTCCTCAAAGAATTGTAGTAGGTTTGTCTGGCAGGATTTTCCTTTCACGAAACCATGCTGACTTTGGCCTATCTTGTCATGTGCCACAAGTGGTCACTGAATTGGAGGTGAGGACTGGGATCAGCTTTGTATGCACCAGGAATAGCAGTCCAATGTGTTCTCATCTCAGGTAGCTAAATCAACATGCTGACAGACTTCAGACAGAACTGCTTTTTAATTAGCATGGTTGACAATCGCAACCATTGGGACATGTGGTCTGCAATACCTTTCTAAAAACTTTCCTGCCGTTAAGTTTGGCTGACGAGCATGTAATTACTTCACATCCCTTCTCTATTCATAATAATTGTAAAATAAACCATCATCTCCATATCAGACTAGAATATGATTGCTAGTCTCTGTTATTTCTTTTCTTGCTCCTTTTAAAAATGTTACAATTATCAGAGATGGTTGACACTTTTAAAAAACCTCACATACTTAGTGATGGAGCATGATCACTAACAATCTTGCCTATCAAGACATTCCAGGCAGTAGGGATTGTAGTCCTCAGCAGTATTCCACTGAGCCACGCTATGCCTTGCTACCTAATTCCAGAATTAGGAAGCCAAGGATGATTGCCAGATCCTAACCTGGTGAGAGACCATAGAGCCATAGAACATTACAGCACAGTACAGGCCTTTCAGCCCTCCATGTTGTGCCGACCCATATAAACCTTAAAAAAGTACTAAACCCACACTACCCCATAACTCTCCATATTTCTTTCATCTATGTGCCTGTCCAAGAGGCTCTTAAATATCCCTAATGTTTTAGCCTCCACCACCACCCCTGGCAAGTCATTCCAGGCACTCACAACCATTTGTGTAAAAAACTTACCCCTGATGTCTCCCCTAAACTTCCCTCCCTTAATTTTGTACATATGCCCTCTGGTGTTTGCTATTGGTGCCCTGGGAAACAAGTACTGACTATCCACCCTGTCTCTGCCTCTCATAACCTTTTAGACCTCTATCAAGTTCGAGACCTTTCATATTATTTCACATTTCATAAAGATTGAAACAGAATAGGCTGAAACACACTGTTCAAAAGTGCTGGTGTTCAATCCACCATGCATTGATTCATAACATTTTTTGGGTGTATGTTTGTCCAAAACACATCCAACAGATCTCCCATCAGAAGTGCAGGTAAATTCTGGACCTGATCTCAAATGAACCACTGAGCGCTCTAAAAAAAAAGGTGCTACAGAGGCCGATTTCTCCCTTGTGCTTTTATTTTTAGTGTTAACTATGTAACATTGATGGTGATTAATGATCATTACTTTCAGGTGACAGCTCTCTAAACATGTGACTAACCACAGTAAAACTTAGTTAACCTGCCATGATTGGGTCTTGGGTGTCGGACTAGTAGAACTTCTGTATTATTAGATGTTCTCATATTAATATATCATACCTCACTTCCAAATCATTGTTTTTAGACATCACATTATAGAATGATGTGTTCCACATAACCTGCAAGTTTAAAAGAAGCTCAGAAAATCAGGTCAAAGTAAGTTTCAAAGGCATTTGGGAAACAGAAACGTGCAAGTTTAAAGGGAGCAGAGATACCTGATTTACCTGCATGAGATGTTGAGCTAGCTAAAATGCATTCTTGAATATATAATGTAGATTTAAAGCATTAATTGGATTTAAATTATTTCATTAAATTAACATTAACTTGGATCTCTTAATCCTAATTCACAAGTTTAATGCAACCTTCTTGCATTTTTGTTCTTTTCTTTCAAAAAATGCAGTCACGTCATAACACTATTCAAACTTCAGACCAAAAGTCTTCTTTTTCCCCCTTTTATTTTTCCTAGAAGAAAATACTATAAACTTATTGCTATTTAAAATTGGTAACATTTATCAATTCATGCTATTGTTTAAAATTAAATTGCTTAACTCCCTGAAGCAAACTTGGAAGTTCACTAGCTAATAAAGAATTGAACAAAGAGGATTGTATATTTTACACACAAAGCAGCATAATATCAATGCTCCTACATCATAAACTGGGAGATGAATGTACACATCCCAACCTTATTAGGTATTTGTACTCAATTTTTCCCACAGATGGCGAACTGCTAATCTTGGCTGGTTCATCAGGCACAGCATGGAGTAGATTTGAATGGAGGTGGGGTGGTTCGTGTATTTGCGGCAATGCTGGGAGGAAAAATCAGCATGAACTGATCGGTCTTCCAGTACACCCTTACCAGATGGTCACAGAACTGCACTAAATCTGTGCAGTAACAGAAAATATTTTTGAAATCACAGATTTGCTAAATAAAACATAAAGGGAGAAAATGAAGTTAATAAATTTTGTTTAAAAGAACAAATTATTCATAAGCAAATTTGTAAATAAAGAACAATGTCTTTAATGATGAATGTCTTTAATGCCTTTAATGTCCCTTCCTATAAAATGCTCTACAAATTTTTCACACTTATTTGACCTTGAGCTTTTTTTTAAACCATTATTACACTTTAGTCAGGATTACTTAGAATTTCAACATCTTTTTTCCAGCGAAAATAATAAGTGGGAAGGGGTATAATTTAAAGATTCTATATATTCAGTTTAATCCACCCCATTCTAATGAAATGTTTATTCAGTTATTCATGCTATTGACAAGGCTCCGAATAAAGCAAATGAGGACCAATAGGTGTGGTCCATTCTTACAACCAGTTCGATGGCATAATTTCAAACTCACTTCTCCATGTCTTCACATTTAGGAGCAGCATCACAAGAAGAGGTGGCAAATGACCAGGGAAAGCCAAGTGGTAAAAGCTTCACACAGAATCACAGAATAATTATTATAAAATTATTGTTGGCATGAAAGGAGATCATCAACCAGAACTATCCTCTCAATTCCAATCCTTTTCTCTTGCCCTGCATCACCACAAAAATTCACTCTCATTTCCTTTCCAATTCTATTTGAATGTACTGTCTTAGTCTTCGACAGTACTGTCCTGTGGATATCCAGTAAGTGTGCTCTGGAAGTCCAACCCAAAGCAGAACCTTTGCTAATCTACAATGCTAGCACTGTACCTCACCATAATTTATGCTGTCTGGTAATTTAGCCAAGATTCCTATTTTCTAATCACAGGAAAGACTAAGTACTAACTTAAAACAAAGGCTAAGATTTAAACTTTCATCTTATGGTGATGATCATCTAATGTTATACTGCTTTTCCCTATGTGTGTGTGTGTGTGTGTGTGTGTGTGTGTGTGTGTGTGTGTGTGTGTGTGTATATATATATATATATATATATATATATATATATATATAAAAGGGGTGATAGATAAGTTTGTGACCTAAGGTAGAAGGAGTCAATTTTAGAAAATCCAGCACATTTATTTTTCAACATAGTCCACTCCTACATTTACACACTTAGTCCAGCGATCGTGGAACATACAGATCTTGGACCTCCAGAAAGTGTCCACAGATGGGTGATTGATAAGTTCAAGGCCTAAGGTAGAAGGAGTTGAGTTATACAGCTCTTATTACATGCACATGTAGTTCATCTCTTTCAGCGCATGCAGAAAGTTTGAAGTTAATAACACATCTCCTTCTACCTTAGGCCACAAACTTATCAATCACCACTGACCCCTCGTATATTAGAATTGTGCTGCCCGACAACAGTCTACACTTTTTTAACACTCCTGAAGAAACGAAGAAATTTGTTGAAGAATATCGATCCTCTAGTGCAACTTGAACTATGAGTTACATTGAAGATTTTTTTTTGGAGAGAGGATGCCATTTCATTTTAAGTTTTAACCCTGGAAGTTGGGTTATAACTTTTTATTTTGGACTATAGGTCTGGGTTTTTTTTTTACTACTATTATTATTGCTTATAGATGCTGTTTTAATTTTTATAATATCCTTTTTTATACACGTTTGTATTTTGTAATAATGAATTATTTTTTCAAAATGTCGTTTCTTCTTCCCATAAGTCTTTACTTTTTATAAGCGTTTATTTGCTTGCCTGTATTTAGAAATGGAACAAAGGTTTTGAATTCTTTTTTTTTAGTCTTTTTTTTATATATGTTATAGTGTCTATTAAATCTTTTTTTTTAAAAAAATTCTATTTTGATAACTTTTTTGATTGCTGAATTTATATTCATATTTTGTAATATGGCTTTCTCAAAATGTCGTTTCTTCTTCCCATAAGTCTTGGCTTGTGAAACGTCATCTTTGTATCTGAATATGGAATTTCTTTTTTAAAGGTGTATTACATTTTTAAACTTTAATGTTCATTTTTTTTTTATTAATGATTTTTCTGGTTTTACTATTTTAGTTTTTTTTCTTGACTGATGTGTGTGTGTATGTGTATGTATGTATATATATGTAGGTATATATATATATTTTTTTTTGCAACTCTATATTTTAATTAGGGTGTTATATAGTTTTTTCTTAAAAAAATTTTCTTATGGAGCTGCCATCTTGAAATGGGGGTAATATTAGTATTAGTTTATGCGCCTGCCGCTTGGCTTTCTTTCAAAGGGTGGGGGGAGGGGGGAGGGATCTTTTTTCACGCTTTTGCTTTTTATTTTTTTGCTTTTAGTTTATGGGCTGACTTTAAATTGTTAATATTGTTGAGGTGTCAGGATCTCCGGTTGCTCCTGAATCAATTTTCCTTCTTCCTAAATTGTGGGTCATGTGTCTTTTTAACCTTTTATGATACACACAATTAATATTGGTATGATGGATAAATCTATTAACTTTATCTCGTGGAATACTAATGGTTTAAATCATCCGATTAAACGTAAAAAAATATTTAAAGTATTCCATAGATTGAACGCTAATATTATTTTTGCACAGGAGACCCATATTAGGAGGGAGAATAATCAACGTTTTTTTAGGTTCTGGAAAGGACAACAATTTCACTCAAATTGTACCGCTAAAATTAGGGGTGTGTCTATTTTTATAGACGCCTCAATTTCGTTTACACATTATGAAATTATTTCGGATCCACAGGGTAGATTTTTGTTGATAACTGGCTCACTTTTTAATCGGAAAGTTGTTTTAGTTAATATTTATGCTCCAAACTTTGATTGTCCTGAATTTTTTAAACGTTTATTTACTTCTCTTCCTAACTTGAATGAATATATGTTGATTATGGGTGGAGACTTTAATTGTTGTTTGAATCCTTCAATGGATAGATCTAAACCTATTCGAACTCTTCCGAATAGATCAGCTTTACTTATTAATTCTTTTATGGTTGATTCTGGAATTACTGAAATATGGCGGTTTTTGAACCCTAAAGATAAAGAATTTTCATTTTTTTCACATGTTTATCATAGTTATTCTAGAATTGATTATTTCCTTATTGATCATCGTTTATTAACAGATGTTATTGATTGTAAATACGATTCTATTGCTATTTCGGATCATGCGCCTTTGAAGTTATCTATCAAGATTCCGGACTCTTCTATCAATACTAGATCTTGGAGACTTAATGCTACTTTGCTTCAAGATCCAGAATTTATTACCTTCATAAAATAACAAATTGACTTATTTTTTTCAACAAACTATAATGAAGAGATTGATAAAGGAATACTTTGGGACTCTTTCAAGGCTTTTATTCGTGGACAAATTATTTCATATTCCGCTGGTAAAAGAAAACAAAGATATTCAGATATAGCTTTATTGGTGGATAAAATTAAAGAAATTGATAAGATTTATTCCGTTACTCCTACCAAAGAACTTTATAAGAAGAGAGTTGAGCTTCAAATGGAACATAGTTTATTATTATCTTCTTCAATTGAGAATCAATTAATTAAGACTAGGGCTCAATTTTATATTCATAGTGATCGAACTGGTAAATTGTTAGCTAATCAATTAAAAGCTATTTCGACTAAGCGACAAATTATTAAAATTCGTAAACAAGACGGTAATTTAACTACTGATTATAAAGAAATCAATAACACTTTTCAAGATTTTTATGAATCTTTATATCAATCAGAATTTGACGGTGACCGGTTTACGATGGATAATTTTTTTAATAACTTGAATATTCCTAAACTGATAGATGAAGATTGTAGCTTGCTTGATGCTCCTATTTCTATGGATGAAATAAGAGAGGCTAAATCTCATCAATGAATTCAGGGAAAGCTCCTGGTCCCGATGGTTTTATTGTAGAATTTTTAAAAACTTTTTCTTTATTGCTTTCTCCTTGGCTATGTGAAATCTTTAATGATGCGTTTGTTAAGAAGAGACTACCTCAATCGTTTTATGAAGCTACTATCTCTCTAATTCTTAAAAAAGATAAAGATCCTACTTTATGTGCATCTTATCGCCCTATATCATTATTAAATGTAGACTCTAAGATTCTTACAAAAATTTTAGCCATTAGATTAGAAAAGGTATTACCACAGATTATTTCAGAAGATCAAACTGGTTTTATTAGGAATCGGTATTCCTTTTTTAATATTAGAAAATTGATTAACATAATTTATACTTCATCATCTACAATCCCAGAATGTGTTATCTCATTAGATGCTGAAAAAGCCTCTGTTCAATTTCATCCCTCTTGGAAATGAACTTGAACTCCAGATTTTTACTACTCTTTGTCTAAAAGTTTGATACTGAGACATTCTTATATAATGGAAAATGGCTCTCCAGCCCAGTAAGTCTATGCCAACCATCAAACAACCATTTATACTATTCCTACGTTCATTCTATGTTTTTTTTTAAATTCTGCACATACTCTTATCAATTTTCCCCACATTCCACCATTCACCAAATTAAGGGAAATATACAGTCAACTAACCTATCAACTTACACGTCACTGGAACATGGGAAAAAATGTACATAGTCACATGAGGAATGTGCTAACTCCACAAAGATGGCACACAAGTGATAGTGGCTTGGCTGCTGTTCTGTCTCTCTCACTCCCACTGGTACTTTGTAGTGAAAATATTAAATATGTGTTTCCTAGTCTTTCAAGAACTTACCAATGGAAACAGCATCTATTTACCTGATATAAAAAAATCAATATTTCATATGCCACCATCAAATTCCATTCATTTAACACCTGCTTCTCCACACTAAACAGAGATGGAAGCATTCTAATAAATATGTTTTGTTCTCACTAGATTCTTCACATTCTTTCAGAAGTTAAGTGACTTATATGAATTAAGAGGAACAGAAATGATTTTCCCAGCACTTCCCTTTTTCAACTGCCTCAAGAAACCTGCTTATGTCCAGACAGCAATTGCTCCACAGATTTCCAAATATAGCATTCTGTCAGAAATATCCCAATCCTATCTGTCAGATGTACTGAAGCAGACAGATCTCTGGGACTTGCCCTATCCTGCCATGAAATTAACAATACCTCAATGTCCCCAAAATGTCCAATATTTTGTACATTTCCACATTTGCCCAACATGTTTATGCATTTGATTCAGTACAGCAAATGATTAAGTTAATGAAAAAATAAAATGGATAGATATTTTTGTTTCTTAAAAACAGTTTACATTTTATAATCTTTGATAGTAAGATTATTTGAGAGGTAGTTGTATTAGAAAAAGATTTGTTAAATATTCAAATTGTAAAATCAATAACAGTAACCTAGTACTGTACAAAAAATTTAAAAGACCTGAGTGAAAAATGGAGAAAAAATTACCAATATCTTAACTTGATTCTATCTGGTGGTTGAAATAATCTCCAGTCGGGTTTGCTGAGTTGCAATGTGAATTAAAATGTTATTAAAAAAATGTAATAAAATTAGTTAGTTTATGCACCAATCCGAGTGATACATATAAATTGAGCTTTAGGATACTAAGCCCTCACAAATTGCCAATTATTGGGAGTTTCACAAACAGCTAAAGTGTATTGCTAATAAAAAATTACAGTTTTTGTACAACACCTGCTTACAATTCATTATCAATTATATTCCAACATCAGGCACTGGTGAGCTAAACCAGATCCATTTCACATGGCAACCTAGAAACCTGAGCCCACACCTCAGTGAGTTCCGCGTGCGCCATGATGCCAAACTCTTCCTCTGCTGGCTCCATCTCCGAGCTTAATTCTTTGGCAAGGACTCTCCTACCCCCGCCGATTGGGGCACTGCTCCTCCCTCAGTCTTCGACGTGTTGTGCTCCCTTTTCGCTATTAATAAAAGCCTATCGTTCACTTCCAGTCTCCTAGAATTATTGATGGTGCATCACTACGTGACTCTCTTGTCCATTCATCCCCCAATCCCTTCCCACCGATTTCCCTCCTGGCACTTATCCTTGCAAGCGGAACAAGTGTTACACCTGCCCTTACACTTCCTCCCTCACCACCATTCAGGGCCCCAGACAGTCCTTCCAAGTGAGGCGACACTTCATCTGTGAGTCGGCTGGTGTGGTATACTGTATCCAGTGCTCCCGGTGTGGCCTTTTATATATTGGTGAGACCCAATGCAGACTGGGAGACCGTTTTGCTGAACACCCACGCTCTGTCCGCCAGAGAAAGCAGGATCTCCCAGTGGCCACACATTTTAATTCCACGTCCCATTCCCATTCTGATATGTCTATCCATGGCCTCCTCTACTGTCAAGATGAAGCCACACTCAGGTTGGAGGAACAACTCCTTATATACCGGCTGGGTAGCCTCCAACCTGATGGCATGAACATTGACTTCTCTAACTTCTGTTAATGCCCCTCCTCCCCTTCTTACCCCATCCCTGACATATTTAGTTGTTTGTTTTTTTCTCTCTCTCTCTGCCCATCACTCTGCCTGTTCTCCATCTCCCTCTGGTGCTCCCCTCCCCCTTTCTTTCTCCCTAGGCCTCCTGTCCCATGATCCTTTCCCTTCTCTAGCTCTGTATCCCTTTTGCCAATCACCTTTCTGGCTCTCAGCTTCACCCCACCCCTCCGGTCTTTTCCTATCATTTTGCATTTTCTCCTCCCCCTCCTACTTTCAAATCTCTTACTATCTTTCCTTTCAGTTAGTCCTGACAAAGGGTCTCAGCCCAAAACGTCGACAGCGCTTCTCCCTATAGATGCTGCCTGGCCTGCTGCATTCCACCAGCATTTTGTGTGTGTTGCTAGAAAAACACAGCTCATTATTGATAATCATTATGCCCAAAATTGTAATATTACAGCTCTAGATTTTTTTACTGTCATACTGACCAACTTTAGTGCTTGTTTTCAACTCTCCTAAATGAGAAAAACTTAACTTTGAACAACAACATATTCAAAATTCATAAATTTTAATATCTGAGATGGGACAACAATTATCACCATCTTTTGTAACGGACCTGAACTGAATGAGGTTAATTCTTTTTGGTCTAGACAAAGCAAAATTTAATAAGTGAGCAAGACAACCCCCAAAAAAGTACAAAATTAAAACAAAAATCAGATAATAGAGTTGAAAATCAATTCTTTGCAATTTTAATTTTAGGAAAATCCATTGTGGGCTATACTGATCTGATTTTCAGAAGTGCACCTTGTAGACAAAATAACCATAAGAGCAAAAGATCAGAAGACCATTAAAACACAGAAGCAGAATATGGCCATTTAGACAATCAAATCTGCTCTGCCATTCCAATATGGCTGATCCCAGATCCAACTCAGCCCCAAACGCTTACCTTCTCACCATAATCTCTGATGTGCTGACCAATCAGGAAACGATGAATTGTTGCTTTAAATATACCCACAGTGTTGGCCTCCACAGCTGTCTATGTCAGAGTTTTCCACAGATACACTACTCTCTGGCTAAAAAGAATTCCTATCCTAAAGGGTTGCCCTTCAATCTTGAGGCTGTGCCCTTTAGTTCTGGACATGCCTACCATAGGAAAACTAGCCAACTAGAAAAGACCCCTTTATTATTACTTGCTGCCCCATGCTTGTCAGCCAATCCTCTATCCATGCCAGTATTTTGCCTTGGGATTTTATCTTGTTAAGTAGCCTCATATGTGGCAGCTTGTCAAATGCCTTCTGAAACTCCAAGTAAGTGATAACCACTCTCTCCTTTATCCAGCATGCTTGTTACCTCCTTGATGAACTCTAACAGATTTGTCAGGTAAGATTTCCCTTTACAGAAAACATACTGACTTTTTCTTATTTTATCATTAGTCTCCAAGTACCCTGAAACCTCGTCCTTAATACTGGACACTTCCCAACTACTGAGAATAGGCTAACATGCCTATAATTTCCTTCCTTCTGCCTTCCTCCCTTCTTAAAGAGTGGAATGACATTTGCAATTTTCCTGTCCTCAGGAACCATGCCAGAATCAAGGGATTGTTGAAAGATCATAAACAATGCATGCGCTATCTGTTAAGCAACCTCTTTCAGAACTCCGAGATGTAGTCCATCTAGTCCAAGTGACTTCTCCACCTTGAGACTGGCATTTTTCCTTTTGTAATAGCAATGACACTGTTCTCTGACATTCATGGACATCTGGCACACTGCTAGTGTTTTCCTCAGTGAAGACTGATGTAAAGTATTTATTAAGTTCATCTGCCATTTCTTTGTCCCCCACTACTACCTCACCAGCATCATTTTCCAGTGGTCCAATATCAACTCTCACCTCCCTTTTATTCTTTATATAACTGCAAAAACTTTTAATATCCTGCTTTATTTTATTGGCTAGTTTGCTCTTATATTTCATCTTTTCCCTTCTTTTGGCTTTTTTAATTGCCTTTTGTTGGATTTTAAAAACTTCCCTATCATCAAACTATCCAGTCACTTTTGTTCATTATATGCTCTTTCCTTGGCATTTATGAAGTTCTTAAGTTCCCTTGTCAACCATGATTGCCTACCCTTGTCATATGAGAACTTCTTCTGTGGGACATATATCTATCCGTGCCTTATGAACTATTCCCAGAAACTTCAGCCACTTCTGCTCTGTCGTCATTCCCCTTCAATCCACCTGAACAAGCTCCTGCCTTATGCCTCTGTAATTCCCTTTATTCCATTGCAATACTAATACATCTGATTTATGCTTCTCCCTCTCAAATTGCAGTATGAATTCAATCATATTATAATCACTGTCTCCTAAGGGTTACTTTACCTTAAGCTCCCTAACAAGATCTGGGTTATTTCCTTTCCCTGAGTAGGCTCAAACACAAGTTGCTCTAAAAATTCATTTTGTAGGCATTCAACAAATTTTTTCTCTTGCGATCCAACACCAACCTGATTTTCTGAATCCCCTTGCATATGGAAGTCACACATTATAATTGTGACATTACCATTATTACATGCCTTTTCCAGTTTTCTCTGCAATCTCAACCACACAGCAGGAGGCCAATATGATTCCCATAATTTTTTTCCCCTTGCAGTTTCTTAACGCCACCCATAAAGATTCAACATTTTATGTCACCTCTTTCTAAAGAAGTAATTCCATTTTTTGACAATAGTCATACCACCACCTATGCCTGTCTGTCTGTCCTTTTGATACAAAGTATATCCTTTGTATAAGTTTCCAATTATGACCTTCTTTCAGCCATGACTCAGTGTCATACCGACCAATCTCTAATTGTGCCACGAGTTCATCCACCTTATTCCGAACACTATGTCCATTTAAATACACCATCCTCAGTCCTGCATTCTTTGCCCTTTTTAATTTTGTCTCTGTGGTACAATTTAACTCTTTGTGCTGTATGCATTTGTACCCACTCATTGGCTTGTCCTTCCTTACATTCATATTACTCCCATCATCTACTTGTAAACCTGCTGGCTCATCCTCAGCTCTATTGTACTGGTTCCTATCCTCCATAAGATATAGACAGATAAGATATAGCAGCAGAATTAGGCCATTTGGTCCACTGAGTCTGCTCTGCCATTTCATCTTGGCTGATCCATTTCCCTCTCAACCCCAACCTCCTGCCTTCTTCCCATACCCCTTTGTGCCCTGACTAATCAAAAATCTATCTGCCTCTGCCTTAAATATACCCTATGACTTGGCCTCCACAACGATCTGTGGCAATGAATCCCAAAGATTCACCACTCTCTGGCTAAAGAAATTCCTCCTCATAATTAAAAATATATTTTTAATGAGCAGGGAGCTGTTCTGAAACAAATATTAATCTTTATTAATTTGTAAATATGGAAATTACAGCCAACTGTCAATTTGAAGGTTTCATCAACCATGCAGATATCAGCAAGTGTGTCTTGTTTGCATACTGCATTATATCCTTGGTATGGAATTTCCCTTCTGAATAAGATCTTTTAAGATCAACCAATGAAATCCCAGTATTAAAGTACACTACAAATTGGCTATGTGCCTGTGATACTGCTGTAGCTAATTCTTTCATTACGCTTGTGCATATACAGTATTGTGCAAAAGTCTAGGGACTTTCTAAGACTTCCTAAGACACTTGCACAGTACTATAGTAATTTTATGAACTGCACTGTCCTGCTGCAACAAAAAAAAATCATGACATTTGTGAGTGATGATAAACCTGATTCGGATATGGTCTTTAATGTGGACTGAGAGTGGGAAGGGGGCAGGGAGAGGGGAATCATGATTGAGAAAACAGGAAGGAAGGAAGAGGGGAGGGGCAGGGAAGCATCAGAGAGACAATTCTCTGATAATCAATAAACTAATTGCTTGGAATTAAATTACCTTGCCTGGTGGCTCAGAGCTGGGTGTGTCCACACCTGAGCCACACCCCCCCCACCCCCACTGGTAGTCCTTCTCTGCCATGTGACCCACACCCCTCCCACAATGCTCCAATCTCACCATTCCCAACATCCTTTGTTCCCACCAGACTTACAAACTTGCTCTCTGCTCTAGTTGACAAATATAGTACTGTGCAAAAATCCCAGGCAACCTAGCTATATATATGTGTCTTAGACTTTTGCACAGTACTGTATGTACTTGCATATATGACTGTAAACTCAATTTTGACTTTGGTGTCCAACAGTTAATTCCTGAAAAAAGGTATATATTTAAATGATTAAACAAAGCAACTCTACAAACTTATTTATCTGCCTGTCATAATTGATTGTATTTTCCTCTCAGAAGCTTCCCTGGAAAAAAATAAAATTGTGAACTAACCATAGTCTTCTGCAGATTTCAATAGGACTTCAGGATGTATGGATCCAAAGGGATTGCGTATGAACCTGCGCCTACGACGCAAGTCATCTTCCCAGTAGTCTAGGCGCCAAAAATCATGTTGCTGACTGTGAAAATACATAAGAGATACATATATTCACAACTCTGAAAATGATATTTAGAGTTAGCAGATCATAATCCAATATTCAAGTAAAAGAATTGTTTTCTATTTAAAAAATCAACTTTCTGCCACAAACAACAGTAAAACAGTATAGAAATGTAAGAACATTTTATCACTTATGTAGTAGAAAACTACAGTTGTAAATTTATAAATGACAATGCATCAATGGTTATTAGTGTCAATCCATGTAATTAACTGCTGCACTGCTTCCTCTTTATGATATATATTCAAACATCATTCATATAAAATTTGGACAAATTGGCTTTTTTGCATTTATTTCTGTTACAACAAATGATATAAACAAATTGAACTAGCCTGAGTCATAATGCAGCACAAACTGCCATTGACATAAATCAGAGCAGGACCATTAACAAATACAGCATCAAATTACATTTATAAATGGCACAGCTTGCCCCCTTTACAGTGTTTTTAACAAGGCTTGTAAATCATGCAATTGGACCTCATAGCAAACAGCACGCTATTTAATGACTCTAGTCCCTCTGCAGACTGAACTTGGAACTATAAAATATTGCTTTGCGTGAGGTTGTAGAACCATGATTAAAATAATGTGTTGAAATATTCATTGAAATAATTCTCACAGGCAAAAAGCAAACTAAGAAAATTGCAATTTTATTCATTATTAATAAAGCTGAATTAAAGCTCAAAAAGTTCTAGCATGTGGTAATTGTCTAGATAAATTATTATTACAACATTATTGAAGGCCTTGGACAATACTTCAAGCTTTCAATTAACCCTTTCATGTCCTGAGAAATTTTGTTTCAGAGAAGCAGATTGTATTTACTGAAAACATCCTATTACAAGAAATAGGCTTAATTCTGTAGGCACATAATATGCCTGCTGTGAGGTCTAGACTCAAGTGCCATACATTTTTTATATTTTGTCTTATTGTAGTAATGATCCTGTAGCCGACTGGAAAGCAAAACTGAAAGCTATCTTCACATTTAACAATAATTCAAGTGGAATTAACAGCCTTAATTAGATATTGAAGCTAAACACTTCCAAAAAATAAAGTTACACTGCTGTGTGGGCACACTTATGAAATTAGTGTGCTAGTAAAAATAGACAGTGGATCTTCACCAAATCACTCATCCATCTCTTCTTGCTTGACGATTAGCACCATGTGGGAAAAGGGATGCACGCTCAATCACTTGACCACAGAAGGACTCTCTGAGGATGATGATAACTCCACAAAAGCAAAAGCTGAAGAGGAATCTCTGTCAGTATAAGCTTACCTGTGTTTACAAATCACTTTTTACCAGATTTGCTCCAGAAATATTGGTAATCATTTTGATATTGTCATATGCACTGAACCACAGTGAAAAGCTTCTGTTTGTATGTCGTGAGGCAGACAGAAATACATTGAATTTGTACAGTAACAGAATGTGTGTAATTATACAAATAAATTATTTTATTTATTATGACCAGTGTGGAATAGGACCTTCCAGCTTTTTAAGCCCCACCACCCAGCAACTCCTGATTTAATCCAACCAGAATGTCTTTGGACTGCGGGAGGAAACCAGAGGAAACCCATGTGGTTATGGGGAGAGCGTACAAACTCCTTACATGCAGCAGCAGAAATTGAACCTGGGTTGCCTGTACCGTAAAGCATTGCACTAACCACAATGCTACCGTGATGCCTCAAAAGCTGCAAGAACCATGATGTGGTAGACTGAGAAATTAAGAGTTCATCTTTATTGTATAAAGATCTGATAACAGTGGGATAGAAGCCGTGCTTGAGCCTGGTTCTGTAATAATTAAGTGAATGGTGTTTTTTTTTGGTTGATGAAGGAATGTTGACTCAAAAACATTCTATATACATTGCAGTGAACCCTTTCTCCAACAATGGGTGTACAAATAGCAAATAAAATACAACATAGAAATCTCCATTTCAGGTGCAACCATCCAACCCACTAGTTTGCAGAAGGTTTACTCAATCTAGTCCTATCCTTCAACACTAGGTCTATTGCTCTGTAGTTATGGTTCCTTACATATATGTTTCAAAGTAAGAGGGGTTTGTGTCATCATCATCCTTTCACGTGGTGAGTTCCAGGCCACTACCAGACTTTGGGTGAAAATATGTTTCCTCATCTCTCCTCTAATCCTCCCACTGATCACTTTAAACTTTTTGTCCCTTAGTTTTTGACTCCGCTACTAAGAAGTTCAAGGTTAATTGTCACTGGCCAAATGAAAGATGCTGGGAATCAGCATGTAGGAGAGATACTGAAAATCTGACTGATGTCAGCAAGACCAAGGAGTTGATTATTAACTTCAGGAGGAAACTGGAGGTCAATGAGCCAGTCCTGGATTGAGGAGAATGCCTTATGAGAATAGGTTGAGTGAAGAACTCCGTCTTTTCTCCTTGGAGCAGTGGAGGGTAAGAGGTGGCCTGATAGAGGTGTATAAGATAATGACAGGCATCGATTGTGTGGATAATCAGAGGCTTTTTCCCAGGGCTGAAGTGGCTAACATGAGAGGACACAATTTTAAGGTACTTGGAAGTAGGTACAGAGGAGATGTCAGGGGTGACTTTTTTACGCAGAGAGTCGTGAGTGCGTGGAATGGGCTGACAGTGGCGGCGGTGGAGGCGGAAATGATCATGTCTTTTAAGAGACTCCTGGATGGACACATGGAACTTAGAAAAATAGAGAGCTATGGGTAAAGTCTAGGTAGTTCTAAGGTAGGGACATGTTTGGCATGTGGGCCGAAAGGCCTATATTGTGCTACATTTTTCTATGTTTCTACTCCCACCATTGACCACATCAACACAGAGTGCTGTTGTAAGAAAGCAGCATCCAGGACACCCACGATCCAGGCCCATGCTCACTTCTCACTGTTGCCATCAGAAAGAAGGTACAGAAGCCTCAGGACTCATTACACCACGTTTGAGGAACAGTATTTACTCCTCAACAATCAGGCTCTTGAACCAGTGGGTATGACTTCACTTGCCCCATTGCTGAACTGTTCCCGCAACCTATTGACTTACTTTCAAGGATTCTTCATCTCATGTTCTCGATATTTATTACTGATTTTTTTTCTTTTGTATTTGCACAATTTGTTGTCTTTTGCTCATTGGTTGTTTGCCCTTCCTGCTAGATGTTTTCTTTCATTTGGATTCTATTATGGTTTTTGGATTTACTGAGTATGCACACAAGAAAATGAATGTCAGGGTTGCAGTCTGAGTGTTCAACAAGTGAACACTGGAGAACAGCATCAGTGGAAGGGGCCAACACCCAGCACAGAATCCAGCAACACAGAGCCAGCTCTGGTGACTCCAACTCAGGTCGCTGCAACAGGTGACAACCAAGCATGAGGGCAATGTCCACGCAGCAATTCAGGCAATGCAGTTCCCTCACCATCAGTCTCTCCAATGAACTACAGAATTAGACTACCAGTATTTTACATTACCAAAGTCCAACAGGGTCTTGCAACAAAAAATGTCAAAGATAATCACTGTACTGTCTGTTGGATCTAGCGATGCCTATGGTACATTCTTCCTTGGGTGGCTGAAGAAGATGCAACATGGTGCACAAGTCCAGCTCCATCGTTATCCAACAACTCGCTAGTGGTATCAACCTGCAGTACTTGGTGTTCTTAATATCAAGTAGTGTCTTGTGAAGCACATAAAGGATGAATAATTACACCCGTTTGGACCCAGAAAGGCTGCTGCATCCAAGTGTGATGCTGGAAAAAGACCCTTTCTATTTACTCTGTCTTAGCCCCTCATAATTTTATTGACTTTAAGTCTCTAGTCAGTTTCAAAGAAAACAAATTTAGCTTAACAATACCTCTTCAGCTACAGTTTATCAGTCCAGAAGATACTGAATCTTTGTCTACTTTTTCTATGTCCTCTTTAGATCAATCACATCTTTCTCGTTATATCATGAGAAGAACTGTTCACAGAATTCAAGCTTTGATTTAAGAAAAGCATTGTATATAGTTCTATTATAACCTTCCTGCTATTGTATTCTATCCCTAATTTCATAAAGGAAAGAAGATAGCAGGTTATGAATCTGTAAAAGTAAACATCAGGTTCCTACACATCACCCAATATTCTTGCTTTTTGCATCTTTCCAATATATTATCATACTTCTCAGCACTTTCCTGCACAAAAGACTATCCACATATTTCCACAGTCTAAATCTTTCCTTCTTACAGTCAAATAGCCAATAATCTGTATCACTTGCATTCTTCTTTAATTTACCCCTTAAATCTGGCTCTAATTTAATGGAAATTACAAAAACACGGAAACTGGGTACTGTGCCCTATATAATTCCACTGCAAACAATCTTCTCGTTATAAAAACAACATTCATTAACCATTACACTTTTCCTCCTATAAGAGCAAATTTTGGATCCTGAATCCATTTCAGTAAATGCATACCTTTTATACAGACTTTATTCTAATCCTTCTCATTTTTTAAAATTTGCTTACGAGTTTGCTCTTCTCACCTCCTCAAGAAGTTTGGAGGTAAATCCAGCAGTGTGATTTTGACATTTTTGGTCCTTAGATTCAACCCCACATGGCCCCCATTTGATTTAAAAGGCAAAAACTGCAGATACTGAAAATCTGAAATATAAACATAAAATGCAAGGGATACTCAAGTGGTCAGACAGTGTCTGAATGAAAAAGAAAACTGAGTTAATGTTTCAAGTCGGTGACCCTATAGCAGAACTGGAACAGTAAAAGAAAACTAGAATAATCTAAGTCGCAGAAAAGGGGAAGGTGGAGAAATGAAAGGGCAGAAACCAAAGTTCTCCAGGTGACACAAGAGAAAAACAAAAGATCGCTGTTCACAACTATCATAGATTCATACAGCAAAAGTGATGCCCTTCCTCCCAATTCAACCAAGATGATCAAGGTGCATTCTCGAATTGAGAGGGCATTAAATCCTAGTTCAGAATTTTTAGAATATTCCCAAAACGCTTTAACTGCCGTTTCCACACATTGTTCAACATGAAGAATTACTGATTCATAATTTGAGTGAGGGCAATCAGGGGTTGCTCCCATGTGGCTGCACAAGGCATTGAGTCAATGGTATTGAGTCAACTCAATAGTATTTGGAGTAATTGAGTTAGGACTACATGATTCAGGCTTCAGGTAAATGGATGACCACTAAGAAGTAAGGGGAATAGGCTGTCATACAAGTTCCCCTGCAGCTATTCCCCTTGGCAATAAGTATATCCCTTTGCATATTGCTGGGGTGGTAGGGGGAATGACCTATCAGGGCACACCAGCAACAGCCAAGTCATTTGCACTGTAGCTAGATCTGAGGCTTATCAGAGAAGGGTAAAGTCAGGAAGGGCAATAGTGATAGGAGATCCCAGATGGGATAAGAGATCATGTGACCATGAAAGCCATTCCAGGATGGTGCGTTGCCTCCTGCATGCTAGGATCAAGGATCTCTCAGAGCACCTGTAAAATATTCTTTAGGGGGAGGATGAGCAGTCTGAGGCTGTGGACAACATTAGTAGCAATTAAATAGGTAGAAAGGGAGGAGAGGTCCTGCACAGTGAGTACAGGGAGTTAAGCAAGAGGCTGAATAGTAGGACCTTGAATGCAGTACTATCCGGATTATTCTTGGTGCCATGTGCTAGTTAAGGCAAGAAGAGTAAGAGAGAACAGATGAATGTGTGGCTGAGGAACTGATGCAGGTGGCAGGGTTTCAGATTCTTAGATCATTGGAATGTTACTCTGGGGCAGGAGTAGCCTGCTCAAGAGGAATGGCCGCAGCTTAATTGGAAGGGATTTAATCTACTGGCATGGAGGTTCACTGGTTCTACTTGGAAGGATTTAAACTAGTTTGTCAGGAGGAAGGGAACCAGAATACCTGATCAGAAAGTGAAGGAATTGAGAGGAAAGTAGATGTCAGGACTAGTGAGGACAAGGTGATAGACCTTTAATTTAAAAGCTCGGAGTATTATAGTGAGGGTGATGAATTCAGAGCATGGGTCAATACATGGAATCATAGAACTATGATGTTGAGTCTGCAGCACAGTCTCTGATGAGGGAGGGATAGGAATGGATGCTAAATGCTTCAGGGTTTAGAAAAGGTAGAGAAGTTAAGGGAGAGAATGTGTGGGGGGGGGAGAGAGGGGAGGATAGATGCACTATTTATCTGGAACAATTTCACAGCTGTGTCTGAAGGTCTGTGAATGGTGATGTTCTGCACATGCTGGGATCTCTGCTGTTTGAGATATTTATAAATGACCTAGTATGAAAATGTAGATTAGCAGGTTAGTAAGTTTACAGAAGATATAGATTAGTGGTGGTGTGAATAGCATAAAAGATTGCCAAGGGATACAGTGGAACATAGATCAGTTGCAGAGTAGGGTGGAAAAAAGCAGATGGGAGTTTTAACCTAGCCAAATGTGAAGAGTTGCACCTTGAGAGATCAGATATAAAGAGATAGTACAATTAGTACCAATACCTTGAACATTGAAACATGGAAATACAGAAACCCTACAGCACAATACAGGCCCTTCAGCCCAAAATGCTGTGCCAAACATGTACTTACTTTAGAAATTACCTAGGGTTACCCATAGCCCTCTATTTTTCTAAGCTCAATGTACCTATCCAAGAGTTCCTTAAAAGACCCTTCACCACAGTCGTCGGCAGCCCATTTCATGTACTCACCACTCTCTGCATAAAAAAAATGTTACCCCTGACATATCCACTGTACCTACTTCCAAGCACCTTAAATCTGTGCCCTCTCGTGTTAGCCATTTCAGTCCTGAGAAAAATCCTCTGACTATCCACATGATCAATGCCTCTCATGATCTTATACACCTCTGTCAGGTCACCTCTCATCCTCCATCACTCCAAGAAGAAAAGGCCAAGTTCACTCAACCTATTCTCACAAAGCATGCTCCCCAATCCAGGCAACATCCTTGTAAATCTCCTCTGCACCCTTTCTACAGTTTCCATATCCTTCTTGTAGTGAGGTGACCAGAAATGAGCACAGTACTCCAAGTGTTTTTTATTGGAACCTTGCAGTTTCCCTGACTAGTGTGTGATACTGGGTGTAACAGAGAGATTACTACCTTGGTTGTCCTGCTCCCTAATTCCCTATACTCACTACACAGGATCTCTTCCCCTTTCCTACCCATGTCATTGGTGACAGTATGAACCATGACCTCTGGGCGCTCACCTTCTGTCTTCAGAATGTTCCACACCATTGATGAGCAAAGGGATCTTGGGGTCCAAGTTCAAAGCTCCTTTGAAAGTGCTACTCTGGTTGATAGCATGGTAACTAAGGCAGATAACATGCTCAACTCTATTAGTCGAGGACCTGAGTTCAAGAATTGGAAGTTAGTGTGCAGCCTTGTAAAATTCTGGTTAGACAGCCAATATCTTTTCTGCCCAGGGTTGAAATTTCTAATACCTGAGGGGTATTATTTAAATTCACAGGGGTTAAATTCAAAGGAGATGTGTGGAGCTAGATTTTTATATAAAGCGATGGGTGTCTGGTCTCTTAAGGTTGTTATAGCCAGGTAAGGTACTGGGGACAAGTTCCCACTACCTATCACGTTTCTAATGGTGTGTGTTTCAAAAAGCCTCTAACACCTAAGTCCAGCTCCTGGCCTTCATATTTGGCTTAATAAGCCTGGTGGAACCATTTCTTCTTACAGGAGGAGAAGCAAAGGTGGATTACTGGTGCCTTAAAACCAGTAGCTTTGGGCAGATGGAGCTCATCAGCCATGGTTGATGGCTCATCTAGGAGAAACTTCTGCTGCCTTGCAGATATACTCATTCGTGAGGAAGGCTTCAGAGTAAACCCTGAGGAAAAAATCCGGAACTAGAATCCTAAGGCATTCCTATTTTGAGTTCAGCTCTGACTGGCAACTCCTGTGATACTGCTGGTGCAAAACTGAATCATTCTCTGCTGTTCCTTTCGATTCATTAGCTGAATGGAGAGGGGGAAGCTGCTACATGGGCAACAGCTTGCTCTACATATTGTACTGCCTTGGCTTACATACTGTCTTGTGTATCATGTAGACAGCTAGGATGCAATATCCATGGTTGGATGCAACCGTGGGCCCAATAAAGGTGCCTGGACTGCACTGCCTGGTGTGATGATAGAGGCAAATACCATAGGGATGTTCAAGAGGAGCTTAGTTACACAGATGAATGTGCAAAAAATGGAAGAACATTGGCAGAGTACAGGCAGGAGGGATTAGTTTAGCAGGCCATTTGATCATAATTTAATTTAATCAGAATCAGGTTTAATATGACTGGCACATAGAAACATCGAAAACCTACAGCACGATACAGGCTTTTCGGCCCACAAAGTTGTGCTAAGCATGTCCCTACCTTAGAAATTACTAGGCGTACCTATAGCCCTCTATTTTTCTAAGCTCCGTGTACCTATTAAAAGACCCTATCATATCCACTTCCACCACAGTTGCTGGCAGCCCATTCCATGCACTCTCTGCGTAAAAAACTTACCCCTGACATCTCCTCTGTGCTCCTACTCCCAGCACCTTAAACCTGTGTCCTCTTGTGGCAACCATTTCAGCCCTGGGAAAGCCTCTGATTATCCACATGATCAACACCTCTCATCATCTTATGCACTTCTATCAGGTCACATCTTAACCTCCGTCGCTCCAAGGAGAAAAGGCCAAGCTCACTCAACTTGTTTTCATAAGGCATGCTCCCCAATATGTTGTGAAATTTGTTGTTTTGCAGCAGCAGCACATTGGAATACATAATAATAAAACTATAAATTACAAAAAGTATACTGTATATACTGTATATTATAAAAATTATATCAAGTAAATAGTGCAAAAAGAGCGGGAAAAATACCAAGGTAGTGTTCATGGGTTCATTGTCCATTCAGAAATAAGATGGCGGAGGGGAAGAAGCTATTCCTGAAATGTTCAGTGTGTTGTTTTCAGGCTCCCATACCTCCTCCTTGGTGGTAGAAATGAGAAGAGACCATGTCCTAAGTGATGGTTGGGGGTGCTTAATGATGGATGCCACCATTTTGAGGCATCACCTTTTGAAGGTGTCCTGGATGCTGGGGAGGCTAGTGCCCACAATGGAGCTGGCTGAGTTTACAATTTTCTGCAGCTTTTTCTGATCCTCTGTAGTGGCTCCTCCTTACCAGATGGTGATGCAACTGGTTAGAATGCTCTCCATGGTACTTCGGTAAAAATTTGTTGTTTGGTGTCATACCAATTCTTCTCAAACTCCTAATGAAACATACTGTAGTTGATATTGTGCCTTCTTTGTAATTGCATCAATATGTTGAGCCTAGGATAGATCCTCAGAGATGTTGACACCCAGGAATTTGAATCTGCTCACCCTTACCACTTCCTAATGAAATATACTGTAGTTGCTATTGTGCCTTCTTTGTAATTGCATCTATATGTTGAGCCCAGGATAGATCCTCAGAGATGTTGACACCCAGGAATTTGAATCTGCTCACCCTTACCACTTCTGACCCCAATGAGGACCGATGTGGGTTCTCTCAGCTTACCCTTCATGAAGTCCACAGTCAATTTCTTAATCTTATTGACATTGAACAAGGTCATTGCTGCAACACTACTCAACTAACTGATCTAGCTCACTCATGTGTTCCTTATCAACATCTGAAATTCTGCCAACAATAGTTGTGTTGTCAGTCATCATATTTATAGATGACATTTGAGCTGTGCCTAGCCACACAATTATGGGTGTAGAGAGAGTACAGTAGTGGGCATCATTGAGGATCACTAGTGTTGATTGCCAGTGAGGAGAAATTGTTATTTCCAATCTGCACAGACTATGGTCTCCCGGTGCGGATCCAGTTGTAGAGGGAGGTACAGGGCTACAGGATATGATGATGAATAGAACTAAGGGCATGATTGTGTTAAATGTTGAGCTGCATGTTGAATGCTAAACTGTAGTTAATAAACAGCAGCCTTACGTAGGAATCTATTACCCAGGTGATCAAATGCTGAGTTGAGAGCCAGAGAGATTGCATCTGCTATAGAGATGGCGAGGGCATACCTTTAAATTCCATGGTGTCATCATATCAGAGGATCTCTCCTGGACAGACACATAAGTGCTGTCACAAAGAAGGTACAACAGCACTACCATTTTCTTAGAAATTTGCATAGATTTGGCATGCCACCTAAAACTTTGACTATAGTGGATTATGTCCTGACTGGTTGTATCACAGCCTGGTATGGAATCACCAATGCTTATGAACAGAAAAGTGTACAAAAAGTAGTGGATACAGTCCAGTCTATTTCAGACAAAAACCCTCCCTGTCAATCAGTACATTTACAAGGTGTGCTGACCCAAGAAAGCATCAAGAATCCGACCATCCAGTCCATGCAATCTTCTTGCCACCATCATTGGACAGGAGATACAGTTGCCTTAGGTCCCACAGCAGTACATTCAGCAGCATATTACCCTACAACCATTAGGCTCCTGAATCAGCGAGGATAGCTTCACTCACCACAACTCTGAACGAATTCCACAACCTATGCTCACTTTCAAGGACTCTACAATTCATGTTCTCAGTATTATTTGTTTATTTGCACAATTTGTCTTCTTGTGTATATTGGTTGTCTGGCAGTTTTGCTTACTTAGTTTTTCATAAATTCCATTGTATTTCTTTGTTTTCCTTTAATGTCTGCCAGGTAAATGAATCTCAAAGTAGTAGATGGTAACATATCAAGGAATGGGGACTTCTTCACTCAGAGGGTGGTGAGAGTGTGGAACGAGTTGCTAGCGGAACTGGAGGGTTTCAATTCAATTTCAAAATTTAAGAGAAATTTGGATAAGTAAATGGATGGGAGGGTTATGGAGGGATATAGTCTGGGTGTAGCTAGATGGTACGAGACACAATCATAGTTAGGCATAGGCTAGATGGGCTGAAAAGCCTGTTTCTATGCTGTCATATTCTATGACTTCTGTGATCAAGGATCAACTTTATTTGCTATATATATATTTATAAGTACTAAGAATTTGCTGTGGTGTGTTGATCAGGTTGCAGCATACAACAGATACAACATTCAATAATTATAAAAAATAAAGAATGATATAAAAATAGAAATTAGAAATTAAAGTACAGATATGGAATACAATGTATATAAATACATAAATGCCAGAAGGTATAAACAATGTAAACAGCATTATAAAAAGTGGCATAAAGTGTTTACCATAAAGTGACAGGGATAATAGATAGAGGGGAGCTAACTAAATGGTTTATCAGATTAACTGCCTGGAGGGAGTAAACTTTTAAGATGGCATGAAGTTTTTGGTTTAACAGACCTATCACTTTCCAGAAGTGACCTTTTGGAAAAGGCAATTTGCATGAGACTCTGGGAGATCCAGAGTCTCCCAGGGAATGATATCTGTGTGAAGTACATCCAGCTACAGCTCCTTGAAGACTGTGTTAGGTTACGGATCTGGAGCAGCCGGATGACCTTTGTCCTATACGAGAGAGTGAGGAAATAATCTATCAGAGTTACAGGGAAGTAGTCACCCTGAAGTTGCAGGAGGTAAGTAGCTGGGTGACTGTCAGGAAAAATCTAAATGTTAATAGGCAGTTAGTGCAGAGCACTCCTGTGGCCATCCTCCTCAAAAATAAGTATACAGTTTTGGATACTGTTGTGGGGGGATGACCTCCTAGGGGAATGCCACAGAGACAAGGTTACTGGCACTGAACATGAGTCCATGGTGATGAAAGTAAAGAGGGAGAAGAGGGGAGCAGAAGTGATAGGGGATTCAATATTTAGAGAGGAACAGACAGGAGATTTTGTGGATGTGAACGGGCCACCCGGATGGTATGTTGCCTCCAAGATGCCAGGGTCAGGGACATCTCAGATCGTGTCCACAGCATTTCAGAGAGGGAAGGAGAGCAGCTAGATGTGTTGGTGCATATTGGTACCAATGGCATAGGAAGGAAAAACAATGAGGTCCTGAAGAGAGAATTTAGATAGCTAGGGAGAAAGCTGAAAAGCAGGACTTCTAGAATAATAATTTCTGGATTGCTACCTGTGCCAAGTGCATGTGACGGCAGACACAGGATGATTTGGCAGATAAATGCATGGCTGAGAAGCTGGTGCAGAGGGCAGGGCTTCAGGTTCTTGAATCTTAGGGATCTCTATTGGGGGAGGTATGACCTGTACAAAAGGGACAGGTTGCACCTAAATCAGAGGGGGGATCAATATTCTTGTAGGCATTTGTTAGAGCTGTGAGGAGAGTTTGGCAGCAGGGTAGGAAGTGGAATAAAAGGACTCAAGATAGGACGGATGGTAAAGAGGCAAAGATAACATGCAGTCAGACTGTCAAGAAGGGCAGGAAGATGGTAAGACAAAATTGCAGGCAGAAGGGTGAGTATCTGTGCATTAGGCATGCAAAATCAAAAGGGGTTGCAAATACACCACTCAAGGTGTTCTATCTCAATGCAAGTATAAGAAATAAGGTGGATGATCTTGTTGCATTAATACAGATGATGGTTTTAGTTGGGAACTGAATGTCTAAGGTTACATTCAGCAGGAAATGGTACCACAGCATAAAAACCAGGACCAACAGGCTCTGGGACAGCTTCTTCCACCAGACCATCAGACTGCTTAACTCATGCTGACACAACTCTATTTTTATGTTTTACTGACTACCCTGTTGTACATACTGTATTTTATAAATTACTATCAATTACACATTGCACATTTAGTCGGAGAGGTAACATAAAGATTTTTACTCCTTGTGTATATGAAGGATATAAGTAATGAAGTCAATTCAATTCAATGCATGTTATATTGGAAGGATAGGAAGGTAGGCAGGGGAGTGGTATAGCTCTGCTGGCAAAGAATAGTGTCAAATCAGTGGAAAGATGTGACATAGGACTGAAAGATGTTGAATCCTCGTGGGTTGAGTTAAACAAATGCTAAGGGTAAAAGGATGCTGATGGCAGTTATATACAGGGCTCCTAACAGTAGCTGGGATATGCACCATAAATTATAACAGGAAATAGAAAAGGCATGTGAAAAGGGCAATGTTATGATAGTCATGGGAGATTTCAACATGCAGGTCAATTGGGAAAATCAGGTTGGCAACAGATCGCAAGAGAATGAGTTTGTTGCATGCCTACAAAATGGCTTTTTAGAGTAGTTTGTTATTGAGCCTACCAGGCTGTCAGCTACACTGGATTGGGTGTTACGTAAATGAACAGGAGGTGATTAGGGAGCTTAAGGTAAAAGATCTCTTATAAGCCAGTGATCATTATATGACTGAATTCAACTTGAAATTTTATAGAAGCAACTAAAGTCTGACATGGCAGTATTTCAGTAGAGTAAAGGAAATTATAGTTGTATGAGAGAGGAGTTGACCAAAGTAAATGGAAGGAGCTCCTGGCAGGGATGACTGCAAAGCAGCAATGGTGTGAGTTTCTGGGAAAAGTGAGGAAGGTGCAGGATATATGCATTTCAAAAATGAACACTTTCAGAAGGCCTATGACAAGGTACCACACATGAGGCTGCTTACTAAGTTAAGAGCCCATGGTATTACAGGAAAGGTACTAACACAGTTAGAGCGTTGGCTGATCGGGTAGGAAACAGCAAGTGGAAGTCTTTGAAGTCTTTTGAATGTTGAAAGGCCTAGACAAGGTAGATGTGGAAAGGATGTTTCCCAAAGTGGGGGAAGTCTAGGACAAGAAGAAGCAACCTCAGGATAGAGGGGTGTTCATTTAAAACAGAGATGTGGAGAAATTTCTTTAGCCAGAGCATGGTGAATTTATGGAATTACAAGAGGCCGCTGGGTGTAGTAAGCCAGAATTGATAGATTCTTGGTTGAATATGGCTTCGAAGTTACGGGGAGAAGGCCAGGAATGGGGTTGAGAAAAGGAGAAAAGGATCAGCCATGATTGAATGGCAGAGCAGACTCGATGGGCCAAATGGCCTAATTCTGCTCCTATCTTTTATGCTCTTACAGTCTAAGTCCTGCAGTGATGGTATTCTGAAATCAATGACCTTTTTGGATGACCTCACAGTTTCTTGTACTTTTCACATATTGTGATAGGATGCTGCACCAAACCAGTCAGCAATAACTGATGTGAGGATGCTCTCTATGATGGTAGTGTAGAGTTGCACCTGATAGTTCTGGGGAAGACAGAAATTTACCAATTGCCACACAAAGTACATCCTCTGCCAAGACTTTTTGTTAATGAAGGTTCTCCCACGTGACGTCCTTGCGAAATAATGCCGCCTAGGAACCTGCATATTGAAATGGTGCTAACTGTAGAGTTATAGATGATGAGTGGGAGGAGAGGAGACACAATTTTTCCTGAAGTTGATGTGCATCTCCACAGTTCTGAGGGCATTCAGGTCCAAGTTGTTGTGCTTGCACCAAAACACTAACTTGTTTACTTCCTGGTGATACTTATATTCAAAGATTCATTGTCTCTATGACATTGGTGTCCAGAAATTTTATCAGTTTAGCTGATGAGTCACTAGAGATGCAGTTACTGGTGTATGAGGAACTAGGACAGGATATAGAACACATTCCTGTGGCACACCAGTACTGAGTGAGTGGGATATGGAGATGTGTTTGCCTAGTCTCACATCCTGTCTCCTGTCAGAGAAGACATTCGTGATCCACCTTCGGATGGGACACAGTACGTTAAGTTTGGAGAGTTTCACTTCAGAAGCACAGGGATGATGGTATTGGAGGAACTGAAATTAACAGAGAATCCTGACATATGTACCAGAATAGTTGAGGTACTATAACATTAAGTACCTAAGTACTATGACACTAAATTTACTTTGACTTTAATTAGTTGGCATAGCTCTCAGCAATGGATCTGCAAACAGTTAATATATAACCAGCCCTTTTGACTATGCAAATTCATTCTCAGTGATGTTTGATATTTATTGACTGTACTCGGAGAGCTGTTTAATGAAAGTGATGACTATACAGTGATAATTTGAAAACAATGCTAAAGATTCTTCTGTTCTTGTCTCTGAATACGGGTTTCCTAGGAGCAGGTCAGATCTACCAGAAATACCACACATGGAATATTGTGTGTCATTCAGGTCATTACACAATGGAAAAGATGTGATTGTGCTGAATCGCTGAATGTGATGTGATTGTGATCTTTGACAGTCTGTGCAGATTAGTGATAACATATCCTCTTCACTGTTGATCAACACTGGCACACCTCAGGGGTGTGTATTTAGTCCACAGCTCTATTCTCTATATAAACATGACTGTGTGGCTCAGCATAGCTCAAATACCATCTATAAATTTGCTGACGATACAACCATTGTTGGTACAATCTCAAGTGGTGACAAGAGGGCATACGGGACTGAGATATGCCAACTAGTGGAATGGTGTTGCAGCAACAACCTGGCACTCAATGTTAGTAAGACAAAACAGCTGTTTGTGGACTTCAGGAAGGGTAAGACGAAGGAGCCCATACCAATACTCATAGAGGGATCAGAAGTGGAGAGAATGAGCAGTTTCAAATTCCTGGGTGTCAAGATCTCTGAGGATCTAACCTGGTCCCAACAGCTTCAAATTCCCAAGTGAGGTTCCAGCATATCGATGTGATTATAATGAAGGCAAGACAGCGGCTATACTTTATTAGGAGTTTGAAGAGATTTGGCATGTCAACAAATACACTCAAAAACTTCTATGGTTGTACTGTGGAGAGTATTCTGATAGGCTGCATCACTGTCTGGTATGGAGGGACTACTGCACAGGACCGAAAGAAGCTGCAGAAGGTTGTCAATCTAGTCAGCTCCATCTTGAGCACTAGCCTACAAAGTACCCAGGACATTTTTAGGGAGTGGTGTCTCAGAGAGGCAGTGTCCATTATTAAAGACCTCCAACACCCAGGGATGCCCTTGTCTCACTGTTACCATCAGGTAGGAGATACAGAAGCCTGAAGGCACACACTCAGCGATTCAGGAACAGCTTCTTCACCTCTGCCATTCGATTCCTGAATGGACATTGAAGCTTTGGACACTACCTCACTTTTTTTTAATATACAGTATTTCTGTTTTTGCATATTTTTAAATAATCTATTCAATACACATAATTGATCTACTTGTTTAATTATTATGTTGTTTTATTTTATTTATTTTTTTCTCTCTCTGCTAGATTATGTATTGCACTGAACTACTGCTGCTAAGTTAACACATTTCACTTAACATGCCGGTGATAATAAACCTGATTCTAATTCTGATTCTGAATAGACTGCAGAAGAGATTCACCAAGATATTGCCTAGATTGTAGCACATTAGGTATGGGAGATTAAAGAAACTAAAGTTTACTTCCCTGGAATGAGGGAGAGCAATATATAAAATTACGACAGTTCAGTGCTAAAGTCTTAAGGACCCTAGCTGTATGTATCTGAGACTATTGCATAGTACTGTATGTGCTAAAAGGTCAGTATGGATGTGATGGGCCTAAGGGCCTGTTTCTTTGCTGTAGAATTCTATGATTTTAATTCCATTTAGAAGCATATGCATATACTAGAAAATCTGGATATCAAACTGGAACTGAAAAAAGAAATACATTTGTTATCTAAAGATCCAAAGCTCTCTAGTAAATATTACTTACAAATAAACAAAGGTACAAAAATTACTTCATTGGTTTGTGACAAAGGAGACAAAACAATTCAGATATTTTAATTACTGTAACAAAGGTGCAATTTTAAGTAAACCATGGTTAATTTTATTCTAAACATACACAATTTCTACAAAATATTCATATGCAGCAATTAAGGGAGGAGGGGGAGTTAAGTAAACATATTCAGTTGTGGCCTGCCATAAAATTTTACAACACTGTAAAAGGCAGTAAACATACTATATCAGTTGTGCTTTAGATTAAATCTGCTAATGATACAAACTTAAGAACCTTCACAATGTTGTCATGAACCTTACCATGCTCCTGCTGAGAAGTAAGCTACTGAGCCAGAAAATGATAAAATATAACTAAATTATACATGGAGATGAAAGCCTTGCATTGAAGTCATTACTCTATGCTGTTCAAATAAGATTTGAAAGCTCAAAAATTCTAATGCTTTTGCCAAACTGACTTATTTCTGCATGCTCAAGAGTGTTTCAGATAAAAAAACATTGTCATTCTTCCCAAATACTTCGCTATATTAACATAAAATATTAGGTCTGGTTTCTGAAAGATTAGATACTATATGCTGAATGTTTGATTATGATAGAGCCCTGAAATATCACACACTTTATCATGTCTGTCTGCCTTTCATCTTTGATAATTATTTCTGAAAATCTGTAATGACCCAAACAACGAATTCAAACCACAATAAATCTTTGGGCTATAACTCAGAATGGCAGACTATTCATCAGGAAGGCAATCTGTAGAAATAATTAGCTCTCCTGACTTTCACTTCCTACTTCCCAATTGTACACAATGACAAAAATATGGTGGTCAAGGTTTATACAAAGCAGGCTAAATTTATTATTCACATCTCCAATCAATCATCGCAAGGCGTACTTGAAAACCTAATTTACTGTTAAACATTGATAACCATGAACTGCCAGGACTGATTGTTGTTTTGTACATCTTCACCCACAATATATTGTGTAAAATTTTCACACTGATTATTTATATACTTTGAGATTTATGGAATAATTCATTTCCCTATAAAACTAGTCCAGTCTATCAAATTATGTATTTAAGATTTCCATTTTTTAAAGCTGGAAATAAAGGAAGGGTCTCCTGACTTTCAAAATATTGCTCCAAGTTGAATGAACAAATAACATGCAAAGGATTTAAATTTTCTATGTGTTCATTAATAATTTGAATAATTTTTAAGTTTTCTTTTATAAGAAGACAGAACACCTCCAAAAGAATGAAATTATCATACAATAGTTGGCTTATTGTGAAACATATAAGTGGAACGCTATCCTAATTTGCTTTATAATAGTGTATTTTTAGAAATGCTGATTTATAAAGGGAAAATAAATCAAACTATTGATTTTTATGGAGGAACCTCTGAAACTTCAAATCTAAAACTTCCTTTAGGCTATAATATTTCTTTATGCATTACAACAAAAATGAACTGAGAATGTGCAACTGCCTGGGGAATTATTTTTGCACAATTAAGGTCAAAGTTCTGTAATATCTCATATCAATTCACATCTTTCATCCAAATAAACTTTGAACAAATAAATCTTGAGGTTGACATAACCTATGCTACTTATCTTAATTCTCTACTATCCAAATACTATATTTGGTGGAAACCATTATTGGAGGTAAATTTGAATGATGAGATCATATAGCTAAAACTCAGAAACACAATAAGACTGCATGTGCTGGAATATGGAGCAATAAACAGGAGGAACTGAAGCAGTCTTTTCAACCCAAAATGGCAAAAATTCCTTGCTCTCCACAGATGCTGCCCAACCTGCAGAGTTCCTCTAAAAGATTGTGTGTTGCTACAGCTAAAGCTCAATTGAGACTGAAAATCAAAGCAATTTTTACATCAGAACTAGAATCAGGTTTAATATCACAGGCATATGTCCCAAAATTTGTTAACTTTGCAGCAGTAGTACAATGCAATACATGAAAAATACAGACAAAAATACTGAATTACAGTAAGAATACAGATGTATATTAAATAGTTAAGTTAAAATAAGAAGTACAAAAACAGAAATAAATTAAAAAAAATTGTGAGTTAGTATTCACGGGTTCAATAAACAGTTAGAAATTGAATGGCAGAGGGGAAGAACCTGCTCCTGAAAAGGTAAGTGTGTGCCTTCAGACTTCTGTATCTCCTTCTTGACAGTAACAGTGAGAAGAGGGCATGTCCTGGCTAGCTGGCATCCTTAATAATGGACGCTGCCTCTCTGAGGCACTGCTCCTTGAAGATGTCTTGGATAACATGGAGGTGAGTACCCATGACGGTGCTGACTAATCTTACAACTTTTTCAACCAAACTGAAAATACTTCTGAGCAGAAGCTTGGTATTCAATTTCAAGAGTTACTTCAATGTAACTGCAATCGAAGTCAACTTTTCCAGAATGAAATGTGATCATATCCAAGCACACCTAGTGTGATTTATACCTGTGGGGATGATGCACCATCAATAACTCTCTCTGAGACGTGAAGTCGAGATATTGGCTTTTATTGACTGGAAGGAAGAACAAGCAGTGGTTGACCACCATACTACATCCTGGAGACTGAGGACCGGCTCAGGCCTCAATCGCCTTTATACCGGGGTCTGTGGGAGGAGCCACAGGAGCAGACAGCAGGGGGCGTGTCCAGACAGGTATAGGTAGTTCACCACAGGGGATCACAAGTTTCTGCTGTCGGACACATATCTAAAGACATCATCTGTCTTGTGATCAGGCAGATTGCACTTCAGTGCTTTTGTAGGTGAAATGCAATTTAGTTTTTTCAAAGTTTGATTGCTCTCTATCATTAACAAATAAATTGTGCAGTCATAATGCTATTTGCTTTGACAAGGAATATTTACTCTGACTCTCATTTGCAACTTCTGCAGTTGCTATAGAACACTCTGGAATTTGCCTGCTTATTTTTAAAAGTTGAGACCCTGAGACTTCTAAAGGGTTCCAATGCTATTTCAGGACAAATTTCTTCCAATATTTGTTTACATGATGCTCCTGCTGGTTCTCCTAGATCACTGGGATTTTTTTTTGTTAGATTACTGGGACCTCTTCTGGGGAAGATATGACCTGAACAAAAGGGTCAGGTTACACCAGAATCAGAGAACTAATTTGGCAGGGGCATGCAAACCAGTGATAGTGCTGAAGATGAGGTAGTTGGTTCATGAACAGAGGCAGGATGTAGTAAGACTGACCATGGGGGCAAAATTGTAGTCAACAGGATAAAAGGCAGACAAATCAAAAAACATGAATACGGGACTGAAGATATTATATTTGATTGTGTGCAGTATACAGAATTAGACAGATGAACTTGTAGCACAATTACAGATTAGCACGTATGATGTTGTGAGCATCACTGAATCATGGCTGAAAGAAGATTATAGCTGGGAGCTTAACGACCAACTATACATTGTATCAAAAGGACAGGCAGGTAGGCACAGTGGGTGGTGTTACTCGGTTGGCAAAAAATGAAATCAAATCGTTTTAGGGTACTTGGAGACGAATGATAAAATTAAGTTAAAGTCAGCATGGTTTCTGTAAAGGGAAATCTTGCCTAACAAATCTGAGTAAGTAACAAGCAGGGTGGACAAAGGAGAGGCGGTGGATGCCATTTATTTTGATTGTCAGAAGGCATTCGATAAGTTGCCACACATGAAGCTGCTTAACAAGATAACATCCTACAGCATTACAAGAAAGATACTGGCATGGATAGAGGAATGGCTGACAGGCAGGAGGCAGTCAGTGGGAATAAAGGGGGCCATTGCTGGTCGTCTACCAGTGATTAGTGATGTTCCTCAGGAGTCAGGATTAGGAACGCTACTTTTCACACTGTTTGTCAATTATTTGGATAATGGAATTGTTGACTTTGTGGCAAAGTTTGCAGATGATACAAAGTTAGGTGGAGGGGTAGGTAGTGCTGAGGAAGCATTGCTGTTGCAGTGGGAGTTAGACAAATTGGAAAAAATAGGCAAAAAGCAAGCAGATGGATTATAGTGTCAGGAAATGTATGATAGTGCATTTTGCTAAAAGGAACAAAAGTGCAAAATGGGGAGAAGGTTCAAAAATCAGAAGTGCAGACAGACTTAGGAGTTCTTGTGCAAGACTCGCAGAAAATTAATTTGCAGGTTGGGTCCATGGTAAAGAAGACAAATGCAATGTTGGCATTTATTTCAAGGGGAATAGAATATAAAAGCAAAGAGATAATGCTGAGGCTTTATAAGACATTAGTCAGGCTGCACTTGGAATACTGTCAACAGCTTTGGGTCCCATGTTTCGGAAAGGATGTGTTGTCATTGGAGAGGGTCCAGAGGAGGTTCACAAGGATATTTCCAGGAATGAAGAGGTTAACATATGAGGAGTGTCTGGCAGCTTTGGGCCTGTACTCATTGAACTTAGAAGAATGCGTGAGGATCTCATTGAAAGCCACCGAATGTTGAAAGGACTAAATAGGTTGGATATGGAAAGGATGTTTCCTATGGTGGGGATATCCAGAACTAGAGGGCATAGCATCAAAATTGAGACACGACCTTTTAGAAAGAAAGTTACTTTTTTTTAAGCCAATGAGTGGTGAATCTGTGGAATGCTCTGTCACAGAATGTGGTGGAGGCCAAGTCTGTGGGTATATATAACGCAAAAATTGACAGTTTCCTGATCAGTCGGGGCATCAAAGGATATGGTAAGAAAGTAGGTATTTGGGGTTGAGGGGAATTCAGGATCAGCCATGGCAGAGTGATGGAACAGACTCAAAGGGCTGACTGGCCCAATTCTGCTCTGATGTCTTATGGTCTAAGTCATTAGAAAGAGGTGACATATGGTTGGAAGGTGCTGAATTGTTGTGGGTAGAGCTAAGGAACTGCAAGGGTAAAAAGAGCCTGATGGGAGTTATATACAGGCCCTCAAACAGTAAGTAGCAAGCATGTGGTCTACAAATTACAAAGAGAGACAGAAAATGCATCCCCAAAAGGCAATGTTACAATAGTCATGGGGGTTTTTAGGAAAATCAGGATTTTGGTGAATCCCGAGAGGATGAATTTCTAAAAGATTAGCTATTCTGGACTGGGCTTTATGCAATGAACCAGAATTGATTAGAGAGCTTAAGAGAAAGGAACACTCAGGGAAGAATGATCCTAGTATGACAGAAATCACCCTGCAATTTATGAAGACAAGAAGTCCGATGTTAGGTAAGTCACCTCGATCAGATGTGCAATGATCCAGAGGTGATAAGAGAGCTTAAGGTTAAGGAACCCTTAAGGAACATTGATCACAATATGATCGAGTTCACTTTGAAATTTGAGAAGGAGAAACTAAATTCCAATTTCAGTGGAATGAAGGAAATTACAATGGCATAAGAGGGGAACTAGCCAAGGTTGACTGGAAAGGGATACTAGCAGGAAGGACAGCAGAGCAGCAATGGCTGGAGGTTCCGTGAAAAAGGAGGGAAGTGCAAGACAGATATATTCCAAATAAGAAGACATTTTTGAATGGAAGTAAGACACTACCGTGACTGACAAATGAATTCAGAGCCAAAGTAAAAGCAAAAGAGAGGGCATACAAGGAAGCCAAAGTTAGTGGGAAGATAGAAGATAGGGAAGCTTTTAAGAACTTGCAGAAGGAAAAGATGAATTATGAAAGGAAGCTGGGACTAATATCAAACAAGATACTAAAAGCTTTTTTAAATATATAAAGGGTAAAAGAGAGTTGAGAAGAGATATAGGACCAACAGAAAATGATGTTGGAGATATTGTAATGAGAGACACAGAGATGGCAGAGGAACTGAATGTGTATTTTGCATCAGTGTGCACGATGGAAGACATCTGCAGTATACCAGACATTCAAGAGTGTCAGGAAAATGAAGTACGTGCAGTGAAAATTACGACTGAGAAGGTACTCAAGAAGCTTAATGGTCTAAGGGTGGATAAATCTCCCGGACCTGATGGAATACACCCTCGGGTTCTGAAAGAAGTAGCTGGAGAGATTGCAGAGGCATTAACAATATTCTTTCAAGAATCAATAGATTCTGGCATTGTACTGGATGACTAGAAAATTGCAAATGTTACTCTGCTATTTAAGAAAGGTGGGAGGCAGTAGAAAGGAAACTATAGATCTGTTAGCCTGACACCAGTGGTTAGGAAGTTGTTGCAATCGATTGTTAGGGATGAGATTATGGAGTGCTTGGAGGCACATAACAAGATAGGCCAAAGCCAGCATGATATCCTGAAAGGAAAATCCTGCCTGACTAACCTACTGCAATTTTTTGTGGAAAGTACAAGCAGGGTAGACAAAGGAGATATAGTAGATGTGCTGTACTTGGTTTCAGAAGACCTTTGACAAGGTGCTGCACATGAGGCTGCTTAGCAAGGTAAGGGCCCATGGAATTACAGGGGAGTTACTAGCATGGAGGGCATATAGGCTGGTTGGTAGAGAACAGAAAGTGGGAATAAAGGGATCCTATTCCAGCTGGCTGCCAGTTATCAGTGGAGTCCCACAGGGGTTGGTGTTGGGAACACTGCTTTTTATGATGTACAAACCCCATTTCCAGAAAAGTTGGGATATTTTCCAAAATACAATAAATACAAAAATCTGTGATATGTTAATTCATGTGAACCTTTATTTAACTGACAAAAGTACAAAGAAAAGATTTTCAATAGTTTTACTGACGAACTTAATTGTATTTTGTAAATATACACACATTTAGAATTTGATGGCTGCAACACACTCAGCAAAAGTTGGGACAAAGGCATGTTTACCATTGTGTTACATCACCTTTCCTTTTAATAACATTTTTTAATATTTTGGAACTGAGGATACTAATTGTAGTAGATTTGCAATTGGAAATTTTGTCCATTCTTGCTTGATGTAAGACTTCAGCTGCTCAACAGTCCGTGGTCTCCGTTGTCTGATTCTCCTCTTCATGATGCGCCATACATTTTCAATAGGAGATAGATCTGGACTGGCAGCAGGCCAGTCAAGCACACGCACTCTATGTCTACAAAGCCACACTGTTGTAGCCCGTGCAGAATGTGGTCTGGCATTGTCCTGGGAAGAGACATCTCCTTGATTGCAACATACGTCTCTCTAAAATTCTAATATACGCCTCACAGTCAATGGTACCTTCACATACATGCAACTCATCCATGCCATGGGCACTGATGCACCCCCATACCATCACAGATGTTGGCTTTTGCACCTTACGCTGATAACTATCAGGATGGTCGTTTTCATCTTTGGCACGGAGAACTCGACGTCCATTTTTTCCAAAAACTAGCTGAAATGTGGACGCATCTGACCACAGCACACGTTTCCACAGTCTTTCGATCCATCTGAGATGAGCTCGGGCCCAGAGAACTCGCCGGCGTTTCTGCATAGAGTTGATGTATGGCTTCCTCCTTGCGTAATACAGTTTCAAGTTGCACTTCTGGATGCAGCGACGGACTGTGTTAAGTGACAATGGTTTTCCGAAGTACTCCCGAGCCCAGGTGGCTATAATTGTCACAGTAGCATGATAGTTTCTTAGGCAGCGCCGCCTGAGGGCTCGAAGATCACGTGCATTCAACAGTGGTTTCCGACCTTGCCCTTTACGCACTGAGATGTCTCTGAATTCTCTGAATCTTTTCACAATATTATGTACTGTAGATGTTGAAAGACCTAAATTCTCTGCAATCTTGCATTGGGAAATGTTCTTTTGGAACTGACTAACAATTCTCTCATGAATTTTGGCACAAAGGGGTGAGCCACGACCCTTCCTTGCTTGCAAGGACTGAGCCTTTGATGGACACTACTTTTATACCCAGTCATGATACCTCACCTGCTACCAATTAGCCTGCTTAATGTGGAGTCTTCCACACCGGTGTTACTTGAATATTCTGTGCACTTTTCAATCTTATTTTAACTCTGTCCCAACTTTTGTTGAGTGTGTTGCAGCCATCAAATTCTAAATTTGTGTATATTTACAAAATACAATTAAGTTGGTCAGTAAAACTATTGAAAATCTTTTCTTTGTACATTTGTCAGTTAAATAAAGGTTCACGTGAATTAACATATCACCGATTTTTGTTTTTAGTGCATTTTGGAAAATATCCTAACTTTTCTGGAAATGGGGTTTGTATTTCAATGATTTGGAGTAGGGGATTAATGGATCTGTGGCTAAATTTGCCTATGATACAAAGATAGGTGGAGGAGTGGGTAGTGTTGAGGAAATGGAAAGCCTGCAGGGAGACTTAATAGTTTAAGGGAATGGGCAAAGAAGTGGCAAATGAAATACAATGTTGGAAAGTGTATAGTGATGCACTTTGGTGGAAGAAATAAACATGTAGATGTACAATGTACTGCGTATCTTAATCAAAATGGCTTCTTTGTTTTGTTAAGAGTAGGAATCCATCTTTGTTATGATAAGTGCTTTCTCTCGCAGTTGTTTAGGTTTAGAATTGCTGATAACAGGATTGTATTTGTTTGTTAACCAATGGGGAAATGTTATTTTGTCTTGTGGGTCTGGGAGGGGGTTTTTCGTGGTCTTTTCAGGAATCGGGAAGAAGACGTCGAAGAAGGTGGATGTGCCCAGCACTGCTCGGACGACCACCAGGGTGGTCCCAGGTGCAAGAACGTGGAGGTTGGAGGAAAGTGACGAGGGGTCAAATGGTTCGATGGTTGAGCTCCAACGATGTGCACTAAATTGACTGAACTCTGATAAGTTGGCGCCTTTTACTTTATTTTCTTCCTTCATATATACTGTATTGCTAGTGTTCATTTAGTTCTAGTAAAATCTTTATATTCCATAACGGTATCTGGTGTGAGTTTGATATTGTGTGTGTGTGTGCCGCAGCATAAACTTGATTCCCACAGCACCTGCATGTACGGGAGGTGGGGTTGGTGAGTGGCTAGATTTCCTTTTCCCCTAGACATATACCAGCCTGTTGGGTAAGTGTTACATAGACTATTAGTTAGATGGGGATAGAATTCAAAATACAGAGTTGAGAGTCCTTGTACAGGATACCCTAAAGGTTAACCTCCAGGTTGAGTTGGTGGTGAAGAAGACCAATGCAATGTTAGCATTCATTTCTAGAGGAATATAACAGCAGGGGTGTGATGTTGAGGCTCTATAAGGCACTTGTGATACCACACTTGGAGTACTGTGTGAAGTTTTGGGCTCATTATTTTAGAAAGGATATACTGACATTGGAGAAGGTTCAGAGAAGATTCACGAGAATGATTTTAGGAATGAAAGGATTACTGTATGAGGACTGTCTGACAGCTCTTGGGCTGGATTCCCTGGAGTTCAGGAGAATGAGGGGAGATCTCACAGAAACATTCCGAATGTTAAAAGGCCTGAACAGATTAGATATGGTAAAGTTATTACCCATGGTAGGGGAGTCTAGGACAAGAGGGCATGACTTCAGGATTGAAGGACATCCATTTAGAACAGAGATGCGGTGAAATTACTTTAGTCAGAAGGTGGTAAATCTGTGGAATTCGTTGCCACGAGCAGCTGTGGAGGCCAAAACATTGGGTGTATTTAAGGTAGAGATAGATAGGTTCTTGATTAGCCAGGGTATCAAAGGGTATGGGGAGAAGGCAAGGGAGTGGGGATGACTGGAAGAATTGGATCAGACCATGACAGAATGGCGGAGCAGGCTTGATGGGACGAATGGCTTCTGCTCCTAGACCTTATGGTCTTATGTTCTGCACACCAGGGTTCTGAAGAAATGGAAATGGGTTTTGGGGTACCTGGAGGCACATGATAAAATAGGCCATCCTCAGATTGATTTCCTTCAGGGAAAATCTTGCCTGACAAATTTCTTTTGGAATTCTTTTGAAGAAATAACAAGTATGATAGACAAAGGAGAATCAGTGGATGTTGTGTAGTTGGATTTTTAGAAAGCCTTTGATAAGGTGCTGCACATGAGGTTGTTTAATAAGTTAAGAGCCCATGTTATTACAGGAATGATACCAGCATGAATAAAGCAGTGGCTGATTGGCAAAGTGGGGATGAAGGATGTCTTTTCTGGGTGCCTGCTGGTGATTACTGGTATTCCACTAGGGCCTGTGTTGGGACCACTTCTTTTTACATTATAAGTCAATGGCTTGGATGATGGAATTGATGGCTTTGTGGCCAAGTTTGTAGACAATACGTAGATTTTTGGAGAGTTAGGTACTTTTCAGAAAGTGGAGAGGCTACGGAAGGACTGAGACAGATTAGGAGAATGGGCAAAGAAGTAGCTGATGGAATAATGTTGGGAAGTGTATGGTCATGCACTTTAGTAGAAGAAATACAAATGCAGACTATTTTCTAAATGGAGAGAAAATTCAAATATCTGAGGTGAAATGAATCTTTAGAGTCCTCGTGAAGGACTTTCTAAAGGCTAATTTGCAGGTTGAGTCAGCAGTGAGGATGGGAAATGCAATGTTAGCATTCATTTTGAGAAGACTAGAATAGAAAAGCAAGGATGTAATGTTGAGGCTTTATAAAGCACTGGTGAGGCCTCACAGAGTATTCTAAGCAGTCTTGGGTCCCTTATCTAGAAAGGGTGTGCTAACATTGTGGAAGGTTCAAAGGAGGTTCATGAAACTACTTCTGGGAATGAAAGGCTTGTCATATGAGGAGCATTTGGTGGCTCTGAGCCTCTACTCACTGGAATTCAGGAAAATGAGAGGTGACCTATTGAATGTTGAAAGGCCTCAACTGAATCAAAGTGGAGAGGATGTTTCTTCAGATGGGAAGTCTAAGTCCAGAGGATACAGCCTCAGAATAGAGAGGTGTCATTTTAGAATGGAGATGAGGAAGAATTCTTTAACCAAAGAGTGGTGATTCTATGGAATTTGCAGTCACAGGAAGCTGTGGAGGCCAAGTCATTGGGTATATTTAAGGCAGAAGTGAAGAGATTTTTAACTAGTCAGGGCAGAAAAGGATACTGGGAGAAGGCAGAAGATTGGGGCGCAGAGGGGAAATGGATCAGCCATGATAAATGGCAGAGCAGACTAAATGGGCCAAATGGCCTAATTTTGTTGCAATAATTCATGATTTTATGGTCTAAAGCACAAGCATTGGAGGGAGCACCAGCATTGACAGACGTCCATACAAGGGAGGAATAGAAACGCTCACTATTGGGTATTTTGTACTACTAGGATTTACAGGGCCCTACATTCCTATATCAATTTTTTTTCAAAATATTTATCAAAACCTTTGCACCAATCTTATGAAGCTTAAAGCCCAGGCTCACAATGCCAATCAAAGTCGACATCATTGCAATGCTAACTTACTACCTTTCAGATCATTTTGCTTACAGCAACATTACTGATGCTTTTAACACCAGGAAAAAAGGTGGCTTTTTATTTTGATTGAGAACACAAGACAAAATTGGTGAACAGATTTATCAGTACTATAAGTTTGCTAAGGTTTACCCTTAGTTCATATCTGTGGATCCTGAGATCACGACAGAACTGGTACAGGGGCTTTCGGATTTGCGGATGAGATTTCCTCTAAGAAAGGTATGACCCCAAGATCTATCTGTTCCTTCTGGAACTGGAACATTTGAGAAACTGTGGGATAGATCAGTACCTAGGGCTGGACAAGATATACCTGAGCTTACTATGGAAAAGCAAAGGTAGACATTGCTGCACCTTTGGATCTTTGCGACCTCGCTAGCCAGAAGAGTAATGTCAGACGATTTGTTCAAGAATAGGGACAACCCCTGGGAATTACAGACCAGATATGTCAGTTTCAGACAAACTATTGGAGAGGATTCCTGGAGACATGATTTATATGTATTTGGAGAAGCAGTCTGATTATGGATAGTCAGCAAGGTTATTTGAGGGGCAGGTCATGCCTCATGAGCCTGATTGATTTCTGAGGAAGTGACAAAACAAATTACTGAAGGTAAAGCAATGCACGTGGTGCATATGGACTTTAATAAGGTGTTTGACAAGGTTCTCCATGGTAGACATGTTCAGAAAGTTAGGGGGCATGCGATGAAGGGAAACATGGATGTGGGGATTCAGAACTTATTTGCCTGTAGAAGGCAGAGGGTGATAGTTGATGGAGCATATTCTGCCTGGAGGTCAGTGACCAGTGGTGTTCTGAAAGGATCTGTTTCGGGACCCCTGCTCTTTGTGATTTTTATAAATGACTTGGATGAAGAAATGGAACGGTATAGGGTGTATTAATAACTTTGCAGATGAATCTAAGATTGGTGGTTTTCTGAAAAGTCAGCGGCTAAATGTCTGTGTGTGTGTGTGTGTGTGATGAAAGGGGCTTTTTAGTATTGTAGTTTTGTTGCTGTTGTCTGCTGAACATCATTGTGGGCATGCTATTTTGGCAGAGCAATGTGTGGCAACATTTGTGGGCTGCCCCCAGTGCATGCTTTGGTTGTGTTGGAGGAGAATTTAAATGGTGCATTTCACAGTATGCTTCAATGGTATGATAGTACATCTCTGTGTTTACATTCTAGTCCTCTCAAAATGAATGCCAATGTTACATTTGCCTTCCTTTACTACTGACACAGCCGAAAAACGAACCTTTAGGGAATCCTGCACTCAAATTCCAAGTCCCTTTGCAATTCCAATTTCTGAATTCACTCCTCATTTAGACAATAGCCTACATCTTTAATCCTTCTAGCAACATGCATGACCATATACTTCCCTACATAATATTCCAACTGCTACTCTTTGTCCATTTTCCTAATCTGTCCAGGTATGTCCAGGTATGTCCAGGTAGACTCTCTGTTTCCCCAAACCCAGCTGCCCCTGTCTTTGTATCATTCATAAACTTTACCACAAAGCTATTATTTCCATTATCTGGATGATCGACATATAACATGAAAAGTAGTGGCCCCCAATGTCAAATTCTGTAGAAAACCACGAGAAGCAAGCAAAAGCCCCCTTTATTCCCACTCTGCCTTCTACCAGTCAGCCAATCTTCTGTCCATGCTAGCATCTTTCCTAGAATATCATAGGCTCTTATCTTATCTTGTTTAGCCACCTCATGTGCAGCACCTTGTCTAACGCCTTCTGAAAATCTAGGTAAGCAACATCGATGGATTCTCCTTTGTCTATCCTGCCTGTTATTCCCTCAAAGAATTCCAACAGATTTGTCAGGCGAGATTTCCCTTTAAAGAAAGCATGCTGACTTTGGCCTGTTTTATTGTATGCCTCCAAGTAACCCGAAACTTCATACTAAATAATGGCTTCTAACATCTTGTCAGCTATGAAAATCATTGCAACCTGGCCTGTAATAGGCAGTTACTGACATAATTCTTAGCAGTGTGGAGGAACAGAAGGATATTGGGATTCATGTCCATTGATCCCTAATGTCTAGAAGTTGGTAGGGTTGTTAAAGAGGCACTCACTAGTCGGGGGTTTAAGTTCAAGACCCACAAAGTAGTGTTGTAGCTCAATAAATTTCTGGTTAGATCACACTTGGAATATTTGGAGAGAGTTTAGAAAAGCTTTATCAGGATTTTGCCAGTGTACCAGAAAAGGCTGGACAAACTTTTGATGCTGAGGGGAGATCTGAAAGAGGTTTATAAAATTATGAGAGGCATAGTAATCTTGACAGCTGATATCATTCTTTTTCCCAAGGATGAAACGCTTAATAACAGAGAGTACTCATTTATGTTGAGAGGGGGTAAGTTCAAAGGGTTTAATTGCGACGTCAGAAGAATCAGAATCAGGTTTATTATCATGGGTATGTGTCATGAAATTTGCACTTGGCAGCATGTTCAATGCAATACATAGTATAGAAGAAGAAGAAAAATAATAAATCTCTAAGTAAATCAATTTACAGCATATGGATATTGAATAGATTAAAATAGTGCAAAAACAGAAATAATTGTATATTAAATGAGTGAAGTGATGTTCATGGGTTTAATGTCTATTTAAGTAAAGGATGGCAGAGGTAAAGAAGCTGTTCCTGAATTGCTGAGTGTGTGCCTTCAGGTTTCTGTACCTCCTACCTGATGGTAACAATGATAAAAGGGCATGCCCTGGGTGCTGGGGGTCCTTAATAATAGACATTGCCCTTCTGAGGCGCTGCTCTCCTTGAAGAATTCCTGGGTACTTTGTAGGTTAGTACCCAAGATTGAGCCAATTAAATTTACTACCATCTGCAGCTTCTTTTGGTCCTGTGCAGTAGTCTCCCCATATCAGTCAGTGATGCAGCCTGTCAGAATGCTTTCCATTGTACATCATAAGAAGACTTTGAGTGCATTTGTTGACCTACCAAATCTCTTCAAACTACTTATAAAGAATATTCACTGTCTTGCCTTCTTTATAACTGCACTGATATGTTGGGACCAGGTTAGGTCCTCAGAGATCTTGACACCCAGGAACTTGAAAATGTTCACTCTCTCCACTTCTAATTCCTCTTTTAGGATTGGTGTGTGTGTGTTCCTTCATCTTACCCTTTCTGAAGTTCACAATCAGCTCTTTCGTCTTAATGACACTGAGTGCAAGGTTGTTCTTATAACACCATTCCATTAGGTGGCATATCTTGCTCCTGTACGCCCTCTCATCTCCAGTTGAGATGTGTGGGGCAAGTTTTTTTTTACAGAAAGTGGTATGTGTCTGGAATGTGCTGCTAGGGTGGTGATGCAGGCAAATATAAAAGAGAAGTTGATCAGACTCCTAGATAAGCAAATACCTGTGCAGGATTTGGAAAGATATAGATATTGCATATGAGAAGGGAATAGTTTACTTGAACATCTCAATACAAATTTAATTAGTTCAGCACAGTATCATGAGCCAAAGGGCCTGTTCCTGTGCTGTATTGTTCTGTGTCCTAAAGATATAAGTAATAACATTAATTCCAATAGAAAATTAACCATTATGTTATTCTTAAGCATAATGGGCAAATGTCGATTTGTCAAATTGAAATAAATTACTACTATAAGACCATAAGCTATAGAAGAAGTAGGCCATTCGGCCTATCGAGTCTTGCTCCACCATTCAATCATGGGCTGATTCAATTCTTCCAGCCATTCCCACTTCCCTGCCTTCACCACATACCCTTTGATGCCCTGGCTAATCAGGAACCTATCTATCTCTGCCTTAAATGCACCCAATGACTTGGCCTCCACAGCCGCTCGTGGCAACAAATCCCACAGATTTACCACCTTCTGACTAAAGTAATTTCTCCACATCTCTGTTCTAAATGGATGTCCTTCAATCCTGAAGTCATGCCCTCTTGTCCTAGACTCCCCTACCATGGGTAATAACTTTATCATATCTAATCTGTTCAGGCCTTTTAACATTCAGAATGTTTCTATGAGATCCCCTCTCATTCTCACAAACTCTAGGGAATACAGCCCAAGAGCTGCCAGACGGTCCTCATGTGGTAACCCTTTCATTCCTGGAATCATTCTTGTGAATATTCTCTGAACCCTCTCCAATGTCAGTTATATTTTTTCTAAAATAAGGGGCCCAAAACTGCACACAATACTCCAAGTGTGGTCTCACAAGTGCCCTATAGAGCCTCAACATCAGATCCCTACTCTTCTATTCTATACCTCTAGAAATGAATGCCAACACTGCTTTTGCCTTCTTAAGCACTCAACCTGAGGTTAACCTTTAGGGTATCCTGCAAAAGGACTCTCAAGTCCCTTTGCATCTCTGCATTTTGAATTCTTTCCCTACCTAAATAATAGTCTGCCCATTTATTTCTTCCACCAAGGTGCATGAGCACACACTTTCCAACATTGTATTTCATTTGCCACTTCTTTGCCCATTCCCCTAAACTCTCCAAGTTTCTCTGCAAGCTCTCTGTTTCGTCAACACTACCCACTCCTCCACCTATCTTAGTATCTCGGCAAATTTAGCCACAAATCCATTAATCCCATATTCCAAGTCATTGACATGTACCGTAAAAAGCCACGATCCTAGCACCAACCCCTGTGGAACTCCACTGATAATCAGCAGACAGCCAGAATAGGATCCCTTTATTCCAACTCTGTGTTTTCTGCTGACCAGCCTATGTGCCCCTCATGCTAGTAACTCCCCTGTATTTCCATGGGCTCTTATCTTGCTAAACAGCCCCATGTGAGGCAGCATGTCAAAGGCCTTCTGAAAATCCAAGCGCACCACATGTATTGCATCTCCTTTGTCTACCCTGCTTGTAATTTCCTCAAAGCGTTGCAGTAGTTTTGTCAGGCAGGATTTTCCTTTCAGGAAACCATGTTGACTTTGGCCTATCTAGTCTTGTGCCTCCGTAATCTCATCCCTAACAATTGATTCCAACTACTTCCTAATCACTGGTGTCAGGCTAACAGGTCTATAATTTCCTTTCTGCTGCCTCCCATCCTTCTAAAATAGCAGAGTAATATTTGCAATTTTCCAGTCATCCAGTACAATGTCAGGATCTATTGATTCTTGAAAGATCATTGCCAATGCCTTTGTAGTCTCTCCAGCTACTTCCTTCAGAACCCAAGGGTGCATTCCTTCAGGTCCGGGAGATTTATCCACCCTCAGACCATTAAGCTACCTGAGCACCTTTTCAGTCACAAATTTCACTACACATATTTCTCTTACCTGACACTCTTGAACGTCTAGTATGCTGCAGATGTCTTCCACTGTGAAGACTGATGCAAAATATGCATTCAGTTCCTCTGCCATCTCTGCGACTCTCATTACAATATCTTCAGCGTCTTTTTCTACTGTTCCTATATCTACCCTCAACTCTGTTTTACCCTTTATATACTTAAAAAAGCTTTTAATATCTTCTTTGATATTAGACACCAGCTTCCATTCATAATTCGTCTTTTCCTTCTTAGTTTTTTTTCTGCGAGTTTTTAAAAGCTTCCCAAAAGCTTTGGCTTCCTTGTCTGCCCTCTCTTTTCCTTTTACTTTGGCTCTGACTTCACTTGTCAGCCACAGTAGTGTCCTTCCTCCCTTTGAAAATTTCTTCTTATTTTTAACATATCTGTCTTGTACTTCCCTTATTTTTTGCAGAAACTCCAGCGATAGTTGCTCTGCTGTCCTTCCTGATGGTGTCTCTTTCCAGTCAAACTTGGCCAGTTCCTCGCTGATGCCATTGTAATTTTCTTTATTCCACTTAAATACTGACACATTGGAATTTAGTTTCTCCTTCTCAAATTTCAAAGTGAACTCGATCATATTGTGATCACTGTTACCCAAGGGTTCCTTAAATTTAAGCTCTCTTATCACCTATGAACCATCGCAATTGATACCTCCAATTGCTTCTCAGGACAATGTCTTAAACAATGTCTTTTTGGCCATGCAATCTGCCTCAAAAATCATCAGCACTGAGCTCTAGGTTAGCCAAAGGAGATGACGGTAATATTTCATGGCATTCAAGCCTGTATTTAGAGTGATCTGCTAATGAATGATCTGCTAAGTTAGATATGGCCGTTGTGGCTAAAGGGATCAGGGGGTATGGAGAGAAAGCAGGTACAGGGTTCTGAGTTGGATGATCAGCCATGATCATACTGAATGGCGGTGCAGGCTCGAAGGGCTGAATGGCCTACTCCTGCACCTATTTTCTATGTTTCTATGAATCTGCTTCAGTAAAGACACAGCCATCAATGACATTATAAATTTCTGACTTTCTAACTGAACCTTGAGAATGATATGTCAATGAGAGTTAAGCCAATATGGTAATTCATAATTCACTAATTCTGAGTTTGATCATTGTAAGTGTCCCATTCTAATGGTAAGGGTCTTTGTAAACATATGACAAACTCAGTGGCATGGATTCTTCAACTATAATATCACAGAGCAGACAATTCATGACCATTGTAAAATACTCATTTTCCATTGGAGACAGAGGTCAATGGCTACATCAATGTCTGTGAACTTAACTATCCTGTGACAGCCTCTCAGCGGGTGTGGTAGCAACCCAAAGGGCTCTGAAAATTCAGAAGAAATATAATAAGGGTACCTCTTCTCTGTGGTACGGTATATCAAATTCAATTGTCATTCAACCATACGCATACATACAATCAAATCAAACAGTATTTCTCCAAGACCATGGTACAAAACACAGTCACATACAGAATATTACACATATAGTAATAATAGCACTCACAGTCACAATAATATTAGCATAAGTTCCTGAGTGGCATGGCCTGAAGATTGATGGTGCATGGGATATTGTCCTAGAACCACATTTGTGCAAGAACAAGTTCACTGGAGTTCCTCATGTCGCACTGTTAAGCTACAGACAAAGGCTTATCAGCTTGTCTTCCAGAAAGTGATCACTGGAGAGCAACAGCAATGGGAGAACCAGCTTTCAGGTCAGCATGCAGGCTAGCATGCTCGCCGCTCACCTATTCTCTTCCACTCCTTCCCTGGGTGTCTGTAACAGGCGATGCCATAGCATGAGGGCCTGGTGCAGGCAACAATCAAAGGCATGCAACTCCCCTATCGTCAGTCTTTCCATTGAACCAATGAACAGGACTTAGAGTATTTCATATTACTCATGTCCAACAGGGTCTTGTGATCACAAGACTGTATTTCCATCTGCATCCTGAGCACCTTTTGATTCTAGTGAAGTGTGCTGTTAGTAATATGAATCTTCTAATTTACTAACAGATATACCATTCTTCTGTGAGAGGTTCTTCTCAATCAATTAAATAACCATTGCATATCAGTTACCCTGTGGCAAAGGGGACCATGCCCAACCCATCCAATAGACCTCTAAACATTATTTTCCCAGTTCAAAAGGTTCCAAAGTTTTAATTATGCTGTACCAACATAATACATAACCAGGTACATTCTGAGTGAAATAGTGACAGAAGCTATAGTGTGTAAATATTTTTTAAGATAGAGGCAATTTCATATTTAAATATCAATATGAACTGGAATTTTATCACTGTAGGAAAACTTGTGCGGGCGTTACAATCAAAGGTCTGTCATAGGGACTTAATTTAACAAATGCTAACTGTTTCAATATCTACCTCTCAATAACCTGCGTCGATGAAGATATTAAGTAGATTTTTCCTAATATCTATTCAATTTGGACCAAAGTTACAATTTCAAACTAAATATCAATTGTCAGAGTGCGCCAGTGATAGTGTCTGAAGGCTTTGGCGTGAACGGACAAAGGCACTGTTAATAAGAGGCTAGACTTTTTCTTTTATGTATAGAGTAGTCAGGATGGGATGCTCCTTCTGTCAGATATGGGAATTTGGGATACCTGGTAGCTTCCCTGATGACTACATCTGCAGGAAGTACACACAACTTCAGTGCCTGACTGACCGGCCAGTGAGTTGGATGTACTCAAGATCATTCGGGAGGCTGAAGATATTACAGACGAGACTTTTAAAGAGGTGATCATACCCAGAATACAGGCTTTGGACAGTAGATCGGTGACCACCAAAAGAGATAAAGGGATTAAGAAGTCAGTGCAAGGTTCCCCTATGGCCATTTTCCTCAGCAACAAGTACAACCCTTTGGATACTGCTGGGATGATGACCCATTAGGTCATGGCAGTAGCTGCCAGGCTCATGACACTGTGGCTGGTTCTGAGGCTCAACAAAAAAAAGTAAAGTCAGGCAGTGAGGTAGCTACAGGGGACTCGGTAGTTACAGGGGACTTAATAGTTAGGAGACAGAAAGAAGGTTCTTTGGCTGCAAGAGACACCATGATGATCTGTTGCCTCCTGGATGCTAGGGTCCATGATGTATTGGAACAACTGCAGAGTATTCTCAAAGAGGAGGGGAAACATACAGAGGTTATGCTGCATATTGGCACCACTGACATGGGCTAAAAAGGGAAAGAGATCCTATGCAATGAGTATATCAAGTTAGAAAAGAGGCTGAGGAGCATGACCTCCAGAGTTGTAATCTCCAGATTACTCTCTGTACACACTAGTGCAGTCAGGAATGGGATGAAAGCACGAATGAATGACTGGCTATGGAGATGGTGCAGAGGATGGAGTTTCAAGTTCTTGGATCACTGGAACCTTTTTTGAGGAAGGGATGACCTGTACAAGAGGGATGGGTTGCATCTAAACTAGAGGGAAACCAGTATCATGGCCAGTAGTATGCTGATGTTACTCGGGAGAATTTAAACTAGTTTTTTAAAAAATTTTTTAATTGAATTTTCAAATAGGTTACAGAAAGAAAAAAAATTATCAACCCTTCCCCCCTCCCCTTAACCCCTTCCCCTAACATATCCCTATAGAAAAAAAAGAGAAGAAAAAAGAAAGAAAGAAAGAAATGATGCCTAGATATCGGAAGATCCCCACATGCTCCATGGAGTTCACAATAGCTTTAATATGTATATTAATAGGTTGGTCAAGATTATGTCTTGACAGTATGACAAATACAATAAATGTTCAACTAAGATTAGTACAATATAACTTTTTACATCAAATATATATTACACCACAAAAAATAAATAGATTAAACTCAAATTTATCTGATCAATGTTTTCGATGTAATCAAGAAATTGGTACTTTTTTACACTCTACTTGGTCTTGTTTTAAAATTCAACCTTTTTGGACAAATTTAAGAGTTTCACTGGAACAAATTATTGGAATACAAATTCCACATAATCCAACATTATTTTTACTAGGCGATATTGAAGGAATAAAATCGAAATCCAAACTGAATAAATATCAGAAAGAATTCATAAAAATTACATTGGCAGTAGCCAAAAAGGCTATTTCAGTTACTTGGAAATCGGATTCATACTTAAGTATAGATCATTGGAAAAATGAAATTTTTAGCTGCATTCCACTTGAAAAATTACTTATAATTTAAGAGATAAATATGAAATATTTCTGAAAATTTGGCGCCTTTATTTACAAAAAATAGGGTTAAATATATAGGTGCTCCGAAGATAAAATTATTGGTTATCTGGGGAAATAAATAAATATACATATTAAACTAGTTTTGTAGGGGTCTGAGAACTGCAGCCTTAGCTGGGAAAACTATTAAAAAGTAAAATCAAAGTAACAGGCATGATGGGTTAGATAGTTTGAAGTGTGTATATTTCAATGCGTCGAATATTATGGGTAAGGATAATGAACTTAGAGCCTGGATCAGTACATGGAACTACAATGTTGTAGTCCTTACTGAAACTTAATTGAGAGAGGCAAGATTGGATGACTAATGCATCAGGTTTTTGAAGCCTTAGAAAAGATAGAGGGGGAGGTAAAGGGTAGGGGGTGGAAGTTGTACTACTAATCAGGGACAATATCACAGCTGCAGTCAAAGGAGACATAATGGAGGGGTCAAAAGCAGTCCATTTGGGTGGAACCTAGGAATAGGAAGGGTGCAATCATACTGATGAGATTGTGCCTCTGATAGTCACTGTGACATCGAGGAACAGATATGCAATCAGATTAAGGAAATATGTAAAAATAATAGGGTCATTGTCATGGGGGACCTTCTTATTGTAAGGGGTTTCAATGGAGCTGAATTTGTTAAGTGTATCCAGGAAAGTTTCTTAAATCAATATGTGGACAGTTCAACAAAAGGAGGGGTTGTACTAGATCTAGTGTTGGGTAATAAGCCTGACCAGGTGTCTAACATTTCAGTGGATGAACAGTCGGGGAAGAGTGACCTCAACTCCTTATCTTTCAAGATAGCTATTGATAAGGATCGGTATGGTTTAGCGAGAGAGTTTAAAATTGGTGTAGGGCAAGTTATAAGGGCTTCAGGCAGGAGCTAAAAAGTGATAATCGGAAACATCTTTTCTCTGGCAAGTCCACACCAGACATGTAAAGGGTGTTTAAAGATCAATGGCACAATTTTATGTTCCTGTTAGAAGGAAGGCCAACGATGGAAAGATAAGAAAACTTTGGATGTCCAGAGAGGTGATGAATTTAGTTAAGAAGAAAAAGGAAAGTATGTAAAACTTTGGAAGTCAGGATCAAGTGAAGCAGATGAGGAGTATAAAGAAGCCAAAGAAGGGAATTAGGAAAGCCAGGAGGGGCCGTGAAAAGAACTTAATGAGCGTTTCAGTATTTCATAAGGAAACAGATATGGAGGGCCAGCAGATCAGTATATCTGAGTATATAAATACATTAGGGCATTTAGAAGTCAAGGAGGAGGAAGTGTTGCGACTCCGAGAGTATTAAGGTGGTTAAGTCCCCAGGATGATGGGATTTATCCCAGATTATTGAGGGAGGCAAGAGAAAACATTGCTGGGCCCTTGACTAGTATCTTTGTGTCCTCTCTAGCCACAAGCGAGGTCTGGGAGGACTGGCAAGTGGTTAATGTTGTACCTCTATTTAAGAAGGGAAAAAGGAAAAATCCTGGGAACTATAGACTGCTGAATCTCACATGACTAGTAGGAAAATTGCTGGAGAAAGTTTTTAGGAAATCTGTGGTTAAGAAAGCATATGGTGCATTGGCCGCCATCAATCATGGTATTGAGTTTAGGGGCAAGAGGTAATGTTGCAGCTATATAGGACCCTGGTCAGACCCCACTTGGAGTACTGTGCTCAGTTCTGGTTGCCTCACTATAGGAAGGATGTGGAAACCATAGATAGGGTGCAGGGGAGATTTACAAGAATATTGCCTGGATTAGGGAGCATGCCTTATGAGAATAGGTTGACTGAACTTGGTCTTTTTTCCCTGGAACAACGGAGGATGAGAGGTGACCTAATAGAGGTGTATAAGATAATGAGAGGCATTGATCATGTGGATAGTCAGAGGATTTCTCCCAGGGATGAAATGGCTAGCATGAGAGGGCACAGTTTTAAGGTGCTTGGAAGTAGGTTCAGAGGAGACATCAGGGGTAAGTTTTTTATGCAGGGAATGGTGAGTGTGTGGAATGGGCTGCTGGCGATGGTGGTGGAGGCAGATAGGATAGGGTCTTTTAAGATACTCCTAGACAGGTACATGGAGTTCAGAAAAATAGAGGGCTATGGGTAACCCTAGGTAATTTCTCAGGTAAGGACATGTTCGGCAAAGCTTTGTGGGCTGAAAGGCCTGTATTGTGCTATAGGTTTTCTGTTTCTATGGATAGGATAAATGAGTATTTGGAAACTCATGGCCTAATCACAGAGAGTTAGCATGGCTTTTTGTGTGGCAGGTCTTGCCTTACCAACTTGAGTTTTTGACAAAGTTATGAGAGAGATTGATGAGAGTAGGGCAGTGGATGTTGTGTACGTGGATTTTAGTAAAGCGTTCAATTAAGTACCTCATGGGAGACTAATCCATAAGATTGAAATGCATGAGATCCTCAGGGAATTGACTGTTTAGATTCAGAACTGGCTTGCACATAGAAAACAGAGGGTAGTGGCTGAAGGGACGTATTCATACTGGATTCATCTGTAACTAGTGGAGCTCTGCAGGGATCTGTGCTGAGACCTCTGCTGTTTGTAATGTGTATACATGACCTGAATGAAAATGTAGATGGGTGGGTTAGTAAATTTGCAAATGATACCAAGATTGGTGGAGTTGCGGATAGTGTAGAAGACTGGCAAAGAATACAGCGTGATATAAACTAGTTGCTGGTATGGGCAGAGAAATGGCAGCTGGGGTTTAACCCAGATAAATGTGAGGTATTGCATTTTGGAAGGGCAAATGCAGGCAAACAGCACACTGTTAAAGACAAGATGCAGAGCAGAGGTCATGGGATTCAAGTTCATAGCTCCTTGAAAGTGGCTACACAGGCTGATATGTTGGTTAAGAAGGCTTACAGAATGCTTGCTTTTATCAGTCAAGGCTTTGAGTTCAAACGTCAGGAAGATATGTTTAATTTTTTAAGATATTGAGCCACATTTGGAGTACTGTATAAGTTCTGGTTGCTCCACTATAGGAAGGATGTTGACGCCTTGCAGACGGTGCAAAAGAGTTTCACCAAGATGCTGACTGGTTTAGAGGGCATGTGCTATCACAAAAGACTGGATAAACTTGGGTTGTTTACTCTGGAGCATTGGAGACGAGGGGAGATCTGATAGAAATTTACAAGATTAAGTGAGGCATATATGGAGTCGACAGAGAGTATCTGTTTCCCAGGTTGAAATCTCTAATATCAGAGGGCATGCATCAAATGAGGGAGGGGTAGGTTGGAGGGGGATGTGAGGGTTAAGCTTTTTTTACTCAGACAGTCATGAATCCCTGAAATGCATTGCCTGGTATAATGGTAGAGAAAAATGCATTAGAGGCTTTTGAGAGATGTTTGGATAGGTACATGGACATAAGGAGGTTGGAGGAATGTGGACACCGCGTAGGTAGGAGGGATTAGTGTTTGGGTGATTTTGATTTGGCACAACACTGTGAGCTGAATGGCCTGTTCCTATGCTGTACTTCTCTATGTTCTAACTATTTTAATTATAAATCTATTTCTGTCATTAAAAGTATCTGTCATTGAAAAGTGTTCTCTTCCCATACGTTACAATTTTTAACCAAAATGATTGATATTCTCTGTCCACAGTGAACAGCGCACGTGACTTGTGGTGAGGGCTGGATACCATCACAGACTTCAAAGCCAAATGTGGTGCTGCCAAAATCACAGCCTCTCTTCCAGATGAGCTCAAATGCTATTATTCTCGGTTCGATGAAGCTAACTCTGAGCCTCTGAGGAAAGCCACTACTACAACCTGCAACCTGGTCATCTCTGAGGCTGAGGAATGCAGATGCTTCCAACAACTGGACAGTCACAAGGCTGTAGGACAGGATGGCATCTCAGGGCGAGTACTCAGGATGTGCGCAGCACAAATGGCATGTGAGTTTACAAATATTTTTAGTCTCTCCCTCTCCCAGTGTAGAGAGTCCTCTTGCTTCAAATTATCCACCATTGTTCCTGTATCTAAAAAGGCCAAGGTAACATGCCTGAACAACTGGTGTCCTGTCACACTCACCTCAATAATAAGCAAATACTTTGAGAAGCTGGGCAAGGATTACATCTGCAGCGTGCTACCACCCAAACTGGACCCACTACAATTCGCCTACTGCCACAACCGATCAACAGACAATGCAATAGCCACTGCTCTACATACCGTCCTTACACATCTGGGGAAGAAGGATGCTTATGTGAGAATGCTGTTCTTGGACTACAGTTCAGCATTCAACACCATAGATCCATCCAGGATCGAAAGGAAGCTCAGAGACCTCGGCCTTCACCCTGCCTTGTGCAGCTGGATCCTGGACTTCCTATCAAATCACCGGCAGGTGGTAAGAGTGGGCTCCCTCACCACCACCCCTTTGACTCTTAACACAGCAGCCCCTCAGGGCTGTGTACTAAATTTCTTCCTTCACTCTGTATACCCATGACGGTGTCGCTACCCACAGCTCTAATCTGCTAATTAAATTTGCTGATGACTACATAGATTGGCCTAATCCCAAACAATAACGAGGTGGTCTACATGCAAGAAGTCATCTCGCTGACACAGTGGTGTCAAGAAAACAACCTCTCCCTCAATGTCGCAAAAACAAAGAAGGTGGTTGTGGATTACAGGAAGAATAGAGACAGGCTAACCCCTATTGACATCAATGGATCTGGGAGGGTAAACAACTTTAAGTTCCTCAGCTTCCACATCACTGAGGACTTCACGTGGTCTGTACACACTAGCTGTGTGGTGAAACAGGTATCTCAGAGGAAGTTCAGTATGGGCCCCCAAATCCTAAGAGCTTTCTTACAGGGGCACAATTGAGAGTATCCTGACTGGATGCATCACTGCCTGGTATGGGAACTGTACCTCCCTTAATCACAGGATTCTACAGAGTGGTGTGGACAGCCCAGCGCATCTGTAGTTGTGAACTTCCCATGATTCAGAAGATTTACAAAGACAGATGTGAGAAAAGGGCCTGAAGGATCACTGGGGACCCAAGTCACCCCAAACAAAAATCTATTCCAGCTGCTACCATCAAGGAAATGGGACCGCAGCATAAAAGCCAGGATCAATAGGCTCCGGGACAGCTTCTTCTACCAGGCCAGCAGATTGATTAACTCACGCTGATTTGAGTGTATTTCTATGTTACATTGACTGTTCTATTTATTATAAATTACTATGATTGCACATTTAGATGGAGACATAATGTAAAAAGCAACTGTTTTGGTAGTCCACTGTCAGACATCCTGACGACATGGCCAGCCCATCTGGCTTGGGCTTTCTGTAGGAGGGTGTAGACACTGTGGGTGCTAGCCCGCTCCACGACCTCCATGTCTGAGACTTTGTCCTGCTATTGTACGCAGAGAGGTCTGTGGAGGCAGCTCAAGTGGAAGTGGTTGAGCTGTTTAGCGTGTCTACTGTACACAGTCCAGGTCTTGCTGGCATAGAGGAGGGTGGTGAGAACCACTGTTCGGTAGACCTTCAGCTTGGTGGTAAGGCTGAGTCCTCTCTGTTCCCATACATTCACCATCATTCCATCGTGGAACTGCCGAACAATCGTGATGAACCTGCTAAGGTGGCCAAACTTCTCCATTATCTTCCATAAGCCATCTCTGCTGACCGTATCAAATGCCTTGGTCAGATCGACGAAGGTCATAAAGAGGTCACTGTGCTGCTCTTAACATTTTTTCTGGAGTTGGCGAGCAGCAAATATCATGTCGACAGTTCCACGCTCTGCACGGAAGCCACACTGGCTTTCTGGGAGGAGACCTTGCTCAAGGTGTTGGAGAAGGCGATTAAGCAGGATGTGAGCCAAGATCTTCCCAGCTATGGACAGGAGGGAGATGCCTCGGTGATTGTCACAAGACTGGTGGTGGCCTTTCCTCTTGTAGATGTGGACTATGCTGGCATCTTTCAACTGTTGTGGGACCTTTCCTTCATTCCACATAGACTGGAAGAGCTCAGTCAGCTTCTGCATCATGAATGGGCCTCCTGCTTTGTAGACTTCAGCAGGGATTGCATCTGATCCTGGGGAACCTCGGGGACTTTAACGCCACAGTGGGGACAGATTACCAGACCTGGGAAGGGATTCTTGGAAGACATGGTATTGGCAAGTGTAACAGCAATGGCCTGCTGCTCCTCAAGGCATGTGCCAAGCATGACCTTGTCATCACCAACACCCTATTCCGCCTCCCTACCCGTAATAAGACATCCTGGATGTATCCACGCTCCAGGCACTGGCATCTGATCGACTATGTCATCACCAGAAAGAGGGACTAGCAAGACGTGAGAGTGACAAAGGCCATGTGTGGTGCCGACTGCTAGATGGATCATCGACTCATAGTGACCATGTTTAAACTTTGCATCCTGCCTGTGAGAAAACCCCAAGGTCAGAAGACTGCAAAGAGGCTCAATGTCTCCAAGCTGAAGAGCAGTGTAGTTACAGACGAATTTCATGAAGACCTAGATAGCAGGCTGCTTGACACACCCCAGGATGACCACACCAGCACTGAAGAGCAGTGGACGGCTTTCAGAGATGCAGTCTACTCTACCGCTCTCGAACACCTCAGAACAGCAATCAGACATCAAGACTGGTTCGATGAGAACGACGAGGAGATACAGGCACTGTTGTCAGAGAAACACCAATTGTTCAGAGCGCACCAGAACGATCCCACATCACAAGCAAAGATAGATGCCTTCGGCAGTGCAAGATGGAAAGTGCAGAAGAAACTCTGTGAGATGCAGGATGTCTGGTTCAGCATAAGGCCGATGAGATCCAGGGTTACGCAGACAGTCACGACACCAAACGTTTCTACGACGCTTTGAAGGCTATGTGTGGACCTCAGTCCTCTGGCTCCTCCTCCCCTCCTCAGTGCAGATGGAACTCGGCTGCTGACAGAGAAAAAGCAGATTTTGGAGAGATGGGCTGAACACTTCAACCAGGTCCTCAACCACTCTGCTGAAATCAATGATGAGGCTATTGCTCACCTACCTCAGGTGGAGATCAACCTGGACCTTGACAACCTCCCCACAGAAGAAGTCAGAAAAGCCATCAGGCAACTTTCTTGTAAGAAGTGATATATCAAATATGACTACAGTTTAAATGACTGCAGATTTAAGAATAAGTTGACTTCCATTAATTTGGTACCAGTTTAATGAATGTGAGTTAAATTAACTTTAATTTTATAACTGATAGTACAATGTTATTTATAAATAGTGACTAATTGTAGTGATATATAACAACAATTAACTAAATCTCATTTGGATTGAGAATCACAATTGAAAAGAGCTTCTGTATAAAGCTTTATAATTTTGAGAAAGTAAAAGGTAAAATAATTAATTGAAATGGAAATTTACTTCAGAATTTGAAAAAAAAATCACATTTTATACAGACACTTTAGTTGAATTGATGACTGTGAAAACAGACTTTTATCTGGATAAAGGTACTAAAGATATACAGCAGTTGCTAAATTTACTATAAGTAAGACACAAAGATAGGTTAGTAAAAAGTTGTGAAGTGGCAGTGGACAGCAGGACATTGGTAAAGCATATAAAATAGGTGACCGCAAATATCTTGTAAATGGAATACAAAATGGGTAAACATGAAATTGCGCAATGGCAGGAAAAAATGAAGAAGCATTTTATCTAAGTGGTGAGATTGTAGGGTCATGAGATGCAGAGGGATATAAGTGTCCTAGTTCTTCATCTGCAAATGGCTTGCAGGAAGCAAGTCATTAGAAAGCTAACAGAACGTGATTACTTACTGCAAGAGGAATTGAACACAGGAATAATATAGGGTGTGGCACTGGTGTGACTACAACTGATTCTATCCATGGTTCTCCAGTTTTCTTCCTTATTTGAGGAAAAATGTTATTGGGTTAGATTAATTTACCACTGTTTACAAATAAAGGACTGTTAATTTAAGACAGAAATTAAACCTCTTTCTCAGAGACCCATGAGTCTTTGGAATTCTATTCTTCAAAGGGCAGTGGAAGCAGTGTGGATATGTTTATAACTAAGGTGAATAGATACTTGTTAAGTATGCAGTGAAAGGCTATTGAACGAAAAACATGAATGTAAAGTTTGAAATTCCTATCAGTTCATCTTCAATATTATTAATGGAGGAGTTGAAAGTACGGAGCCGTTGACTCCTGCTCCCATTTTGTAAATTCAAACCATGATATATACTAAATGTTCATTTTTTCCAGAGAATTCACCTGCCATCAAACATTACTCAATTGGAATTAATTATAAAACAGGTCAGGCAACACCCTGGAGAAATAAAATACGTGCTGCAGGTAGATAAACTCTCATTATAACTAGGAAAATGCAGATGGTGGAGATCTGAAACAAAGAGAAAATGCTGAAACTGATAGGAAGGAAAGGTTGCATCTGTGTGAAAAGAAATTATGTGGTTTCCCCAACAATGTTAGGGACTAATCTGTGGAATATCTTTGTTCAGTCTAGAACGATGACCACAAGTTTCCAGTAAATTGTCACTTTAATTCTCTATCCTCTTCCCACTCCCAATCCCCTTCAAACTCTGTTCTCTGTCTTTGGCCTCTTGTTCTTTACTGTCTAAACTTTTGAATATAAAAAATTACATTAAATGTCTGTAATGAATAATGTGGAAGCTGTTTAAAGACCAATTGAACAGAATACAGGACTGGTATGTTCCAGTAAAAACAGGGACAACCATGGCTAAGTAAGGGAACCTTGGATTACATGAGTGATTGTGAATTTAGTCAAGAAAAAAAAGGAAGCATACTTAAGGATAAGGAAGCTAATACCAAACAGGGTTGTTAAGGAATAAGGATCTCACATGGTCTGTACATACTGTACAATGCCTCCAGTTGAACTCTGTCTTTTTGTGTGCTTTTCCCCTAGCTGTCAGTCTGTGGTTTTGTATTGCTGTGTGCTCCTGCTCTACTCTGGCCCCTGTATTACTGAGTACCCCCTCTCTCATTATTACCTGTATTGCTGCCACCTGTGTCTCATTGTGCTCCATTTATCATTTGCTTCTCTGTTTATTGCTCAGGGTATTTCAGTCCTGTGTTTTCACCTGCTTGTTGTCAGATTGAGCTGGTGAATTTTCCTGAGCCTTTCCAGCATTTGTATCTGTACTTTGTCTGCATATTGACACTGCCTGTTTCCCAATTCTGGGTTTTGGATTTCTCTGGATGTTTTGACCTCTGTCTGAATTTTGACGCTGACTTTGTTTGCGCCTCAGGAATGGTTACTCAATTAATATCACTGTGTGCACAATACTGGGTCTGCAATTGGATTCTCTGCTCCAGTGTCCTGACAGTACAATCTGTCCAGAATGGATCCAGCAGACCCTGATCGTCTGAGAACTGCCCTGGAAGAACAGGGAGTGATGCTGGGGAGGCACCAGAACCAGCTGGACTTTGTGTTCAGGGTAGTGGAGACACTTTCCGCTAATGTAGCCGATCTTGTGGCCCAGACTCAACCACTCCAGCTGTCCTAGAGTGCCCATCAATGTTCTGCGACTGCATCTTCTGTCCTGCCCTCTACATTCTTGCATGCTCTTCCCATCCAAGAGCCCTGTCTGCTTCCTCCAGAAAAGTACTCAGGTGAGCCCGGTACCTACCCCTCTTTTCTTTTCCAGTGCACCCTCATTTTTGAATTGCAACCAACAACCATTTCTGACTGATTGAGCCAAGATAGCCTATGTCATCACCCAACTGTCCGGTCAGGTGAGAAAATGGGGAACAGCTGTGTGGGAGGCGGGGTACCCTTTCTGCAGTAGTGTTCAGTTACTTTCTGAGGGGATGAGAAAAGTGTTTGATTGCTCCAAAGATGGGAGAGAGGCTGCCTGTGAAATGTTGCATATGCACCAGGGGTACAGATCTATTGTCAGATTAAGCCATAGAGTTCCAGACCCTAGCCACCTCCAGCAGCTGGAACTTGGAGGCACATTATAACACCTTCCTGAATGACCCCTCCGAAGATATCAAAGATGAGCTGGTCACCCAGGACCTTCCTGCCACCTTTGAAGCCCTGGTGGATTTGGCCATCCGTATTGATGTTCGCCTTCAGCAGCACCGCAGAGGGAGATGTTCCAGAGGGTCCCTGGGGGAACTGGGTGAGTTCCAAGTTCCTTGCCAGTCTACATTTCCCTGCCGGTTGCCTCCTTCTACAATTCCAGTTCCAGAGCCCAAAGCTATGCATGTTGACTGACACCAACTGAAAGACAAAGGAGAATCAGCACCCACTCCTGTCTGTACTGTGGCCAACCATTTCATTTGCACCTGCCCAGTAAAAGCCAAATGCTCACCAGTAGGACAAGGAGAATGGTGAACATGACCCCTGTCCTGCCCTGCTCGACACCACACATTCTCATACCTGCTTCTCTGGAGTGAGGCGTCCAATGCCATGCAGTCTCTGCCCTGGTTGATTCTGGTGCAGGGGGTCGATTCTGGCTTGGCTGCCCAGCAGGGACTACCCATGTCTGCTCTCCAGTCACTATTAATGGCCAGAACTCCTCCATGTAGAGTCAGCAGCTACCCTGAGCTGAGTATGCCATAAACTCTCATCTGTCCTCATCCATTGGTTTGTTAGTTTTTGAGTGCTGCCTTGGCTACCAACCTCCACTGTCTCCTGCCCAGAAGGAGGAGGTTGGTGTTCCATCGGCCGAAGCATTCATCTGCCGTTGTCAGTGGATGTGGAGGCATACTTGCTCTGCCCTTCTCTATGCCTCTGCCAGGATCAAGTGTCAAGCTGACCACCATCGCTTCAAGGCCCCACGTTACTGCCAGGGACAGCATATGTGGCTTTCAACCTGAGACCTGCTGTTCAAGGTGGATTCCTGCAAGCTCACCCCTTGCTTCATTGGCCCCTTGCCCATTGCTAAAGTCATCAACCCTACTGCCGACCATCTCAAGCTCCCCTCCACTCTCCGCTGCATTCATCCTACCTCCCACCTTCCATGCGTCCTGCATCAAGCCTTTCATGAGCCCTATGTCCTGTCCCCAACCCACCACCCCCCCCCCCACAGCTCATTGATGGTCTAAAGGCCTTCATGGTGCGTTGGCATTGACTGCTGGACCACCAGGGCCATGGCCTTCAGTACTTTGTGGACTGGGAGGTTACAGTCCTGATGAGAAGTGTTGGGTCCCTGCCTGTAACATCCTGAACCCCTCTCTCTATAGGGATTTTCATCGCCAGCACTCAGATCTACCAGGAGGCATCCGTGAGGGGAAGGGGGTACTGTCAGTACCTCCAGTTGAACTGTCTTTTTGTGTGTTTTTCCCCCAGCTGTCAGTCTGTGGTTTTGTATTGCTGTGTGCTCCTGTCCCTGCTCCTGCTCCTGCTCTACTCTGGCCCCTGTATTACTGAGTACTCCGACTCTCAACATTACCTGTATTGCTGCCACCTGTGTCTCACTGTGCTTCACTTATCATTTGCCTCTTTGTTTATTGCTCAGTGTATTTCAGTCCTGTGTATTCACCTATTTGTTGCCAGATTGTGCCAGTGAATTTTCCTGAGCCGTTCCAGCATTTGTATCTGTACTTTATCTGTCTGAATATTGACTCGGCCTGTTTTCCAATTCTGGGTTTTGGATTTCTCTGGATGTTTTGATCTCTGCCTGAACTTTGACACTGACTTTGTTTACACCTCAGGATTGGTTACTCAATTAATATCACTGTGTGCACAGTACTGGGTCTGCAACTGGATCCCTGCTCCAGTGTCCTGACAACTGGCTGTGTGGTGAAAAAAGCACAACGACGCCTCTTTCACCTCAAATCGTTGAGGAAGTTTGGTTTGGCCCCCAAATCCTAAGAACTTTCAACAGGGCACAATTGAGAGCATCCTGACTGGCTGCATCACTGCCTAGTACGGGAACTGAACTTCGTTCAATCACAGAACTCTGCAGAGTGATGCATGCCACCCAGTGCATCTGTAGATGTTAACTTCCTGCTATTCAGGACACTTGTAACAACAGGTGTGTAAAAAGGGTCCGAAGGATCATTGGGGACCCAGTCACCCCAATCATAAACTGTTCCAGCTGCTACCATCCAGGAAACTGTACACCCATTTAAAAGCAGGCTCTGGGACAGCTTCTTCCACTAGGTCATCAAACTGATTAATTTCATGCTGATACAATTGTAGTTCTAAGTTATACTGACTGTCCTGTTGAACATACTATTTATTATAAACTACCATCAATTGCACATTTAGGTGGGGACGTAACGTAAAGATTTTTACTGATATATATGAAGGATCTAAGTAATAAAGCCAATTCAATAAGGAAGCCAGAGAAGTATTCAAGAAAGCAAATTAGGAGAGCCAAGAGAAGTCATGAAAATATCTTTAAAAAGTAGAATAAAAGAGAATTCAAAGGTATCCAATATATACATCAAGAGCAAAAGGAAAACAAGGAGGGGCTAGGACCACTCAGAATAAAGGAAAGAACAAATGGTTGGATGTGGAGTATGTAGGCAAGGTCTTAAATGAGTACTTAGTGTCAGTATTCACTAAAAGGAAGGACATAAAGGATAGGAAGATCAGAGTGGAGTGTACTAACATGTTGGAGCATTTCAAGATAATGGATTTTAGTAACGCATGTGACGAGGACCCTCATCAGAGGCTCTTCTAGAATACTGAGATGCATGGGATCAATGATGAATTAGCCATTTGGATTCAGAACTGTCCTGCCCATAGAAAATAGAGGGTAGTGATCCATGACTAATGGTATTCCATAGGAATGCATATTGGGACCTCTGCTATTTGTGATGTATTAAAATGTAGATGGGTAGGTTAGTAAACCTGCAGAAGACATAATGATTAGTGGCATTGTGGATAGTGTAAACTGTTGCCAAAGTGAGATATAGCTCAGTTGCAGATGTGAGGAGAAATGGCAGATGAAGGATATTCTGGACAAATATGAGGTGTTGCAGTTTTGGAATATCAAATATATTGCACTCATTTCTTCAAAGTTCAAAGTAAATTCATCATATACTCTCCTGAGATTCGTTTTCTTTCAGGTGTTCATATTAGTACAATGAGCTACACAAACTAACAAAAAAACAATGTGCAAATACAAATAAAACCCCCAAATAATAATAAATAAATAAACAAACAATACATAAACATGAGTTATAGAGTCCTTGAAAGTGAGTCCATGGGTTATGTCAGTGATCATTTCAATATTGTGGTGAATGAAGTTATCCATATTGGTTCAGGAGCCTGATGGTTGAAGGGTAATAAGGACTGAACGATAATCTGGTCACACTATGGTAGGAAGAATGAGGAGGCTATCAAGAGGACGTAGAAGAAGTTTACCAGGATGTTGCCTGGATTAGAAAGTATGTGCAATCAGGACATACTGAACAAACTGGGGTGGTTTTCTCTGGAGTGGTGCAAGATGAGAGGAGGCCTGAAAGAAATGTGTAATATTATGAGATGTTATAGAAAGACTGCTGGTATCTTTATTTCCAGTGTCTAATAATAGAGGGCATGTATTTAAGGTGGGAGGGGAAAAGTGGGACACATTTATCATACAGAGAGTGATGGATGCCTGGAATACACTGTCAGGCTGATGATGGAGGCAGATACAATTGAAGTGTTTAAGAGGCTCTTAGAAAGACACATGACTACACAGAGAATGGAAGGACATGGATTAGTAGGTTCAGGGAGTAGTGATAGAGTGTTATTAGCTTAATTAGTTTAACAGAACATTGTAGGCCAAAGGACCTGGTCATGTGTTGTACTATTCTATATTCTACAACAACCACTTAAGCTTTATGTATAAAAGAGAGGAATCAGAATGCAAAATAGAAGTAGAAATAGGAGTAGACTGAGTCAGAGTGGGATGGCTTTGGCTCAACAGGCTTCGGCGTGAACAGGAAGAGGTGAGGGTAGGTTCCGGTAAGTTGTTGTAGTTGTTTTTCTCATTCAGTTTCTTTTCTAACTAGTAAGTTTAGAGAGAATGGCAGGCAGGAATGCTCCTCTTGCAGGATATGGAAAGTCAGGGAGACCTCCGGTGTCCCAGACAATGACACCTGCAAGAAGTGCATCCAGCTGCAGCTCCTAACATACCACATTAGGGAACTGGAACAGGAGCTGGATGACCTCCAGATCATTCAGGAGAATGAGGAGTTTACAGATAGTAGTTTCAGGGAGGTAGCTACGCCAAAGGTGCAGCACACAGGTAATTGGGTTTTCATCAAGCGAGGGAAGGGGAAAGGGCAAGCAAAGCAGGGTTCCCCTGTGGCCATTCCTTTCACCAACAAGTATACCAATTGGGATACTGTTGGTGGGGGGGGGGGAATGACTTACCAGGGACAAGCTGCAGCAACTGGATCTCTGGCACTGTCTGGTTCTGCAGTGCAGAACGGGAGGGTAGAAGAAGAGGAGAGCAGTAGTGATAGGGGACTCGATAGTTAGAGGTACAAACAGGAGGTTCTGTGGTCGGGACAGAGACTCCTGGATGGTTTGTTGCCTCCCGGGTGCCAGGGTCAGGGATGTCTCTGATCGCGTGCACAGCATTCTGAAGTGGGGTGGTGAGCAGCCAGATGTCATGGTACACATTGGTACCAATGATGTTGGAAGAAAGAGTGAGGTGGTCCTGAAGAATGAGTATAGAGAGCTTGGTAGGAATTTAAAAAGCAGGACCTTGAGGGTAGTAATCTCAGGATTGCTACCTGTGCCACATGCCGGTGAGGGTAGGTGTAGGATGCTTTTGGAGGATGAACACGTGGCTGAGGAACTGGTGTCGGGGGCAGTGTTTAAGATCTTTGGATCATTAGGACCTTTTCTGGGGCAGATGGGACCTGTACAAGAGAGATGGCTTACACCTGAACTACAGGGCGACAAATATCCTTGCAGGGAGGTTTGCTAGTGCTATTGGGGAGGGTTTAAACTAGATTTAAAGGGGGATGGGAACCAGAATGCGAGAGCAGATAGTGGAGGGGGGTGAAAATAAATTATGTTAAAAGTTCATGCCAAGTCAGAAAAGTCAGAAATAGAAGGGTTGTGTGTGGTGGTAATAATCTTCTGAGGTGTCTATTTCAATGCGAGGAGTATTTTGGCAAGGCAGACAAGCTGAGGGTGTGGATTGACAAATGGAATTATGACATTATAGGCAGCCCCCAAGTTACAAATGTCTGATTATGGACAACTCGTACTCACGAACGGAGGAAAGAGAACGCCGTCCGCCATTTTAAGTCGTTGCCACTAACACTGTGTTGAGTGTGTAAATTTGTACTTGGCTTAAATATTTCTTAGCAAGATTCACCCTGAACACCCCCCCCCACCAATTTTCCAATCAGCACCGCCCCCACTTGTCCCATTTACCCTTTCTCAGTGTGGGTGGACTTTAGGACCCAGAGCAGCACAAGACCCATTGCTGGCGGCTGTAGCTGTATTTTTTTTTATTAAGTGCGATCGAGAACAATAGCCAGATTAGAAATGCTGATCAAGTCAACTAGTTCCTAAAGAGAACTCTGATATGCCAATCAAACAGTTCACTGCTGCTCAGCGACAAAATATAAAATCCGCAGTTTTCAGTTCCGTTGACGGAAAACCATCGCAGTGGAAATAATAAAGTGATTGGAAAAAGGAGAAACACCACCGGTCATTGGAAAAGCTTTAGGCTACAGTCGGTCAACAATCAGAACAACTTTAAAGGACACAGGTAAAGGATAAAGTGAGAATAATGGAGCACCTGAAAGGCCCTACCATGATGAAAGCTACACTTATTACTAAGCAACGCAGTGGTTTAATTATTGAAATACATATATTTCTTAAGTGTTTTATATGCATAGAAAAGTAAAATATATATTATATACCAAGACAAATGTTTGACTAACTGACACTAAATAATACCAGATGTACCTGTTCTGACTTGCGTACAAATCTGACTTAAAGACGGACTCAGGAACGGAACGAAGCTCGCTCGTAACCCAGGGACTGCCTGTATAGTCATTAGTGAAACTTGGCCTCAGGAGGGGCAGGACTGGCAGCTTAATATTCCAGGGTTCCAATGTTTCAGATATGATAGAGACAGAGGGATGAAGGGTGGGGGTGCGGGTGACATTGCTAGTCAGGGAAAATGTCCAGTGCTCAGAAAGGACAGATTAGAGGGCTTGTCTACTGAGCCCCTATGGGTGGAGCTGAGAAACAGGAAAGCTATGACCACATTATTGGGGTTGTATTATAGACCACCCAATAGACAACGAGAATTGGAGGAGCAAATCTGCAGAGAGATAGCAGACAACTGCAGGAAACAAAGTTATGATAGTAGGGGTATTTAATTTTCCATATTGATTGGGACTCCCATACTGTTAAAGATCTAGATGGGTTAGAGTTTGTAAAATGCGTCCAGTAAAGTCTTCTAAATCAATATACAGGGGTACTGACTAGAGAGGATACAATATTAGATCTCCTATTAGGAGATGAGTTAGGACAAGTGACGAAAGTGTGTGTTGGAGAAATCTTTGGGTCTAGTGATCATAACGCCAGTAATTTCAACTTGGTCATGGATAAAGATAGATCTGATCCTCGGGTTGAGGTACTAAATTGGAAAAAGGCCAAATTTGAAGAAATGAGAAAGCATCTAAAAAGTGTGGATTGGGACAGGTTGTTCTCAAGGTTGACAAGGATGTGGTAAGTGGAGGCCTTCAAAGGAGAAATTTTGAGAGTGCAGAGTTTGTATGTTCCTGTCAGGATTAAAGGCAAAGTGAATAAGAATAAGGAACCTTGGTTTTCGAGGGATATTGGAAATCTGATAAAGAAGAAGAGAGAGATGTATGACAAGTATAGGCAACAAGGAGCAAATAAGGTGCTTGAGGAGTATAAAAAGTGCAAGAAAATACCTAAGAAAAAAATCAGGAGGGCTAAAAGAATACATGAGGTTTCTTTGGCAGTCAGGGTGAAGGATAATCCTAAGAACTTGTATAGGTATATTAAGAGCAAAAGGATAGTAAGGGATAAAATTGGTCCTCTTGAAGATCAAAGTGGTCGGCTATGTCTGGAACCAAAAGAAATGGGGGAGATCTTAAACTGGTTTTTTGCATCTGGAATTACTAGGGAAACTGGCAAGGAGTCTATGGAAATAAGGCAAACCAGTAGTGAGGTCATGGATCCTATACAGATTAAAGAGGATGAGTTGCTTGCTATCTAGAGGCAAAACAGAGTAGATAAATCCCCAGGACCTGACAGAGTATTCCCTCAGACCTTGAAGGAGACTAGTGTCGAAATTACAGGGGCCCTGTATTTAAAAAGTCGGTATCCACAGGTGAGGAGCCAGAGGATTGGAGGATAGTTCATGTTGTTCTGTTGTTTAAAAAAGGCTCTAAAAGTAATCCGTGAAATTATAGGTCGGGAAGTTTGACGTCAGTAGTAGGTAAATTACTGGAAGGAGTACCAAGAGTTATTTGGATAGACAGGGACTTATTAAGGAGAGTAAGCATGGCTTTGTGCGTGGTAGATCATGTTAAACCAATCTATTAGACTGTTTTGAGGAGGTTACCAGGAAATGGATGAAGGGATGGCAGTGGATGTTGTCTACATGGACTTCAGTAAAGCCTTTGACAAGGTCCTGCATGGGAGGTTAGTTAGGAAGATTCAGTCGCTAGGTATACATGGTGAGGTAGTAAATTGGATTAGACATTGGCTCAATGGGAGAAGGCAGAGTGGTAGTGGAGGATTGCTTCTCTGAGTGGAGGCCTGTGACCACAGGGATCAGTGCTGGGTCCAATGTTATTTGTCATCTACATCAATGATCTGGATGATAATTTGGTAAATTGGATCAGCAAATCTGCTGATGATACAAAGGTTGGAGGTGTAGTGGACAGTGAGGAAGGTTTTCAAAGCTTGCACCAAATGGAAAAATGGGCTGACAAATGGCAGATGGAGTTTAATGCAGACAAGTGTGAGGTATTGCACTTTGGAAGGACAAACCAAGGTAAATGGTAGGACACTGAAGAGTGCAGTAGAACAGAGGGATCTGGGAATACAGATACAAAATTCCCTAAAAGTAGCGTCACAGGTAGATAGGGTCGTAAAGAGAGCTTCTGGCACATTGACCTATATAAATCAAAGCATTGAGTATAAGAGTTGGAATGTTATAGTGAGGTTGTATAAGGCATTAGTGAGGCTGAATTTGGAGTATTATGTGCAGTTTTGGTCACCGAATTATAGGAATGATATTATTAAGATTGAAAGAGTACAGAGAGGTTTACAAGGATGTTGCTGGGACTTGAGAAACTGAGTTACAGAGAAAGGTTGAATAGGTTAGGACTTTATTCCCTGGAGCGTAGAGGAATAAGGGGAGATTTGATAGAAGTGTATAAAATTATGAAGGTGTAGATAGAGTGAATGCAAGCAGGCTTTTTCCACTGAGGCTAGGGGAGGGAAAAAAAACCCAGAGGACATGGGTTAAGGATGAAAAGGGAAAAAGTTTAAAGGGAACATTAGGGGGAGCTTCTTCACACAGAGTAGTGGGAGCGTGGAATGAGCTGCCAGATGAAATGTTGAACACAGGCTCACTTTTAACACTTAAGAAAAACTTGGACAGGTACATGGATGAGAGAGGTATGGAGGGATATGGTCTAGGTGCAGGTCAGTGAGACTAGGCAGAAAAATGGTTCGGCACAGCCAAGAAGGGCCAAAAGGCCTGTTTCTGTACTGTAATGTTCTATGGTTCTGTCAATCTGTTAAATTGAAAAACTATCACTGGCCTAAATGCAGGGAGGGAGAAAAGGGCAATAAACAAAAGTAAGTAATTAGGCAACTGAGATAAACAAAAGCATTTTATTGTTTTTCTATTATTCTATGTCGTCTTAATGATTTTTCTGCAATATTATCATTTCCAAAAGCCAAATGGGAATGAGAATAGAGACACCTTGGGGTCTAATTCCATAAAGTGACTAGCTGGGTAAATAGGTTGGTGTAGGGGGGGGGCATGAGTTATATTAGGGAGTATTCTAGAGTTATGAAAATATAGCAGATATTAATTCAAACAACTTCAGTTTTTATTGTAAATCACAAGTAGTAAATAAAAGCTAAATTGACCAAGGGATTGCACATGCAGGGGTCAAATGTCAAAACAATGGATTTGTGTTAATTGGCTTGCATCAACCTAGGTAACATGGCTAAATTACTTGGATTATTTTGACTGAGTTCAAGTTTGCAGGCCAGTGAATGTGGTCACTTGGCATATCAAACATGGTCACAGGTATGGCTATCAATAATTTTTGTGTACTTATCATAATTGTGTACTGAGAAAGAGCCCTAGCAACATTAATTCTGTGAGTCTGGCTCTCTGTCATCAAAAGTTTTAAAATCTTTGTGTTATTTAGGGTTTGGACCTTCAAAGGTGTCTTATCAATTACAATGCTTCCAAATTAAATCTCAAAAGAACCATTTGTCAGTCAAAAGTACTGAAGTAAACAATGTCATTGTAATATGCAAATTGTAACAAATTGCCTACTGTTACCTTTGATATTAAGGGTGTAAAAATGTGGTGTACCTTTGGGTTTGTGAGCCTCTACCGAGAGTGTCTCAATTTCATACTTTGTAATCATTTAAAAATGCAATAAAAAATTATTAAAAAAAAAAAGAATGATGCCAGCTTGTGCTGAATAAACAGTTCTATATCACCAGCTTCAGCATCTCTCTGGTGATTTTGATCACGGTCACATTGTGGTATACTTGTCCTCATAGTACAGGGCATAAAATTGGTAAGTTATTTAGAAATTTTATATAGTTTATCTTGAGTTTCTAACTACAATATGTTAAGACAAAAATTTCAAGATTTACGTGTAAGTTTTCACTTAAGGAATTTCTTTCAAAGAAAGACAAAACTGACATTCAAAGTTGAAAAATCAACAAATAGATTGTATTTTACTCCCATACTTGATCTGATATATCCATACTTAATTGCAGTCAATTATTTATTTAAATCAATCCAAAAATGACCTATGTCATAAAATCCCAGTACCTTGAGGTATAGTAATTATTACATCACTAGAGATGAAAATCAAATTTATTGGGAATGAAAAATAAGAGATTCTTCTCTTACTTATAGTAGCCTTATTTCTCCTTTCTGTTGAAGTTCAGGAATGTATGTACAGTGTCCATAAAAAGCATAACCCCCCCCCCAGAAATTTTCAAGTTGTATTATTTTACACATTGAATTACAGTAGATTTAATTTGGCTTTTTTTGATACTGATCAACAGAAAATACACTTTTGTATGAAAGTGAAAACAAATTTCTACAAATTGTCTAAAGTTATTATAATTGTTAAACACAAAATCACATCACTTTTGTAGAACTGGGAATTGGTTTGATACCTATTATTAAACATATCTAAAATTCATGTCATGTAAATTCCACCGCCATACCTACAAGTTTCACAGATCAAAATCAATATATAAACAACTCCAAGTTCACTTCATTGCTTTCATTTCAATACAGTTCTTGAGCAAAAACTAGAGCATCACATCCTGAAAAAAAGCAAGTCATTCCTGATAGCTTCAAGTTTCCCATGTTTACTTGGGCAAGCACATATCAGAGAAATTGCAGTCAATATTTTTCTTGTTATCATAATGAGCATTAATAACCACCATTACTTGCAGCTCAGTCATATTCATGTGGTCATTGTTATTTCAATTTATTACAATTTTTTCTTATATACTTCAGGAGAGACTGTTAACAGTTCAATTATTGATTGAAAAAATGATGACAAACAGCTCAGTTCCTCATGAGGGTATCGATCACCCATTTCAAAGTCTGAGTCAACTTTAAGGTACATTTTTAATGGACAATTCGCAATCCACCTTGTTGAGTTATTTACTCAAAGTTCAAATCTCAAAGTCAATTTATTATCAAAGTACATATATGTCACCATATATGACCCTGAGATTCATTTTCTTGCAGGCATTCTCAATAAATCCAATAACCATAAATAAATGAAAGACCGCACCAACAGAGGGTAACTAAGGATAGAATGGTTCAAAGTATACTTATTATCAAAATATATATATATCACCATATACAACCGTAAAATTCATTTATGGGCTTATTCAATAAATCTATAGAATAATAACCATTAAAAGAAAAAATAATAAATAAATAAGCAATAAGTATCAAGAACATGAGATAGAGTCCTTGGAATTGAGTCTGTAGGTTGGGAACAGGTCAGTGATGGGGCAAGTGATGTTGAGTGAACTAATCCCTTCCATTTCAAAAGCCTGATGGTTGTGAGGATATAAGCTGATTATATGCTGATTTGTCCCCACCTTTGATTTAAGATAGTGGTATTGTCAGCAAATTTAAATATGGCATTGGAGCTGTGCATAGCCATACAGTCATAAGTGTAAAGTGAATAGAACAGGAGGTTAAACACACAGCTTTGTGGTGCACCTATGATGATGGAGATCATGCAGGAGATGTTGCTGCCAGTCCAAACCGACTGGGATCTGCAAGTAAGGAAATCAAGGATTCAATTGCATAGGGAGGTATTGAGGCCAAGGACTTGAAGCTTATTGATTAGTTTTGAGAGGATGATAGAATTGAATGCCGAGGTGTAATAGATAAAAAGCATCCTGATATATGCATCTTTGCCATCCACATGTTCCAGGGTTGAGTGAAGAGCCATTGAAATGGCATCTACTGATGACCTGTTGTGTCTGTAAAATTAGAGCAGATCTAAGTCACTTCTCAGGCAGGAATTGATATGTTTCATCACCAACCTCTCAAAACATTTCATCACAGTGGATGTAAATGCCACTGGACGATAGCTATTGAGGCAGGTTACCATATTCTTCTTAGGTTCCGGTATAATTGAAGACTGCTTGAAGCAGGTGATACCTCAGACTGCCAAAGTGTGAGGTTAAATATGTCAGTGAACATTCCAACCAGTTGGTTAGCTCAGTTTTTTAGTACTTGGCCAGGTACACCATCTAGGCTGAAAGCTTTCCATGGGTTCATTCTATTGAAGGATGCTCTCCCGTTGGCCTCAAAGACTGAAATCACATAATCATTAGGGGCTGTGGGCTTGGAACTTCAAAAGCTATTTTCTGAGAAATGGATGATCATGAATGATATATGGAAAAGCAGTTCCTCTAACCAATGACTTACAAGGGGATCTGGAGATTGCTTTGGAAAGTATGTTTTCTCTAGTAGTCTCACAGGTGCAGAAAGCAATTTTTTGAGGTTGCTGTGCTTTTCCTATTATTCTGTTATAAATTTATGGATGAACAGTGGAAAACTAGTAAAATGGTTACTCCTTCACAAGTTATACCAGCCAAGAGAAAATATACCAACAAATTACGCAGATTTGGAAATACACCTCAAAGCCAAAGCATCTACTGAAATTTTCAACACAATATTTGTTCATAAATAAAAAAACAGGATTTAATTGAGAGACATTTCCTTGAGGGTGAAGTATATTTAACCATGTCAAACATTTCTTCAAATTTCAAGTTATAAGCAACAATATAAGCTACAAAGGTCGTCTGCCTCCATTTACTCGCCATGTGAAAAATCAATGTTATGAAACTAATATTTTATTTATGTATAATTTTCTAATTATTTTGTATTTCTATCATAGGTTTTAATATCTGCAGTTTGTATATTCAATCAATAATAAAAGTAAAATAAAACAAATTCAATATCATCAATCCGAGTTCAAAATTGTAATGTACATTGGTAATCTTCCAAATAACTACCTCCACTTCTAGTTTAATAAAGGCTTGAGGTTGAAACTGCCCCTAGGCTGGACCTCTTGAGAGCAATTAATGGCAGCGAAGAGTATAACACAGATTCCAGGAACATTTTATTCACTAGCCTTAGGAGAGTCAGGTATTAGCATGACCATTTTCATCAAAGGCATCTATAAATGAAGCTGCAACATAATTGTATGCTTGCAAATCAGTTAACTAAATCAATAGTTTAGCAATTTGGGCACAGATTGAAGATTATAGGATATTACAATACAGGGAAGATGAAAGGTTCATTCCACTGGCAAGTAATTACGTTGCACAAGGTTGTTACCATTCATCATTGCTGAAAGATGACACTCACTGTTAGTCAAGGGAACTAGTTGCTCAAATGCTTCTATCCAGATCAATACCTGCTACACTTCTCTATAGCAAGAGTAATTACACAATGAAAAACTTTTGAGATCAATACAGTCAAGTTAACTTACTCTCTACAGCACATGTTGCAATGTTGTGTGGTACAACATGCATCCATGAGTTTCATGGCAAAAAACCAAACTGAAAATTCAAGCTTTTCACTGCCACTTATAAATCTCAGGGTTGTACAGTATATGGTGATATGTATGTACTTTGATAATAAACTTACTTTGAACTTCATTCACCTTTTGAAGTTGTTGATGCATTAGAAATGAATTGTCCATATAACCCCAAGTTATTTAAAAGTACTGCACAAAAAAAATCAAGCACAGCAACATAAATACATCTGTGAATAAGGGACTGCAGTAATTGCAAAAAAACTAAGAACAAGCTGTACAATTCAAGAACTGAACTTGGACCTGAACTTGCTGCATATGCAATATCAAATGCCAAAATACCAAGCAATACAAGTAACAGTGATCTTTGTTGAATTTGTACAAACTAAGCATTCACTATTAGAAGCACATATGTACTAACCGCTTTGGTTGGTAATACATTAAAATACAAAATGCTTGAAGTTTCATCTCTGGATCACATTGTATTTGAACCTTAGTTTCCATGAAATTCATACAGATTAATTTAAATGTCAATCATGGAAATCACATCCTGATGTCTATGCTGAGACCTTTAACCCAATCTAATAGGTCAAGTAAGGTTAAAAGGACAAGAAAAAAATCACCGCTATAGGAGAAAAAAATGACACCCAATTTTCAAGCTGATCTATCAGTGGAAAGCTCAAATTGATAGTTTGTCCATTAGAGGTAGCAACTTGTCTAGAAAAGCTGTTAAAAAGCCCTTAGTTTTGATTTAGCAGCACAGATCAATACAAAACCATACTGTTTCAATTTTGCTAATATTGATTTTCTGATACTACTTCAATACAGAAGCATAAATCACTAAGGGTGCTTAAATATTTGATCCAATAATGGCAATTTTATAAACTACAAAATATTTCATATTTTGCAACAAAAATAGATTGATTAAACAAATTATAAGGGTTTAATAAATCTTATGATGGCAGACTTTAAGAATGTAAAAATGCTTCAGATTTTGCCCTTGAGATTATTCACATGGGAAGCCACATTTCAAAGAAAACACAGTAACAACCTATTATGATATCAGAAATTTCACTGCTGAGATCAAAGAGTTTAAGGAACGATGAATCAGATAACAAGGTAAGCTTTTCTAATTTAAACATAAATTCACCTTGATTCATTTAGACAAAGTTTGTCAGTAAGTGTAACATGAGATTGGGCTTTTCACTTGGGTTATTTGTTTGGGAAAAAAAGAATTTCTGTTGTAGACTCATATCACAGCAATACATAAATAATTTCTGTTATTCTTTTGAATGGTTACTAACACTGCCAAAATTAATTACCTTTTAGAAGGTGAATGTGAGCATCTCATATCATCTTGTGGCAAACTTCCAAAGACAAGCATATGGCATGCTTAGGTATTTAAACATACATTCAGTGACCACTTTATTAGGTACACCTGTACACCTGCTCATTAATGCAAATATCTAATCAGCCAATCATGTGGCAGCAACTCAATGCATAAAAGCACACCGACAGGGTCCAGAGGTTCAGTTGTTGTTCTGAGTAAACAACAGAATGGGGAAGAAATGTAATCTAAGGTGCATTGCCCTCGGAATGATTGTTGGTGCCAGGTGCGGTGGTTTGAGTATCTGAGAAACTACCGATATCCTAAGATTTTCATGTACAATAACTTCCCGAGTTTACAGAGAATGGTATGAACAACAACAAAAATAAAGTCAACAGCAGTTCTGTGGGCAAAAATGTCTTATTAACGAGAGAGTTCAGAGGAGAATGGACAAACTAGTTCAAGCTGACAGGAAGGTGGCAGTAACTCAAATAACCATGTGTTACATCAGTGGTGTGCAGAAGAGCATCTGTAAATGCACAACATGTTGCACCTTGAAGTGGATGGGCTACAGCAGCAGAAGACCACATCAGGGTCCACTCCCGTAGATCACAGAACAGAACAGTACAGCACAGGAACAGGCCGTTCGGCCATAATGTCTGTACAGAAAATGATGCTAGTTTAAACTAATCACATTTGCCTTCACATGATCTATATCCCTCCTTCGCCACTGCCCACTGATGTGCTTGTCTAGAGCAATACAGACAAAGTGCTGGAGGAATCTAGCAGCTCTGGTAACAGGAATAAATAGTTGACTCTTCGGGCTGAGACCCTTCATCAAAACTGGAAAGGAAGAGGAAAGATGCCAGAAATAGGTGGGGGAGGGGAAAAGGAGTATAAGCTGGCAAGTGATAGTGAACCAGGTGAGAAGGAAGATGGGTGAGTAGGGGAGAGGGGATGAAGGGAGAAGCTGGCGGGGGACAGGCAGAAGTGGTAGAGGGCTGAAGGAGGAAACTAATAGGAAAAGAGAGTGGACCATGGGAGAAAGAGAAGGAAGAGGGACACCAGAGAGAGGTGTTAGGAAGGTGAAGAGATGAGTGGAAAAAGAGAGAGGGGATTGGTGGAGAAATTACTGTAAGTTGGAGAAACCAATTGAGGAAATTTGCAGGTCAAGCAACATCTATGACGAGGAATAAACAGTCGACATTTTGGGCTGAGACCCATCATAATTGGTGTGTGTGTGTGGTTTTGTTTTGCTCTGGATTTCCAGTATCTGCAGAAATCTCTTGACTTTGTCATGTGCATCTCTAAATGCTTCTTTAACTCTATTATCATTTCTGTTTCTGCCACTTTCATTGGCAGTGGATTTCAGACATCAACCAATCCCTCGCTTAAAAAAAAACTTGCTTCATAAATCTCCTTTAAATATTTTCCCTCTCAACTTTAAGTTATGTCCTCCAGCATTCGATTTCCATCCTGAGAAAAAGAATCTTGACCATTTACCCAATCTATGTCTTCCATAATTTTATATACTTTTATCAAGTTGCCCTTCAGCCTCCAACACTGCATAGCTTATTCAATAATCTCTAACCCAGGCAACAACCTAGTGCATCTCCTCCTCATTCTTTCTATAATGTTCAACTAGAATGTATGTGAAGAGGAAGAGGATAAGACGTGAGAAAGTAGGACCAATCAAGTGTAACAGTAGAAAATGTGTATGGAACCGGAGGAGATAGCAGAGGTACTCAGGATGCAAAACTGGGCTGAGAAGTGGCAGAATTCAACCCAGATAATTGTGAGGTGGTTCATTTTGGTAGGTCAAATATGCTGGCAGAATATAGTATTAATGGTAAGACTCTTGGCAGTGTGGAGAATCAGAGGGATCTTGGGGTCCGAGTCCATAGGACACTCAAAGCTGCTGCACAGGTTGACTGTGGTTAAGAAGGCTTGCAGTGCATTGGCCTTCATCAACAGTGGGACTGAGTTGAAGAGCCGAGAGATAATGTTACAGATATATAGGATTCTGGTCAGACCCCACTCAGAGTACTGTGCTCAGTTCCGGTCACCTCACTACAGGAAGGATGTGGAAACCATAGATAGGGTGCAGAGGAGATTTCCAAGGATGTTGCCTGGATTGGGGAGCATGCCTTCTGGGATTAGGTTGAGTGAACTCAGCCTTTTCTCCTTGGAGCGGCGAAGGGTGAGAGATGACCTGACAGAGGTGTATAAGATGATAAGAGGCATTGATTATGTGGGTAGTCGGAGGCTTTTTCCCAGGGCTGAAATGGCTAACACATGAGGGCACAGTTTTAGGTGCTTGGAAGTAGGTACAGAGGAGATGTCAGGGGTAAATTTTTTTACACAGAGAATGATGAGTGCGTGGAATAGGTTGCCAGCAACCGTGGTGGAGGTGGATGCGATAGGGTCCTGTAAGAGACTCCTGGATAGGTGAATGGAACTTAGAAAAATAGAGGACTATGGGTAACCCTAGGTAATTTCTAAAGTAAGTACAAGTTCAGCACAGCATTGTGGGCTGAAGGGCCTGTATTGTGCTGTCCCTACTTTTATATTCAATTTACGACTGATTAAGGCAAACATGCTGTGTGTCTTCATTAACACTTTCAGGAAGTTATGGACTTGCACTCTAGATCTCGCTGTACACCAGTGCTCTTAAAGGTCCTCCCAGTTGCAATGTACTTTCCTCTTACATATTGACTTCTCAAAGTGTAAAATCTCACACTTGTCCTGATCAAATTCCATCAGCCAATTCTGACTGATCTATATCCTGCTGAGTACTTTGAAAAGCTTCTTAACTATCCAGAACACCATCACTTTTTGTGTTATTTACCAACTTACTAATCAATCCATCGACATTCTCATCCAAATCATTTACATATATCACAAACAACAAAATTTCCAGCACTGATCCTTGCAGAACACCTCTGGTCACAGACTTCCAGTCAGAATTACATACCTCCACCACTATCTTCTGACTTCTATGCCTAAACCAATTGTAAATCGATTCTACCAAGTCTCCATGGATCCCATGAGCTTAAATTTTCTGAATCAGCCTACCATGAGGGACCTTGTTAAACATTTTACTGAAGTCTATGATCTTTGTCACTTCCTCAAAAACCTCAAGCCTCTCGCATTCTTCATGCTGATTATCACTACTAAGACCCATCCCTAAGATTCTTCTCCAGTAATTTCCTTATCGCTGATGTAAGGTTCACTGGCATGTAATGTCCTAATTAGACTCGACTGTCATTCTTAAACAAAGGAATGACATTGGCTATATTTCACTCCTCTGTGACTTTGCCTATGACAAAAGAGGATACAAACATCTGTCAACATGCCAACAACCTCCCCTCTTGCCTCTCTCAATAACCTGGAATAGGTCTTTTATTGCAAAGGGCCCCAACACCTCTTCTTTCTTGACATAAACATGTCCAAGAATATCAACATTACCCTCCCTGCTTGCTGATCACTATCCTCCACTTGCTTCTCTTTGGTGGACTCTTTTAGTAGCTTACCCACATCCTCCGGCTCCAGGCAAAAATTTCTTTCTTTGTCCTTGAAATGTCCTAAAACCTTCACAATCCTGACCGCAATTTACATACCACCAGCGGCGGACTGTAATCTTGCAATGCTGCATGATGCCATCTCCTAACAAAAAATAGTCCATCCTGAAGGATTTCAAATCATAGTCAGAGAGTTCAACCAGGCTTGATTGAAGAAAACCCCACCCAATTACCATCAGCATATAACATAAGTCCCAACACACTAGATTACTGCTATAATATGTTAAGAAATGCCTACTGTTCCATGACCAGACTACATTTCGGTAAATTGAGTCACTTAGCTATCCTCCTAACTGTATACAGGCAGAGGCTGAAGAGCAAAACTCCAGATATTAGGACTACAGGGAGCTAGTTGCAAGAAGCAGAAGAACAGCTGCAGGATTGTTCTGAGTCACTGGACCGGGCCTTGTTCAAAGATTCATCTGTGGATCTGAATGAATGCACCAATGTTGTAACGGACTTTATTAAAACAGCTGCAGATCAGTGTGTCCCCACAAAATCAGTCTTCCCCAAACAGAAATCTTGAAATAACCATGAGATCCACAGCCTTCTAAGAGCCAGATCAAAGACATTCATGTGTGTAACCAAGAAAGTCCCACAAGGTCCAGATACGATCTCCGGAAGGCCATCTCATCGGTGAAGTGCAAATTCTGGACTAAACTTGAATCAACAAAGGATGCTCAACAGGTGTAGCAGGGCTTGAATGCAATTACCTCTTATAAGGTTAAATTGTGACATAGGTAACAGCAAGGCTTCATTTCCAGATGAGCTCAATGCCTGCAGCTGATGCTTTGATCGGCAAAATATGCAGAACCATCATGAACTCCCACATCCTCCGGTAATATTATGATTGAGTCTCTCAGTCATGCAAGCAGCCTTCCAGAGAATGAATCCACAAAAAGCATCCAGCCCAGATGGGGTATTTGTCCAAGTACCAAAGAGCTATGATGATCAAGTGGCTAGAATATTCACTGGGATCTTCAACCTGTCGCTTTGGCAGTGTGTGTGGTACCCACCTGGTTCAAGCAGGCTTCAATTATACTGATGCCCAAGCAGACTGTAGTAACCTGCCTCAATGACTGTCGCCCAGCAAGCACTTACATCCATAATGATGAAGTGTTTTGAGTGACTGGTGATAAAATGTATCAACAACTGCTTGAGAAGTGACTTAGATTTGTTCCAGTTTGCTTACTTGAGCGACAAGTCCACAGCAGATGCCATCTCATTGGGTCTTCACTCAACACTAGAACATCTGGATAGCAAAGATGCAAATATCAGGATGCTCTTTATTGACTCTACCTCGACATTCAATTCCACCATCTCCTCAAAACTAATCAATAAGTCTCAAGTCCCTGGCTTCAATGCCTCATTGTAAAATTGGATACTGGACTTCCTCACTTGCAGACCACAGTTAGATTGGCAACATCTCCTCCATGATCTCCATCAGCATAGGTGCACCACAGGCTGTGTGCTTAGTCCCTTACTCTACTTGCTTTATACTTATGACTGTGTGGCTAAGCACAGCTCCAATGCTATATGCAAGTTGCTGACACCACCACTGTTGTAGGCCAAATCAAAGGTGGTGATGAATCAGCATATAGGAGGGAGACTGAAAATCTGTCTGAGTGGTGCCATAACAACAACCTCTTACTCAATGTCAGCATTACCAAAGAGATGATTATAGACTTCAGGAGAAGGAAACCAGGGGTCCATAAGTCAGCTCTCATCAGACGATCAGAGTTGGAGAGAGTTAGTAACATTAAATTCCCAGTGTTATTATTTCAGAGGACCTGTCCTAGGCCCAGTGCATAAGTGCAACTACGAAGAAAGTACAGCAGTGCCTCTACTTGCTTAGGAGTTTGCAGAGATTTAGTATGACATCTAAAATTTTGACAAACTTCAGCAGATATTTAGTGGCGAGTATACTGACTGACTGCATCATAGCCTGGTTTGGAGTCACCAATGCCTTTGAATGGAAATTCCTCCAAAAAGCAGTGGATACAGCCCAGTCCATCACAAGTAAAACTCTCCTAACCACTGAATGAATCACTGTCCCAGGAAAGCAGCATCCAACATCAGGAACCCCCACCACACTGGACATGCTCTCTTCTTGCTGCTGCCGTCAAGAAGGTACAGTAGCCTCAAGACTTACACCACCAGGTTCAGGAATAGTTACTACCCTGCAACCACCAGGCTCTTGAACCAAAGGGGATGACTTCATTCAATTTTATTTGCCCATCACTGAAATGTTCCCACAACCAATTAACTCAATTTCAAGGACTCTGCATCTCATGTTCTCAATCTTTAATGCTTATTTATTTAATATTATTATTTCTTCTTTTTCTATTTGCACAGTTTTTTGTCTTTTGCACACTAGTTGAATGTCCTCATTGGATGGTGTTTCATTGATTCTGTTATGGCTATCAGTCTGTATACTTACTGAATATATCTATAAGAAAATGAATTTCAGGGTAGTATATGATGATATATGTGTACTTTGATAATAAATTTGCTTTGAACTTTGAACCATTCTATCCTTAGTTACACTCTTATACATAAAATGCTTATTAAATCAATTTGTAATGAGATATTTAGCTCACTGTAATCAAGCACATATTACAATACTATTAAAATTCCTTATGTCATTTACTTAAACATAGCTTAAAAATTTTTTGAGTATTGCCTTTTCCATCTGTTATTCTTCCAAAATCTCCTCCACTTATCTACGTCATATTCTGAAATACTTATCCTGTTGTACCTCTATCTTCATCAATACATTTGTTTCATATGGCAATTTAAACTGACCCTTAGCTGCCACCCAATCAAATTTTTAATTGAAATTTCATCTTTTGTCCAATATTTCCTTGCTAGTTTCTTCATTTTCATCCATCACAGACATCAAGTAATCTAAAAGTTTGAAATCCCACCCTGGATCTACTTAGTTACACTCGCATCTCAGTCAGCAGGTTGCAAATTCAAGTTATTACAGACACAGGCACTAAACTCTAGGGTGATACTCCAGTATTTCAGTTCTCTTTTTTGAATACAATACTGTTGCATCTACTCGTTCAACGTGATGTAAAATACATGTGGCACTCCTCTGAACAGCAACAAGGGAGTAAACATTTGAAGTTTCGGTCCAAGACCCTTCATCAGGCCTGGAAAAAATATGATAATGTAGGGGTAGAAGGAGGGGCGGAAGAAGTACAAGGTGGTAGGCGACAGGTGAAATCAGGAGGGGGGGACACAGAGGAAAAGCACTGAGAGAAGTTTTCACTGAACTCCCATCGAAGGGAAGATTTAAGCTTCCTGCTGAATGTACAGGAATCTTCCAATGAAGATGACTATCCAATCATACGTGAAGAAGTTGAAGCTGCAATACGATCACTGAAGTGCAGAAAGTCAGCAGGAGTTGACAACATCCCTGCTGAACTGCTGAAACATGGAGGAGAGGCCACGATAGACATACTTACCACCATCTGCAATAAGATCTGTAAGGGCAGAAGCACCACTGAGCAGATTTTCAACCTCCACACCCTCTGTGAGAAACACCTTCAGCACCAGAGAGAGTTCTATGACGTCTTCATAGACTTCAAGAAGGCGTTTGACAGAATCTGGCATGATGCCTTATGGGCCACCATGAAGAAATTCAACACGGGGCAGAAGCTGAGTCATATAATCCATCAGCCTTACGCCAAGGCAACCAGTGCAGTATTCGCTCAAGGCACCATCGGGGAGTGGTTCCATGCCTCTGTAGGAGTCCATCAGGGCTGCCTCCTCTCCCCTACTCTCTTCAACATCTTCCTGGACCGGATTATGAGTGTTGCCCTTGAAGATCATGTGGGCACAGTCAGCATCAGAGGGAGGAGCATCACAAACCTAAGATTTGCTGACGACATTGATGGACTTGCAGGAAAAGAGGACAAATTGCCCAACCTGGTCAGCCATCTTGACAGAGCCTCCACAAAGTTTGGAATAGAACTAAGTGCCAAGAAAACCAAGCTCATGGCAAGTGCCTATGGTGCCATCACAACAGACATCCCAGTCCATGGTCAGAAACTTGAGACAGTGGGGGCAATCATCAGTGATGAAGGATCAAGACCAGAAGTCCTGGCAAGAACCGCACAATGACTGCACTATCCAAACTCAAGACAATATGGAGGGGTAGCAACATCATCATGAAGTACAAGATCAGACTCCTGCATGCATTGGTATTCTCCATTTTCCTGTACGCATGCGAGATATGGACCCTCACAGCAGAGCTACTGAGGAAGATACAGGCATTGGAAATGAGATGCTATTGCAACATCTTGGTCATCTCATACTTGGACCACATCACAAACGAGCAGGTCCGCAAGACCATCCAGCACCACGTTGACCCTCATGAAGACCTTCTCGCAACGGTGAAGAAAAGAAAGCTGAGATGGTAGAGCCACGTAGAAAGATCCAACAGACTTGCAAAGACCGTTCTACAAGGAACTGTGGAGGGGAGAAGAAGGAGAGGCAGACAGAGGAAAAGATGGACGGACAACATTAAAGAATGGACAGGGAAAACATTTGTGGTGACCCAGGCCCCGGCACACAACCGTGACAGATGGAACAGACCGGTGCAAAGCTTGTCATGATGGTGCCCCGACGACTCCACCAGGAGTTAGGGGTGCAGGAAGAAGAAGAAGAGGGAGAAGAAGAAGTAGCACAGACACATGAAAATCTGCAGATGCTGAAAATCCAAGCAACAAACCCAAAATGCTGGAGGAACTCCGCAAGTCAAGCATCATCATCATCTATGGAAAAGATAACACTTTGGGCTGAGACTCTTCATCAGGATTAGAAATAAAGATGAGAAGTCAGAAAAATAAGGCGGGGGGATGGGAGGAAGATGAACACGATGGTAAGTGATAGGTGAAGCCAGGATGGGGCGGGGGGGGGGGGAACCAATTTATCCCTCAATTACTGTCACTATTTTTTTGCCTGTATGAGTTTGCTGTATGAGAATTGGAACTTCAAGGCAGAGTCTACACATGCACTTCATCAACTGTTATGTGCTTTGAGATATTCAGGTGCTCTGAAAGACGCTGATTAAAGATAGATTCATCTTTGTTTCTATTCACAAATATGTTGCTTTTGTCTCTGCTAAATTGATGACAAATGAAGATCCTTGGGCTTAACTTAATCTCTGTTCTGATAACCCCAAGTAATTTTTTCAAGGCATTCAACCATGTATTACTTCCTAGATTTTACTTCAGTTCTGCAATCAAAAGCAGCCTTCCAGACATTAGATTATAATTGACTATGTTTTCCTCATATCATAACCGTATGTGCTATATGTTCTATGTGCTGTGTGTCATGTGTGACTGTTAGTACAGTGTTTTGCACCTTGGTCCCACAGGAACACTCTTTTGTCTGTATTCACATGTACAGTTGAATGACAATTAAACTTAAACTTGAACTTAACCATTTAAAAGTAGGATTCAAAACAAAGATTAACATCACGGGCAATTAACCATTGTAGACAAAGTGGATAGATTTTTGGAATATCTTTTATATGCCCATTGTGTCTTTATAAGGAATTTCTTGTCTTATAAATTTCTTGAGAAACTTGCTTTGATCTTGAAATAACAATCAACATGCTTTGAGAATCTTTAGTTTTATCTACTATCATACCATTAAAAGCTAATGTCACTCCTTTGCTACAAAAGCTAAAGTTCTGGTATACCTAACATTCAAAAATGATATTTGTGTGATGAAATCTGGAATGAGATATACCTTCAGGATGCTTAAGGGCTTTCATATTTTACAACAGAGGCAATAATGAAAAAGTTAATGTAGCATTGAATAAGAGTGAGTTGCTCAGCTGCAACAATACCTATTAATCTTTGAAAATGTGTCATTTTTCTTGCCTGGGCAGCTTTAATAATGTAAATTAAAACAGGAAGAGTACAGACTTGTACAAAGAAGTTTAGATTGGTTTGAGAGCTATTTGTACAGATCACTGGTCAAATTCCGTAAGTCAGTTAAAACTGTATCTTTTTCTCCAATCCTTTTAACAATATGTTTCAGATACTCAGAATCAGAATCAGGAATATAATTCCTGGAAATGTGTGCGAAATTTGTTGTTTTGTGCCAACAGTACAGTGCAATACATAAAACATCACTTTCAGCTATAATAATAAAAGATAATAATTTAACAGAAAATTAGTAAGGTAGTGTTCATAGACTGTTCAAAATCTAACAGGAGAGGTGAAGAAGTTGCTCTTAAAACACTGAGTGGGTCGTCAGGTTCCTGTATATCACACAAGAAACTGGTTTTACCTGAACCTGCAGTGTTACTATTTGACTTCAATATTTTGAAGTAGTGTTGCTTATGAAAAAAATACCATTTTCCTGCTCACACAAAGTAGTGTGGCAAAACCATAAAAACAATAAACAAATACTGTATACATTCACAACTAAATAGCAGTATTTAGGGATATACACGTTACAGACAGATCCATTACCTCCACGTGCGTTGCACAGAGCTGGTAGGTTTACATAATATATACTGTAGATGATGTAGGCTACATCTACAGACTAATGCAAATCAAAGGAATAGGGGCAAAAATAAGGAATAATATGATCACAAGTTGTGAAAGCAGCCAATTAAATTACAAATGTCCATTTTGTATGATTCAGGCTATTGCCAAAAGCAAAATTAGCTAAGTTCTTGGATCAAAATTAACCAAATTTATGAAGCCTGTAAGATGAAAGAAGCAGTGATTTTGTGGATATAAAATTGCCTAAGGGATAGAAAGAAGACAGTAGAGGTGAAGTTGTTTTTCAAACTCAGGGAAATGTATAATCATATTCTTCAGCTACAGTGTTGCAACCACTACTCTTCTAATGTAATGATCAAAGCTCAGCTATAGTCAACATGAAACTCAAAAATTGCGAACAATAAAAATAATGAGTGACAGCTGGTGAAAATGGGCAGACACATGGTAGGTGAAGTTTAATACAAATATAAGTGATTCATCTGGCAGGAAGAATGTAGAAAGAAAAAACATAAACAAAATCATGTCAGAATGGTATGGGTGGCATGGTAGTGTAGTGGTTAACACAACACATTACAGTACAGGCAACCTAGGTTCAATTCCCACTGCTACCTGTAAGGAATTTGTACGTTCTCCCCATGACTCAGTGGGCTTCCTCTGGCTGATCCACTTTCCTCTCCCAGTCCAAAGACATATTGGTTAGTGGGCTAATAGTTATTTTTCGGCACAACTTTGTGGGCCAGAGGGCCTGTATTGTGCTGTAGGTTTTCTAATAAAGGGAATTATAAAAGCAGAGAGATACAGGTCCACACAGCTTTGACAGTGACAGGACAAATAGAAAAAATTCCTGTAGAAACATAAGCAAATCCCTGGCTATATTAGGGTATTAAATTCAAAAGCGCAGATATTATCTTAAAAATCATTAACTTCCAGTTCGGCTACAACTCTTAATACTGGACATCAAGTTGAGAAGGATGTCAAGACCTTGGAGGGGCTACAAAAGACATTTACAAGAATGATAGCAAAGATGGTGACCATCATCCTCTGATTCTATAATGAAATAATTGAAGTGATTAAAATTCACTAAATTCTAAGGAGATAGCTAAGAGAACAACATTCAATAAGATCACAGATGATCTTGCAACAGCGCACAAACCTCTGCTTGATTAACGTATTGCCCTAATAACCTTTAATACGTTATCTAACAAAATGTTTGATTTATAATCACAAAATATGTCCTTTTAAATATGCTAATTTAACTTAAAACAAAATTGTAACTGTTTAAACAGAATATATTTAAATATTAAATTTCTTGACAGCACTGACTTGCTCTACTTTTATCTACATAGTTTGTTACTCTGCAGATACATTCAATTGCCAGTCTTCATGTTAATCCTTCAATGCAGGAAAAACTGTATAATGCAGTACTCTATCACAACTAAACCCTCAGAGTCTGATCAAACTCAAAGCAGACTAAGAGATTGACCAATTATGATTTAACATATAGTAAGTAGTTTTTTTGGTTGAAACAAATGACAATTTCTGTAGAATTATCAACTTTGGGGAAATACCCCGGGGAATATTGTAAGATTGAAGCAATGTCAAGGTCACAGATGAAACCAGCAGAAGTGACAGGAATAAAAGCATTTTCTGTATATACCCAAGAGGTTTTACTTAGTTACTTAAAATGTCATAAACATAAATTGAGCTCCATCTCTACATTGCCTTGGTGACAGCTGGGTTAAAATTTCAGCATTGTGCAGCTAAGGAGTCTTTAAAAACTAGCATGATGACTTTTATTATTGACAGAGGAAATTAATGTATCAGCAACCATAAATTTCATGAGATACTACAAGCCTTTGAGGACTAACTTTATCTCCACTAAATTTCCTTCCAACATTTTGAAGTAAAGCAAATGAATCATGTTGTGATGCATATCATATCCTACAAAACAAAAATCCAAAAGCATGTGGCAACATGTATTAAATGAGTAACAAACAAAAATAATAAGCAATTTCATTTCAGTAGTTTTCATTTCATTTTTATAGAATCTATTTTTTTTGTTCAAGGCTCTGTTTATATATTACTAAGTCTTTAAGGGTAATCAATATGACAGGTATAAAGAAGGAGAGGACATTAATTTTAAAATGAAGACTAGGAAAGATTGAATGACACAAGAGGTGCTGGCTAAGAGGGTGGAGAAGTTACGTTGATTCCATATGATCTGTGTGGTGACTAAGTAAAGAAGAGGACATTGAAAAGAAGATGAGAAAGAAATAAAAAAGAAAAAAAAACTGATGCTGGAAATCTGAAATCACAACACAGAAAACTGTAAATATAGCTTTGACCGAGAGAGAAAAACTGAATTTAACACTACAGGTTGATATTGAAAACTGGCCAATGTTGATTAAAAACTGGAAAGACTTGTTATCTGAAATCGCTGCATTAATTGTTACATCCTGAGGGTGTACCTAGATGGAAAATGAAATGTTTGACGAGTTTAAGTTGGACTTCAAGGAAACCAAAGGTTACAATATTAGAGTGGGTGTGACATGGAAAACTGAAGTTGCATTGAAAGTCAAATTTCATTTAAGCAAAGTGGGGCAATAGAGGTATCTCTCACTCTGCAAATTAGATCCATGAAATTACATTACATTTTGACACTTTTACTGTGATTGGCATATGATCTTGTTTCATGATGATGGTCCTTGAAACCTTAAGACATCCAAAATCTGAAGACTGGTATCAAACAGTATTTGCTACCAGAATGCAACAATCTCAATAAGAAAAGATTTTCTAAATTTTGGCTCTTGTGAACTGCTGGACTAAAAGGAGAAAAGTCATTAAATTTTTGGAAGTCTGCATGTCTATCAAAAACATATCATTGGGCTGCTTTGTACATATATTAGTTGAAACTGATGAAAAAGATATCTGCAAAGCACTGGTTGTACAGTACAATATTCTCTATTGTGGCAAGAGTTCAAGGCTACTATATGAGCAGATACATTACATTTCTACAATGTGCAGCTACAACACAGATTCAATCCTCTATGAAATCTTTGCATGATAACATGCTTGATCAACAGATGCAGATTTTACTGTTTGCCATATAGAAACTAAGAGAACAGCCAGTTAAAATAATGAGAGTAATATCTGCTGGTATTGTGTTATTACTCTAATAACCTTCATTTTAACCTGCAAGTAAAAATGCTATCTGTTGGAAAGTGGCTGGTACCACTTTTAACTTCAATAGGTTTCAATTACACAATTAGCATCCATTTGTTATTTTAAACAAAGGCCTAAAAATAAAGCCATTGTGCTCTCTCAAAGTACATTATTATTAAAGTATGTATGCAGTATACAACATTAACATTTGTCTTCTTGCAAGCACCCACAAAATAAAGAAACACCATAGAACCCATTTAAAGAAAAACCCCACACAACAAGTAAGAAAACATATCAACATCTCGTATCAAACATGCGAGAAAAGAACAAAAATGAACAAATAACATAAAGAACATTAAATATCAAACCACAGAATCCCCAAAGTGAGTCCACAGCCACAAGCCACCGAAGGCGAGTGAAGCTAGTCCAGGAGCCGATGGCCATGACCACAGCCACCGCCACCAAGTCAATGCTGTGTCAATGGCTACAGATTATAGCCACAGATCCAATTCTGTGCCGAAGCTATTTACTGAGGACATTAAATGTCAAACTACAGCCGAAAGTGAGTCCACATCCACGAGCCACTGAGGTGACTGAACATGGGACCCAAGAATCCTACACTGTCAGCCTCAGCAGTAAGAGGGAGATGGGTCAAATTCAGGCAGAAGGCACTGAACTCCCATTTGGATTTCCACTCTTGTCCTTCCTGATTTTAATTTTGCTCAACATTTCAAACAGTCCAGAGCAATGGAGCTGACCATGAATTTGTATTCTGCCATTAGGAATCGATGCAGCCATCACCAGGGATGCCAAATCCCAGAAGAGATTGCAAAAGAGCCAGATTGTTCATTCAGACAAAAAATACATTTTTAAAAGGGAAATTATTCTCTGCAATCAATCGCAATTCAGAAGTAGTAGTAGTATATCTAGAAGGGGAGTATCCAGCAGTTTTGTAAGCTGTCTGCAAGATGTCACAAACATGTTAAATGAGCGTGCTGGATGAAAAATCTGAGAGGAGAGAATGAAAATGGGATGGTTAAATAAAATAAATGAGAAAGGGAGAGAGATGGATGAGAGTAGTTAAATTTTCTGAAATATGATTGTGTTTTAAAATGACGAAAAAGTTTATAAGTATGGGTCCATATGAGGAAACGACAGAGCAATGTTCATAAAATGAAAGATTTAGATACTTTGCACTGCCAAATCAAATTTCAGATGATATTCATGGTCCAACTTTTCTAACTGTGATGGGTGCAAAAACATTTAATTTATTACACAGTCTAGCACAGCCTCTAAGCCTGGCGATATGCATTATGAGGACATAGTTAAAGTCTTAAAGGACCACTATTTACCTAACCTTTGATTATTGTTGAGAGGTTTAGATTTCATAAAAGGAATCAAGAGGAAGGTGAATCTATTTCAGTTTCTGGTGGTGCTAAAGCAGTTGTCTGAACACTGTGATTTTGGGCAGTTGGTGTCAGAGACAATTTACAAGGAGAAATTGCAGCACCTCACCCAAGAAGGGGCAAGGTTGACTTTAAGGCTTACATTGGTGAGGTGAGTAGTATATGTTACAGTGGAGATTAATGAACAGAGAAAGGAACTTCCCACTGTACATTGTTAAAGGTAGTTATCCAATGCTCCTGGGTGGCTCACGGTTGGAGGAGCTCAAGCTCAAATGGTTTGAAGTGCACTTGATTGGTGGGAGCACTGGTCTACAAGAAGTATTGAAGAAATAACCAGAAGTATTCAACAGAGAACTGGGCAGTATGAAAGGAATCACTGTTAAACTGGCTTTTAAGCCAGATATAATACCCAAATGCCTGAAGTACACCTTTTGCGTATGTCCTTAATCTGAAGGTAGAGGCTGAATTAGAGACTGGTCCAAAATAAGGTATGTGTAAGAAAATGGGCAATTCCAGTGATTCCTGTCCTAAAGAGGGATGGGTCTTTAAGGCTTTGTGGAGATTTCAAGGTAACCATTAATCCCATTCTTATGGCTAACCAATACCCTCTTTATCTCATTGATTAACTTTTTCGCAGGATTGGCCAGAGGACAGACATTTAGCAAGATTGGCTTCTGTTAAGCATACATGTAGATGCATGTGAAGCCAGAGTTACCAAAACTGTTCACCATAGTGACTAACAAAGGAATGTTCAGGTACCAAAGGCATCCATTTGGCATCACCTTGGCTCCCACCCTTTTTCAGCGAACAATGGACCAGATACTGAGCAAGTTGACGGATGCAATGCTACTTGGACAACTTGCTCATTATTGGGAAAAGTAACCATGAGCACCCACAAGCATGCTACATATAAAGACTCTGGTAATACGTGCTAAAGGTCCAGAAGGACAAATGTGAGTTCGAACAAAGCAATCGCCAAATCAGGGCTTCACAAGGCATCATCAAAAATGAAGGCAATCTTGGAGGTTCCATTCTTTTCATCATGGTGCTTATTGAGACTTGAACACAGCACAGCAACGCTTTGCTGCCTGCTTGCATTCGGTCTTGTCTGAGAAATTGGATAGTTGAGTCAAATGACTCTGAAGATTAGTGGTATGTGTTTTATATTTAGTTATTCAGCCATAGTGTACGCTTTGTTTTCCATTTGAGAGTTTTTGTTATCTTTTCCCTCTAACTGTTTGCTTTATAATCTGTGAACTATCAACCCGCTTCAGTGTCTCACTCCGCACTTGGCCATATCTGAACCCGGTGACATCAAGGCCTAATGGCCAAGGGTAAAAATAGTTCCTCAAACTGCAGTATGGGGGAATAGGTCCTGAGGCTCCTGTATCTTCTTTCTGATGGCAAAATGAGATGACGGCTTGCCCTGGGTGGGGGTCCCTGATGATAGGTGCTGCTTTCCTGCAACAGTGTTACATGTACAATGTGGTCAATGGTGGAGTGAGCCATTTTCACTATATATTGGAGGATTTTCCATTCAAGGGCATTGGTGTTTCCACACCAGGCTGTGATTCCCAAACCAAACGCTGTGGATGAACCAGGAGGTACGTTGTTTGCTGAAGGCTAGATCTGTGACATTCAAGTCTGGCAACCCAGGCCTGTACCAGAAAACCAGGTATGATTTGCGGAGGGCTATTTCAAGGGTGAAGAGACAATTTCGAACAAGGTTGGAAGCTATATCAGATGCATGGCAACTCTGGCAGGGTCTGCAAGACATTACTTCCTACAAAGCGAAACCCAATAGTATGAATGGTAGCGATGCTTCACTCCCAAATGAACTCAATGCCTTCTATGCACTTTTCAAAAGGAAGAACACAACTACAGCTGTGAAGATCCCTGCTGTACCTGATGACAATGTGATCTCTGTCTCAGAAGCTGATGTTAGACTCTTTAAAGAGAGTGAACCCTCACAAGGCAGAAGGTCCCAATGGAGTACCTGGTAAGGCTCCGAAAACCTGCGCCAACAAACCAACGCGAGTATTCAGGGACATTTTCAACCTTTCACTGTTACAGGCAGAAGTTCCCACTTGCTTCAAAAAGGCAACAATTATACCAGTGCCTAAGAAGAATAATGCCGGCTGGCTTAATGACTATCACCTGGTAGCATTCACGTTGACAGTGATGAAATGCTTTGAGAGGTTGGTTTTGACTAGACTGAACTCCTGCCTCAGCAAGGACCTGGACCTATTGCAATTTGCCTATTGCCACAATAGGTCAACGGCAGCTGCAATCTCAATGGCTCTCCACACAGCCTTAGATCACCTAGACAACACTAACAGCTACATCAGGGTGCTGTTCGACTATAGCTCAGCATTTAATACTATCATTCCAACAATCCTGATTAAGAAGTTGCAGAACCTGGGCCTCTGTACCTCCTTCTGCAACTGGATCCTCAACTTCCTAACCAGAAGACCACAGTCTGTATGGATTGGTGATAACCTCCTGACAATCAACACTGGCGCACCTCAGGGGTGTATGCTTAGCCCACTGCTCTACTCTCTACATACACATGACTGTATGACTAGGCATAGCTCAAATGCCATTTATAAATTTGCTGATGATACAAACATTATTGGTAGAATAATAGGTGGAATCTCAGGTGGTGACGAGAGGGTGTACAGTAGTGAGATATGCCAACTAATGGAATGGTGCTGCAGCAACAACCTGGCACTCAACATCAGTAAGATGAAAGAATTGATTGTAAGACAAAGGAACACATACCAATCCTCATAGAGGGATCGGAAGTGGAGAGAGTGAGCAGCTTCAAGTTCCTGAGTGAGGTTCCAACATATTGATGTAGTTATAATGAAGGCAAGATAGTGGTTATACTTTACTGGGAGTTTGATGAGATTTGGCATCTCAACAGATACACTCAAAAACTTCTATGGTTTTACCGTGGAGAGTGTTCTGACAGGCTGCATCACTGTCTGGTATGGAGGGGCTACTGCACAGGACCGAAAGAAGCTGCAGAAGGTTGTCAATCTAGTGAGCTCCATCTTGGGCACTAGTCTACAAAGTACCCAGGACATCTTTAGGGAGTGGTGTCTCAGAAACAGAGTCTATTATTAAGGACCCCCAGCACCCAGGGCATGCCCTTTTCTCACTGTTACCATCAGGTAAGATACAGAAGCCTGAAGGCACACACTCAGCAATTCAGGAACAGCTTCTTCTCCTCTGCAATCCGATTCTTAAATGGACATTGAAGCTTTGGACACTACCTCACTTTTTAAAAAATATACTGTACATCTGTTTTTGCACGGTTTTTAAAAAATCCATTCAATATACATAATTGATTTAATTGTTCATTTATTATTATTATGTTTTATTTTATTTTATTTATTATTACTTTTTTTCTCTTCTAGATTATGTATAGCACTGAACTGCTGCTACTAAGTTAACAAATTTCATGTCACATGCTGGTGATAATAAACCTGATTCTGATGCAGCCAGTCAATATACTCTCCTCTACATATCTATTGAAGTTTGACAAATTTCTAGATGTTATGCCAAGTCTTTGCAAACTTCGAAGTTAGTACAGGCACGGCTGTGCTTTCTTCTTAATTCCACTGATGTGCTGGGCCCAGGACAGGGCACCGAAGAATTTAAAGTTGCTGACCCTCTCCATCTTCAATCCCCCAATGAGGACTGGTTCATGGACCTCTGTTTTCCTTCTCCCAAAGTCTATAGTCAGCTCCTTGGTGTCGCTGACATTGAGTGAGAGATCATCGTTATGACACCAATCAACCAGACTTTCAATAACCCTCCTATATGCTCATTCATCATCACTTTTGATTTGGCCTACGATAGTGGTGTTCTCAGCAAACTTAAATATGGCATTGATCATTAGCAACACTCCGTTTGTTACAGACAATTGTTCCAAATATTCTTTTAAATATACCTTTTTTGAATTACAATCTGCATTGCAATCTGCAGTATGCAATTTGCCCCCAAACTATGTACTTTTAAATCAACTTAATAGACTTCAGATCTCATGATCGTCTAAAGTACTCAGCAGACCAGGCAGGTACAGTACCTTTAAGAAAGAAGGTTCATGGTTCTGGCCAGAAGCGAGGCAAGAGGGGGGACTACAAGCCAGGCTGAAACACAGATGGAAGAGGTTTCCTCTACCCAGTATCTTGTTGGCAAATGTGCAGTCGCTAGAGAACAAAATTGAGGACCCGAGAGCAAGATTGCTGTATTGGAGAGAAATAAGAGCCTATTCTAATCTATGCTTGATGGAAACAAGGCTTTCTCCGAACATGCCAGACACAGTGATCAAACCCGAAGGCTTCTTGATATACAAAATAGACCGATTCAGAAAAGGCAAAAGGAGGAGGAATTTCATGACAAACTCTGGGTGGTGCTCCAATATGGTGGCTCTAGCGAACTTGTGTTCCCACGACTTTGAACACCTAATGGTCAAATGCTGTCTGTTCTATTTTCCTAGAGAGTTCTCAATCATGATCCTGACCGCAAGTTTACATAGCACCAGCGGCTAACTATAATCAAGCACTTGCGATACTACCTGATGCTGTCTCCAAACAAGAAAAAGCCCATCCCGACACATTTCAAATCATAGTTGGAGACTTCAGCCAGGTTTGTTTGAAAAAAAAATCTGCCCCATTACCATCAGCATATAACCTGTACTAAGATAAGAATGCCTACCGTTGCAAATTCAGACGCATTTTGGGAAATCTGATCACATGGCTGTCCTTCTCCTACCTGCATAGATACAGAAGCTAAAGCACAAAATACCACAGATTAGGACAACAAAGTTGTGGTCACGAGAGGCAGAAGACCAACCACAGGATTGCTTTGAGTCAGTGGACTGGGCCGTGTTCAAGGACTCATCCAGGAATCTGACTGAATTCACCATGATTGTAATGTACTTTCTACAAACAGCTGTAGATGAGTGTGTCCCCAGTCAGAAGCCCTGGTTGAGCTATGAGATCCAAAATCTGCTGAAAGCTAGGTCAGAGGCATTTAAGTCCAGTGACCAAGAAAGTTACAAGAGATCCAGGTACAATCTCTGGAAAGCCATCTCACAGGTGGCGTGGTACTTCTGGACAAAACTTGAATCAAAGATGGATATTCAACAGTTTTAGCAGGGCTTGAATATTATCACCTCTTACAAAGTTAAATCAAGTGACATAGGAGACAGCAGGGCTTTGCTTCCAGATGAGTTCTATGCCTTCTATGCTCATATTGACTGTCAAAATATGGAGGAACCATCACTAACTCCCACATCCCTCAATGATTCCATGATTTCAGTCTCTGAAGCTGATGTGCATGCAGCCTTCATAAGGGTGAAACTACGAAAAACATCCGGCCCAACTGGGCTACTTGGCCAAATACCAAAGACCTGTACTGATCAACTGGCTAATGTGTTCACTGAGACCCCAGTGGTCAAGAAGAACATGGTGACTTGTCTCAATGACTATCACCCAGTAGCACTTACATCCACAGTGATGAAGTGTTTTGAGAGGTTGATGATGAAACATATCAACTCCTGCCTGAGAAGCACAATAGATTGTGCTAAATGAACAGAAAACCCAAGCAGAGTCATGAGAAAGAACAATACAGAACTTTCCCAGCAGCAGAGAGAGAACCTGCCTGGAACTACATCTCTGGATCAAAGTGGATACCGGAAATGGTGGTGGCACAAACTGGTCCTATACAACATATGGGGAAGGGATGTTGATCAGCTGTTGTGCACTTCTGAGGCTACTGAAAACCAAAAAAAAAATGACCAATCCATCCAGTTGAAGAAATGGGCAGGGCTCAGAGACAGTGACTACAGAACCTCCGTAAAGATCAAATGGCACATCCAGTACTCCCCAATCACCTGTGCTTTCTGAGGTTCCCAGTACTGACAATGGAGTACCCAAGCTAAGTTCTATACAGACCCCATCAACAGATAAATTTGATGTCATCCTCAGGTCATCAGTATTCTCACAGGAACAGGCAGCCTCCAGAAAGATTGAATCTCTGGTTTAGTGACTAATCCTCAGCGCATGGGGCAGAATAATTGGTTATGTCTGGGAATAAAGACAACCTACCCTCTTTCCCTAGTTTAGAAAAAAAGTATTTATTGTTGTTGGTTAAACTGGATGATTACACCATTGAACGTTAATAGTTCAGCAGCTGGTCTATATAATGCATATGTACGTACATAAATTGGCGATGTATGAAAAGTGAAGCTAGTCAAGGATCTATACTAGAGGAAGGTGAATGCTTTGAACTCTCCAGCATTAGTTGAGAGTATACATCAATGCTCCAAGTAAAATGTTTCAGTGTTTGTGTAGGTTTCATAAGAGCTATAGGAGTTTGCACTAGAGGCATCAAACAAGTATTTGCTATCACTGACCAATTTGTTGTCCACTGTGTACCTGCTCATCTCGCACATGGATGCGCCGGCTACAATTCCGGCAAAGGACCTTTTATTTCAAACCAAATACATCTTCAAAGTCACAAGTTTAGGCAGCTCTATTCTACTTTTATGGTTAAGCTCCCTTGATGAACAGAAAGAATGCTTTATTTCCCATTTTCATTATGCCTTTAGCATTCCAAAACACAATTTGAAGGGTAGAGGATGTTCCAGTGTATCATCCAAAATCCTTATTAAATCAACAATAATGGTGAGAGGATGTGGTTATTCACATAGCTGCTGTTTGTACGATAAAAACAGAAAATTCTGGAAACATTCAGCAGATCACAGAGCATATGTAGTATGAGAAATCTTTAATGTCAAAGACTCTAAACCTGCTTTACCTGATGACTGGTTCCAGCATATCCTGCTTATTTGAGATTTCCAGCATTTGCATTTTTTTTTGGTTTTCCTTTGCTTTTTGTAGAAATTTATTGATTTAAAAATGGCTGCTCTATTTATCCAGGTAACAGCAATGACTGGATTGTGAAAGTAACTCACTGCATACATTGATTGTATTCATGACATCATGTAAAGTGTAATTAAATATGTCCACCTGAATTGTTTATTTTAAATTCCAGCTATCAACCTCTCTTTCCATTCAAAGGCTATCTAATTTACTCTTCCCTTTTAGTCCAGCTTCAATTTAAAGACTTAGTAGTGGAGCTAAGTGTTACCCAACTTCATTAATTCATTAATTCATCTTTTAAGCATGGTTACTAGAAGCAATCTCACTTAAGATTCAAAATGGTATGTCTTACAAGCACACACTAAATTTTGATACATTAATTAGGTCAACAATCCAATCCATTAAATTATAGAGGCTTCTAAATCTCAAATACACTGTAAGAAAATAATCTCCAGAGCCTCATGCCTTCAAAGAAAAACTGCCTTATCTCTACTTTAATCAGTAATTAATTTAAACACCAGCTCCTCATTCTAGATTCTCTTTCATACATTAAAATAATATATCCTTTCCACAGCCATCCCATTAAAACCCATCATGATCTTTATATATGTCTCTGTTGTGAATGCCAGTAGATAGAAGTCCGGCCTATCAAACCTCTCCTCTAATCACATCCCCCTCCTCTACAACCTGGATAAATTACACTAGCTTCCTCTATCCACATGATGGATTTTCATGAACTGTATCCCCAGCACCAATCCAATGGTACCCCAAAAGTTATAGATTCCCAAACCAAAATGGACTCAGTTATTCTTGTTTACTAAACAATTCTCAATCCGCACTATATTACCCAAATGCTGTGTGCTTTACATAGTAACGGATGTCTTGTGAGGCATTTATCAAAAATCTGAACATTCAAACATACCACTTCCACCAGTTTGTCTTAATATATTTCACTAATAACATCTTGAACACATCAGTAAATATATCAAACATGATTTTGCATTCACAAATCAATGATGATAGCCAGAAGGTTGTGTGCATGTTTGGTGTATGTGGATGTTGAGAGTGTGAAGCATAGACTCCTGTTGATTTCAATAATTGAACAGATCTAGCTAAAATACTATAATGCTTTCAGACACAAATTAAGGTTCAGCTCTTTGTACTTAAAATGTTTAGCGTATGCTGTGAATGCTCTGCCAATTCTGCCAGATCTAATGTTCAGCAGGCGGCTATGCTTTACCCTCTCATTCTACACACTCTTTGATAATAGTCCTCCAACTGGCCCAGAAAATTGCTGTTGCCCCTTTTTATAACTAAATATGCATGACCTAATGCAAACCAATCATTATTTATGGTAAAGTGTCTGCTAAGAATTCTTCAGCTCTTTGCAACTCACTTACATCTTACCAGAGAGTCTGAGAGGATTTCAGGCAGTCAATTAGGTTGCTTTACTGATCTTACATCTATTCTGGATACAGATCGATAATATCATGCCCAGACAATTAGTATTTAAAGCTCAGGAAACCTGGATACTGAACGGATACTCTTGGAAAGGTGGGTAACATATCTTTTGGCACCGGGAAGGTCATTTTGGAAGTTCTCACTAACAAACATGATTCCATTAAGAAAGAATTTGAAAATCAGTCATTTACTCAATTAGTCAACTATACCATTCATTCAGTTTACACTTTCCTAAAATGTGCTTGTGCTGACAAGGTTACTCTTTCCAGAAACAATCCTGTGGAAAGATTACTTAATCTGGACTTAATAAGATCTGATGCACTGGCATCTGATCTCTAGATTTTCTGCAATTTTTTAGTGTAACATGTGGAGCAGAAATCAGAAATGTGCTGTTCTATGAGGAGGATGTTACACCATTACAAATATCACACAGACTCCTACAACCGGACCAATTCCCTTATTGACAAAAGAGAAATCCTCTAACCTGAAAGAATTTCCATACACAAGTATATACACAATTTTTTTTACTAAGTCCAGACAGATACCCTTGCCATCAGCTAGTGATCTTGGTCCTCCAGATGTGCTACACTTGGATTCTCTACTTCAGTATCTAGGTGTCTTGTTCCCTCTGCTTATTTCTATGACTGATGTCTTGAAAATCCCAACATCCTTTTATTTTTTGTTTATTGTAAAAATATTGAAACAAATACTTGTGTGTTAGAAACATTAAAAGTATAAGTTGTTCACTCCAAAAATACAAACTCTGTCATGACTTAATCTTCAAATACCATGGCAAAATATATATGGTAACATTATATAAGATTCTATTTTGTTGTATCATTAAGGACCATACACATAATTTAACTATAAGTAACGTTTGCATTTTTCCAATTAATTGAGACAATTTATCATAACTTGAAGCATGAATTTAATATCACAGAATCATCTTAACATTTTTTATTTGCAAATCCCATTTCCTGCAAATATTATTCAAAAAGATCGTAACAAGTGGGTGTTTGTCCCTTGCCATATGTAGATGACATGTTGGTAATCAACTGAAAGAGTATTTTAATTTTTTTTTCCTCCAAGAGTAAGTATTTTGTTTCAACTTAACATCACCTACAGCTCTAGCAAGAAAGGAATTCAACAAAACAATCAATTACCTAACAAGTTCAAACTATCAAGCCATTATATGACATCAGATTGCTCTAAAGCTTAAGGAAGCTATGTGCTCTTGACAACCTGGGACAATATCTGATATCTAATTGAATATAATTATTTATTACCAAAGTTTTCCTATGCCCCAAGCTTGCTCATTATGTGCTTGTTGTTACATTAGTCACTGTGCCAAAATGATGTGCAAGCACATGGAAACTAAACTGTATGAGAACACACTATTGGAGTATTCTCCTTACAATAGACTCTTAAAGAAGTGCATACAGATCAACTCCATGCACACAGCTCTAATAATGACAATGCCCAAATGAATTTTCCACACTAAAGGCAACTTACCTCTGAGAAATAGTGCCCCAAGCACCATGCTTGTTTGTAAGAATGTTGAGAATTTTTTGCTTTAATTGATTAGCTGTAACATGATCACGGTGCTTTGCAGCACTAATGAGATGGTCACACATCTTTTCCTCCTCTTTTCTATCTGCTGTATATTGAGCACATTGGGACTGTTGGTGAAAAGTAAAAGGGTAGACTAAATGAATGCAGAAGTACATTATTGGCTTACTGTAAATTGTTGCAACAGCTTGAAAGTCTTTAGCACAGCCAACTGCATCAGAACAAACTCAATAAATGGAGTCCAAATTATATAAGAGCGGAATCAGATAAACATATAAGTCTTAGTTACTAATTCAAGATATAAAGCATGGCAACCTGAGAAGTCAAATTGGTGATATATTACAGTTAATTTTGAAAAAATAAAAAGGATATCAATGATACATTTTTATCACCAAAAAAATTAAGCATTAAACAAAGGAAAGCATTAAAATAATTTCTATTTCACTAAGAACCAAAGAAAAATAAGTCTTCTAAATTGTAACGAACTTCCATAAAGTAACATGGAACTCAAACTAATTCTGTATCAATGATCTATAAATACTAATAATATTCTGAACAGTCCTAATGCCCTTTGGATTAATGCCACTCAATAATAATTTCACTTCTGAAGTGATGGCTGTTTTGTTTTCATTACATTGTGTGACACCAGTCTTGTGTATTACCTATACACCCCTTGTACAGTGGTGACCTGTACAAGATGGATGGGTTGCTCCTAAACTGGAGGGAAACCAATATCTTGACTAGGATGTTCGTTCGTACAACTCAGGAAGGCTTAAACTAGTGACTTCTTAGTTTAGGGAAGGCTCAGATGGGGCAGAATTTGTTAGGTGCATCCAGGAGGATTTCTTAATCAATATGTAGATAGTTCAACAAGAGGATGGGCTGTACTGGATTTGGGTAATGAGTCTGGCCAGATGACCAAACTTTTAAGTGGGTAAGCAATTAAGGAACAGTGACTACAATTCTTTAAGCTTTAAGATAGCTAAAGGTAAGGATAAACCTGGACCTTGTGGGCTAGGATTTTACTGGAGCAATGCAAATTACAGGAGCATTAGGCAGGAACTAGGGAGAGTTAATTGGGACTGCTATTTATGGTCAAGTCCATATCTGACAAGTGGAGGGTGTTTAAATAAAAATTGCACAGAGTACAGGACATTTACATTCTGGTCAGAAGGAAGGACAAGGATGGGAAGGTAAGTGAACTTTGGATGTCAAAGGAGGTGATGAATTTAGTCAATAAGAGAAAGAAAAAGTATGCAAAGCTTCAGAAGCTAGAATCAAATAGTGTTCTGGAGAATTATGAAGAAACCAACAAAAAGTCCAGTAAGGGAATTGGGAAAGCCAAGAGGGGGCATGAAAAGTCCTTGGCAGGTAGGATTAAAGGGAATCCTAAAGCATTCTATACATGCATCAGGAGCAAGAGAATAACTAGGGAGAGAATGGGACAACTCAAGGAAAAAGGGAGCAACATTTGCTTGGACAAGAAGCATGTGGATAACCTCTTTAATGAGTACTTCATATTTACCTAGGAAAAGGATGTGGAGGTAATGGAGATCAGTGCTGAGTATTAATATGCTGGGACATTTCAAAAAAGAGGAGGAGCTAGTGTTGAGTCTCCAAATGAGCATTAAGGTACATAAGTCCCCAGTTTATGAAGAGAGGCAAGTGAAGGAATTGCTGGGTTCTTTGTGTTCTCTCGAACCACAGGCAAGGTCCCAAAGGATGGCAAGAATCTACTGTTGTTCCATTGTTCAAGAAGGCAGCCAGGGATAACAGACAGACAGATATACATTATTGCAGTGTGGACATGGTGGAGAATTACAAATTCCTGGGGATATGAATTGACAATAAACTGGACTGGGCAAAGAACACTGAGGCTGCCTACAAGAAGGGTCAGAGCCGTCTCTACTTCCTGATGAGACTAAGGTCCTTTAACATCTGCCGGACGATGCAGAGGATGTTCTATGAGTCTGGGGTGGCCAGTGCTATCATGTTTGCTGTTGTGTGCTGGGGCAGTAGGCTGAGGGTAGCAGACACCAACAGAATCAACAAACTCATTCGTAAGGCCAGCAATGTTGTGGGGGTGGAACTGGACTCTCTGACGGTAGTGTCTGAAAGGAGGATGCTGTCCAAGTTGCATGCCATCTTGGACAATGTCTCCCATCCACTCCATAATGTACTGGTTAGGCACAGGAGTACGTTCAGCCAGAGACTCATTCATCCGGGATGCAACACTGAGCGTCATAGGAAGTAATTCCTGCCTGTGGCCATCAAACTTTACAACTCCTCCCTCGGAGTGTCAGACACCCTGAGTCAATAGGCTGGTCCTGGACTTATTTCCACTTGGAATAATATACTTATTATTATTTAATTATTTATGGTTTCATATTGCTTTATTTCTACACTATTCTTGGTTGGTGCGACTGTAACGAAACCCAAATTCCCAAACACACGAAAAAATATGGAGATGCTGGAAAAAATACTGGAGGAACTCCATGGTGAGGTTGTATAAGGCATTGGTGAGGCCGAATTTGCAGTACTGTGTGCAGTTTTGGTCACCTGAATTACAGGAAGGATATTAATAAGGTTGAAACAGTGCAGAGAAGGTTTACAAGGATGTTGCTGGGACTTGAGAAACTGAGTTAAAGAGAAAGGTTGAATAGGTTAGGACTTTATTCCCTGGAGTGTAGAAGAATGAGGGGAGATTTGATAGAGGTATATAAAATTATGATGGGTATAGATAGAGTCAATGCAAGCAGGCTTTTTCCACTGAGGCTAGGGGAGTAAAAAAACCAGTGGACATGGGTTAAGGGTGAAGGGGGAAAAGTTTAAAGGGAATATTAGGGGAGCTTCTTCACACAGGAAGTACAGGGAGTGTGGAATTAGCTGCCAGATGAAGTGGTAAATGCGGGCTCACTTTTAACATTTAAGAAAAACTTGGACAGGAACATGGATGAGAGGTGTATGGAGGGATATGGTCCAGGTGCAGGTCAGTGGGACTCGGCAGAAAAAAGATTTGGCACAGCCAAGAAGGGCCAAAAGGCTTGTTTCTGTGCTGTAATAGAACATAGCATAGTACAGCACATTACAGGCCCCTTCAGCCCACAATGTTATGCTGACCCTCAAACCCTGCTTCCCATATAACCCCCCCACCTTAAATTCCTCCATATACCTGTCTAGTAGTCTCTTAAACTTCACTAGTGTATCTCCCTCCACCACTGACTCAGGCAGTGCATTCCGCATACCAACCACTCTCTGAGTGAAAAACCTTCCTCTAATATCCCCCTTGAACTTCCCTCCCCTTACCTTAAAGCCATGTCCTCTTGTACTGAGCAGTGGTGCCCTGGGGAAGAGGCGCTGGCTGTCCACTCTGTCTATTCCTCTTAATATCTTGTACACCTCTATCATGTCTCCTCTCATCCTCCTTCTCTCCAAAGAGTAAAGCCCTAGCTCCCTTAACCTCTGATCATAATCCATACTCTCTAAACCAGGCAGCATCCTGGTAAATCTCCTCTGTACCCTTTCCAATGCTTTCACATCCTTCCTATACTGAGGCAACAGAACTGGACACAGAACTCCAAGTGTGGCCTAATTAGAGTTTTATAGAGCTGCATCATTACATCGCGTCTCTTAAACTCTATCCTTCAACTTAAGAAAACTAACACCCCATAAGCTTTAACTACCCTATCTACCTGTGAGGCAACTTTCAGGGATCTGTAGACATGTACCCCCAGATCCCTCTGCTCCTCCACACTATCAAGTATCCTGACATTTACTTTGTACTCTGCCTTGGAGTTTGTCCTTCCAAAGTGTACCACCTCACACTTCTCTGGGTTGAACTCCATCTGCCACTTCTCAGCCCACTTCTGCATCCTATCAATGTCTCTCTGAAATCTTCGACAATCCTTTACGCTATCTGCAATACCACCAACCTTTGTGTCGTCTGCAAACTTGCCAAGATGGCCTTTTTCCATGCTGTAATTGTTATATGGTTATATATCAATCCTCATAGAGGGATCATAGAGAGTGAGCTGCTTCAAGTTCCTCCATGTCAAGATCTCTGAGGATCTAACCTGGTCCCAACATATTGATGTAGTCATAAAGAAGGCAAGACAGCAGCCATACTTTATTAGGAGTTAGAAGCGATTTGGCATGTCAACAAGTACACTCAGAAACTTCTATTGTGGTACCATGGAGAGCATTCTGACAGACTGCATCACTGTCTGGTATGGAGGGGCTACTGCACAGGACCAAAAGAAGCTGCAGAAGGTTGTAAATCTAGTCAGCTCCATCTTGGGCACTAGTCTACAAAGTACCCAGGACATCTTTAGGGAGCGGTGTCTCAGAAAGGCAGCATGCATTATTAAAAACCTCCTGCACCCAGGGCATGCCCTTTTCTCACTGTTGCCATAAGGTAGGAGGTAGAGATGCCTGAAGGCACACACTTAGCAATTCAGGAACAGCTTCTTCCCCTCTGCCATCCAATTCCTGAATGGACATTGAAACTTTGGACACTACCTCATTTTTTTAAATATACAGTATTTCTGTTTTGCACATTTTTTAATAATCTATTCAATATACATAATTTATTTACTTGTTTATTTATTGTTATGTTTTATTTTATTTATTATTTTTTTCTCACTGCTAGATTATGTATTCCATTGTACTGCCACTGCTAGGTTAACAAATTTAACGTCACATGCCCGTGATATAAACCTGATTCTGATTCTAACTCATAAGACAAGGCAACTACTAGTAAACAGTTCTACAGACATTATGTAGGCACTCAACTTAAAATCATATACACCCAATTTACAACTATTATATAATTTAAATTTTCTAAACTCTCACAGACCTATAAAGTGAAAATGAACTATATCATGAGGCTACTGAATGGCTGGATTGTGTTGAATACCCCTTGTGGTTTTGGACATTTGGCCAATGAAAGAAAATATTTTTCCAGGAAGGGACTAGCTAAGATAGGCAACTTGGTCAGTATGGCTGAGTTGGACCAAGGAGTCTGCTTCTGTTATGTAAAACTAAGCATGAAGACTGAACTCATCCATTTTTTCTGATCCTGGAGTTCTTGTGAAATATAGCAGCAGAGCCCGGTCTTAGTGGAAGTTCACAGCATTACAGTGGGAAGTTGGCTCTTGGAAACTGTGTCAACTGAGACCTGATAGGATCATAGGTCTCCTTTCATAAAAATTGTTCAACGAAGATTTAGGAAGTAAAGGGAAAAGTTTAACTACTTAAGTTGAATTATATTATTATCCTTTTTTTAAAGTGTTTTTCAACATCAGAGTCACTTAAAATTCAAATCATGCAGCTACTGTAGAAGAATATGCTCTGCCTCTAGCTTTGTCACAAATAATGCTTATCAAGAGCATTTGGGGCTGTAACTTTAGTACTACACTATCAAGGCCATGTCACAATGGCATATTCTACTAGACTCAAGGGTGCAAAGGACCAGTGTAAAACAAGCCCTCTAGATCTAAACAAGGTACACGTGAGCATGTGAGGGGCCAAGAACAGTATCTGCACATGGGCTCCAGACAGGACAATCTGTCCCAATGTTTTCAAAGTATATATACATTAGTAAAACCACATGTGCAAGCATTATGAAATAAAATACAGCTTTAAAAAAAACTGCCTTGTCACCTGTTTATTTTCTAATATCCCACATTTTAGATGAGTACATTTGTAAACTGTTTATTTCATTATTTACTGTAATTTAAAACTTCAGATTTTTTTTCATTTCCTTCATTGGTTGATTTTTGAGAAGAGACGTAAAGGAAAACATTAAGAGAACAACAAGAAAAATTGTGCTGCATAACCCAAAACTGGCAGGTCATGGTGCAAACATATTTATGCCTTAAGATATCAATCATTTATCTCAGATTGGAATGGATGAAGTTAAAATCAGCAATACATAAAACATCAACATCAACCTGGATGCAATATTTTAAAGTTTATTCTTACATATTATAATTCTCATATCACTGGACACTTTTATGAAACTATGACTTTTGATATGCAAGCATGTTATTAATGAAAACATCTTAACTTAGGTTATGTATTAGGTAAGACAGGTTTGAGAAAGCATTGTTTAGGAATAATGTCCAGAATTTCATTTGTTAACAGACACCACAAGATAACTGAATCTGTCCATTTTATATCACGTTCTGTCGCTTCTTATAAGTCATAATTTTCTTTCCAAACAGATAATTCAATCTAATACTTTCACAGGTTAAAAACTGCCAAATTAATACATATCATTTCTGCTATTTGTACATTTGATGTTGCCAAAGTGTAACATAGTACGGACTGATCTTACGTAAATTTTATCTCTTCTAAAATCTTTCATCTAGCACCTAATTGTAAAGTTGCAGCAAACATCTTCAATTTGACAAGTGCAAACTGACAAATTTTTGACAATTGATGAAAAGGTTACGTTTATCTTTAGTGACAACTGCCATCTCTTAAGTTATGCACTTTATTGGTCAGGGAAAGCTCATAAGAACTAGGGCATCGAGCTGTAAGCTTAAGGTAGCTGTTGTGACCAGATAAGAATTTAATCAAAACTGACATGCCAAATTCTCCTTTCATCCACAAGGTTCATCTTTGGCATATTTTACAAACTAACATTAGAGTGGTTCAGAGATGAGCAAAAGGCTCCAATTTGTTAGGGCCTTTCCAGTCCATTGCAATTGCACAGTGTAATACTATATGTTGCTAGACAATGCATTTGCTTATATTTAACTTTATAACACAATGAATTCACTACTGTGGAATGAATAGCAGTGAAACACAATGGAATTCATTTTATTTTTGTTCAGAAAAAATTTTATTCTCAGGTGATGCACACTATGGTATTAATTCTTATTTGTGGCTTAATCTCTGCAAGCATGCTGCCATGTCAAATTACCATTATAATTTTATAACCATCATTCCAACATTTAGAAAATTTTCACTGGATTGGCATTCCAAATTGTGTATACTTTAAGCCTCATACATTTCATAAATTGATTTCACCTAAGTCTTTTCAGTTGGACTATCTCTACAAAAAATAATAAGAGGTATAGTAAATTAATTTACTTAAATGTGACCTTTTCAAGAAGAAAGCCTACAGCAGCATTTTTAATGGTGAATTTCAATTTTAATTTATTTGCTTCTCTTCTCTTTTCCCAAAGGCACTGGCATCCTACATGATAACATAGGGA